>NC_092510.1:39708845-40019171 GCF_047511675.1 Marmota flaviventris | reverse complement strand
CCAACTATTAAGCTGTGTGAGAACAGTGAACTTGGTCAGCAAGGATCATTTGTCTCCAGTTGTCAACAAAGGCTTGTTTTACTAGGAACAATGACTACGCAGGTTTGTGCAGAGTGTTGTGTGCAAAAGCGTTAATCAGTAAGCAGCTTGAGCCATACTCAAAATCTCTTTTACATAGTTATTTTGCTCTTTAGGGGTGATTGTTGTTTCTGTCAATTGGCAGCATCTGAAAAAGAAGTTCATCAGTATGCCGGGAAGCGTTCTGCAGAGAGAGCTTGACTCAGTCCTCTGTTCCTTTCTTTTGGTTCTCTTTAATCAGTTTTCACCAATGCACGGCCCCGTTATTATTGATGTTTAAGTACAGCAAAGTGATTAAATGATAATGATCTTGGTTTCCATCCAAGATGAAAGATTTTGCTAGCTTTGGGAATACTTCAGCGCCCTCGATGGAGTACATTTTTACATTCTCACACACTCATATTCACACTCACAGAGGACCTTGGTTCCAGGAAGTACAGAAAGGAGGACTTGGCCATTGGGAAGGGTGCTAGTATAGAGCCAGCAAGAGTAACTGGGGAGTGAATGAATTCTTCTGCTCTGTTTGGCACTTACCAAAAGGACTGAATCACTATAAGAAACATTCCGAGCTTAGTTCCAGCATCACTGGATGACTAAGTTATTAGAAACCTGAAACTTATAAAAGTTCCATTTTGAGTCCTGAGCAGTGGCACACACCTGAGCCCTCTCCCTGTACACATATTTTAGAGATGCTTCCCAGATTTCCCTATTCAGTGACCTCCCCTTCACATTCTTCTTAAGTCTGATGGGTGCACCTTTCCTTGCCTAACGGAGGCAGGTAGGACTGAGGTCATGGAGCTGTGCAATAGTGTCTTTTTAAACTCTCCAGTCTTGGTGAGAGAGTGAAGAACTGGGACTATGAGGTCTAAAGTCAGATAAACCTCTTTTGAAATAGGGGAGTGACCTTGAACAGGTCACTTAAGCTTTCCATATTACCAGTAGACAGATAATGAAGTCACATAGCAAATACTAATTGACCTCTCTCTTTGAACCAGTTGCTGTGTTGGACATGTGCTCATTTAATCCCCAAGGGTGTACTGAGATACCTCTATTTATACTTCAGCTTTACAAATGAGGACCCAGAAGCGTTTAGAAGTCTTGTTGCAGGTGACATAGCTAATATGTTGCAAACAAACTACTGAATTTATTGAACCACATTCATTCCACGGTGCCCTCCTGCCTCTCCCTGGCCTTATAGACCAGGTTTCCTGTTTCTGAAAGACTGATGAGGTAGGGAGAAAAGGTTGACCAAGCATCTTCTCAGATCTAAAATTACCTTCTGCTTAGCTTCTCACCACTAATGACTAGGGAGTGGGGGTGTTGTGTTAGACCCACAGCAATTAACATCCTAACTGATCACTGGGCTAGTGGTTTGCAGCAAGTAGTTAAGTGTAGTGAGAATCAGAAAAGAAAACAAAGGCTGAGGCATCTCATAGAAGAACTTCCCTCAGGGAGGAGGCCATGAAGTAATAATACCAGTGACATTACAGGTTCTAATGAGTCTCCTTGGCCAAAGGTCTTTCAGCAGGAAGTTGGGGGATGAAGATTTGTGCAGCTGGACCACAGCAGTGTACCATGCCTTGGAGCAAGAATCTTTAGAAATGCCCCTTGGAGCATCTCATGAACCCTGCAGATTTCATTGACCTTGAAGGAAATGTTCCCTTGCCAAAGCTGGACCCATTGAAGGAAATTCTGGACCCCTCGGGATTGGCAGTCCTTGAATAGTACCTAAAAAGACCCAGGAAGAAATTGGCTTTGGTACAAAGTACATACTTTTTGGAGTGGGTCTGGCTAGTGCCTGGGTTGAGGGTTTCGTAGTGGCAATGGCTGGCTATAATTTTTGGGTTTTTGAAAGAAGACTATCACAAGATAAGCAATGGTTAACCAAGAGCTCAGCAAATCACCTCACCTGTCAGGGTTGAAGATAGACACCTTCAAAAAAGATGCCACCTATATGTTTATATTATTGACCAAAATGCAGTCAGCCAATGGAGTTCATCCTCCTTATTAATACAGGCATTACTGTCATTCATGGTAGTGGTGGTCATGGGGGTGCGGTAGTTGACAGTATTCTAGAGAAGAAAAGATTCTGGCCCAAACATAAAAATATCTTGCCCCCACACTGATTCCACTCCATTATTATAGTATTAAAAGTCTCCTTTTCAGGATGGATAAAGTTCTCTGGGTCATTGTAATCTATCACTTATTCTTATGTTAGTGCTTAATGGTTTTTTCTTTTTTGTTTATTTATTTATTTTGGTGCTGGGAGTGAACCCAAGGGCATTTCATCTCTGAGCTGTATGTTTCTCTAGTCCTTTTAATTTTTTATTTGGAGATGGGGTCTTGCTAATTTGCTGAGGGCATTACTAAGTTATTGAGGCTAGCCTAGCACTTAGGATCCTCCACCTTCAGCCTCTTGCATCACTAGATTTCCAGAAGTTACCACAGTGTCTGGCTTTAGTGCTGAATGTTCAGATATGACTTAGTAAATGGAGGAAAACACAAAAGAATAGGAATAACATGTGTAGTTTCCTAATTTTAGATGCCTTTTAAAGTTCTTCCAAAGTCTTCATCTCTAATATGGGTACTTCTAGGACCATCTTAATGATAATAGTAATAACTTTTGTAGTAGTCTGCCTTTTGTAAATGCCTGTATAATGAAAGTTTCTTGTTTCATAACCCCCAAACTACTAGGGGTTATTATTTATGTTTTGAGTAAAACGTTGAAGTTCAGAGCAGTTATCATGTTGCTCAAAGTCATACAGTAAATAAATGGCAGTGTGAAGACAGGAACCTAAGAAGCATAGTGCTGAAGGTAGGTTTCTTTGTTTCATTTTAAAAAATGTTTTGAGTTGTGAAACAGTGTATTAAATAAATTTATACAACTATTTCTTATAAAAACACTAAAGGCATAAGGAAATTATTTGTCTTGATTTCTGGTAACTTGGGAAAGGTATTATTTCTGCAAATTGCCTATCCTGGAACAGAGGGAAGGGCTTTAATAGGAACATGGTGACAACACAGGTCCTTGACCAGTGTTGTTCCAGTCTTCCATTAGGCTCCCTTGAAGTATATTCTTTAATAATACTTTCCTGTGAGGATCTGTGAGTGGTAAAACTCTTGATCTTTGAGTCTGAAAATGTTCTTATTTTGGCTTCATGATTTGGCTTTAGTCCTTCTTTAAACTCACAAATACACCACCATTCTTCAGTTCTTCTACTTTAGTTGAGCATAAAATTTTTGATTGATAGCTATTTTCCTCAGAACATTGACAATTTTATTATTGTTGGGTTTGCTTTTTGCTTTTAAGAAGTTTGCTAACCAACTAATTGTAATCCTTCTGAGAGTTTTGCTTTATTCTGAATTTTTTTTGTTTGTTTTACCACAGTGTTATTTGGGTGTGGGTATGTCTTTATCCTATTTATGCTTCCAAACTAAGAACTTATTTCTTTCTCAGTTCTGAGAGATTTGGCCAGATATTTCATCATTGTAATTCCCTCCAATTTTTTTTTTCCTGAAATCATTATTTCATACATGTTAGAACCTGTTAATCTATTCCCAAATCTCTTAATTGAATCTTAATTTCAAAAAAGAGTATTTTCCCCACTGTGCTTCTTCTAGGTGAAGCAAGATAACACCCCCTAAGCATTATTTTTCAATTTAGTCTTCTTTTTGAATGTGTCAAGTATAGATTTTAACCCATATGTTGGATTTTTATAGTTCAGTTTACTGTACTTTTACTTTCCAAGATTTTAATTGTTTTTATTCTTATTCTACCATTTTATTTTCATAAATTTATGTTTATTTATAATGGATACTTCTTTATTCATGTCATTAATCATCCTGAACATCTTTAAAGTTTTTGTCTGGCTGGTCTATGAAATTAATTTCATTTGGGCTGAATTCATAACTTGATGGTTGATTTGACTTTCTTAGAATTAGATTCTTTTATGTGTTTTGGAATTTAGTTTGTGGGCTCAGTTTGAATGTAAGGGATTTTTATGTTTTTTTTTTTATTGTTTCTTTCTCTCATTCTCTCTCCTTTTGTGGTTTTTAGTGGTTTTACAGTTGCTTCCACCTAGTTCTCCTGGTCCGGTTGATAAGTAGGTATTACGCTGGTGTTTAATGTTTCCTTGCTCTTGAATGATTTGGAGACTATCACAGATTCATGGAACAATCAGGCAACCTGACTCAATTCCTCTCCTAAAACTTCTTTCCTTCTTTTCTTGGGTCCTAGCTGCTGATAAATCTGGAGACCAACATGCTATGTCCTTCGTTATTTTGTATAGCTTCTTTTTCAGTGTGAAAATTTGGATATTTGTAGAGGAAGGAGGAAGCCCCTTTCTCCCTCGTTGGCTTAAGTAGAAGGACAAATGCATCCCTGTGTCAGTTTGGAGAATTTGGATTCTTGTTCCTCTCAGGAGTCCAATTTTTCTGAGTCTTCTGCCTGCTTCTGGCTTGGGAGTCTTGCATTTTTTTTTTTTTTTGCCCTTGGTCCCATTTTTTAGAATTTCTATTTCTTTTCTGGTTAGTGGAAATTTATCTTGCCTTTGAGACTAATGATACTTACTGGTTTTCTTTTTTTTTTTTAATTAAAAATCGTAAATAAAAAATGTTTGGATCAGAGGAACTGTTTCTGAGCTTGAACTTAAGGGCTGCCTTGACCTGCCCTGCACCATTTCACTTTTCTTCCAAATCCTTTCCAAGGAATGTTGAGGTACTATTGTATTGCTGTTTGCCTGTTCTTCCTTCTCTTGCAGAATTGCTTTAGTAAAGAGATTTACTTTCTTCCTGGTGTTACCAGGATTGGGCAATATTCAGAATAAATTTCAAAGCTCCACCTTCAGTGTAAATGTCAGTGTTATCTCAAGTTAGGGAGAATAATATTAAGAAGTAAGTAAGTTTACAGAAATTATTCTCGTGAACCAATTTTCAGGAGATGTGACATTTGATATGATGTGTACTCAAGTATAAACTTCTACTTAGCTTTCATGTATGTTATGAAATAACTGAAAAAGCTTCATGGGTTGTTAGGGGCTTCTTTCTTCCTTATTTTTTAAAATAAGAAATAAGATTGTAATAAAAATTTTTTCATCCAAGTTTTTAGAAAATCAAATATTAATAAAATTGGAAATATTTTATGTATCTTTTTCACATCTTAATAAATGTGAAATAACCAAGGGAACCAGAGAATATTCACACTTCAGGGCACTTCTAAATGTGCTTTACTCTCAGAAGCTTCTTCAGTCCTCCTTTAAACTCACAGATCCACCACCTTCTTCAGTTCTAGTTAGTGTTGCTCTTTTGCTTGGATCCTGAATGCTGGTTGTTGGTCATGATAATCAATCAAAGTTAGATACCTTGACATTCTTTCCTCAAATATTATAGTTTAATATTAACCATTGCATTTAAAATTATTACTTATTTTAAATTATTCCCCCCCTCTCTTTTTTCCTGGCAGTACTGGGGATTGAATCCATAAGTGCTCAACCACTGTATCACATCCAAAGCCCTTTCTTATTTTTTATTTTGACACAGGGTCTCACTAAATTGCTGAGGCTGGCCTTTTGTTGTCCTCCTACCTCAGCATCCTGAGCCACTGGGATTATAGGTATGTGCCACTGTGCCCCAACTCATTTTAAATTATTCTTAAAAATTATTTTAAAAATATGTACAAGGCAAAATTTTCACACAAATTAAAAGGAAGTTCAGTGAAAGCAAGTCTCTGCTATTCTGGCCTATTTCCTCAGGCCTCAGGCCTGAGAAGGTCAGTACTGTCTTCTTGCTTATCCTCTCTGAGATTTCCTATGTATGTATGTATATATACCCTTTTATTCATAGACTGTAACATATTAATACACATCTTTCTGAAATCTTGTTTTTTATAACTCACCGTTTATTTTAGAATCCATTCCCTATCAGTGTATGCGAATCTGCCTCATGATTGCATTAAAACAGTTGCATTAAAATAATTAACTGCTGCTAGATTTTTAATTCTCAGCGACTCATTATGTAGGAACTGTTAATGTCCATGACACATTTGCTTTATTTAAGAGTAGAGTGAACTTTCTTTGCTTCCATTGTGAGAAGATTTTGAAACTTCATGTTCAGAAGAATAACAGCAGAGTTTCCCTGTGTGGAAGTCAGCTCATAGGCCAGCCCTTCAATTCTGTATTTTCAACAATAGGTGGCACCAGCAATTTCTGTATTGGGGCTGTATGGAGATGGAATGCATCATCATTTTGATCATTTTTCATTTCATATCGTTGTATTCACAGATTATTAAGAGCAAAGATGTGTTTACCTGAAAGCCTGGAGGCTTGCACAGGCATGCATACGTACAGAGGGGATTAGGAAGCACTTTGTAGAGAGGTCCCTTTAACAGGATGCTGCATCTCTTCCCTCTCCCAGCCCGTATTTATAGCAGACATATAGTGAGACCAGACATTTAGCACATTAGATTTCACTAATTATGAGTATGATTTTATATGAACAAAAATATATCTTTTGAGATTTATTTTGGTGGAAATTTGGTCTTGGCCACATATGTGAATTTATCATTGCAATGAGGTTCTGTACTCTCAAGGGTTCAACTTGTCAGATTTGAATTGACAGTTCTCCATCTCAGCCCTGAACCCTCCCCCATACTTCCTGTCACTTGTGCCTAGACATCCATCTGCATTTAAAACACAGCATTTTAAAACTAAATTCATCATTAGTCTCCAGAGAGCAATTCTTTCTTTCTGTTGCCACCTTAAATTTCTCTCCACTAATTTCTAATTCGTCTTTCAAAAATTTTTCTTTATTTCTGTTCCCTGGCAATACAAGGCTTTGATCCTGTTGTTAGGAGGTGATTATCCTGGCCACACCCCTTTTGTTCCCGTTAAGTATGGGGAGAATAATTCTTCTGGCTTGAGGGTGGGAAACTGATACCCTGGTCCTCAACAGTGTTTTCTAAGTTAAATGTGTATGGATCCCAATAAACTATGTGATCCCAAATAGATTTCGACAACACTTTCTGATGTCATCATCTCTTTGCAGAAATCCCTGGGGTCTGTGGGCAGACCCTGGAGATAATGAAGTGAAGGGAGGTTCCTCAGCCCCAACAGTTTAGTTTTTAGTTGAATTAGCATTGCTTCTCTCTTTCTTTTCCTTCCTGAAGGCAGCACATATCTCTTTTACCTGGCATCATGCATTGGGTTCATAACAAGATGACACCTGTGAATTTTTGTCTTTATTGAAACTTTTGATAGTACAGAAGTCCCAGGTTTATCTTTATGCCACTGTCTTATACATTCCAGCATTCTTCAAATCTTCTTTGTGTTCTGTAATTAGTATTGGGCCTATAGAGTTACTGACTTCTTTAGCTATTTGAGTCACTCTTCCTGTCATTAGTAAGAAACTCATATGGAACCAGCAGAGCACACATTCAGAATCATGAATATTCTTTGCACCCGAACCTTTTGACTGAAATGTCCCCTATTTTGCCACGATGTCAGGACAGCACTCCATACCAAAGAAGTTGTGATGCAATCCTGTAGTTATGGCCTCCTCCACAAGTCTTGCTTCAATAACTCTTCCTAATTTCCGGCTCAAGACCATCATTATGTTGGTCTAACTTATTTTAAAAATAGTAATATAACATGACCCAAAACCTTCTTTGGGAGTATGACAAATTCAACCCTAACTTTCTGGGACCAGGGAAGATCAACTACCTCAGAGAGGAATACCCAACCGAGGAAAGAAAAGAAAAAAGGGTGCTTGGTGAGATTACCATCTGCTGCCAAGAAACAGCTGAGACTTCTGCACCCTCCCTCCTCAGCCAAGAAAGAGACAGAACTGCTGTGTCATTCTTCTTCAGACCTCTCTCTACCCCTGACTTCCTACCTGCTTGCTAGGACTTTTGTTTTTCTTCCCAGAGTGCCCCTAATCCTTATCATCACCAGATCTCATCTGCATATGCTTGAGATCACTGTGTACCCCTTAAAGATAAATAATTCTGATTCCTTTTTAAATGGGTGGGTTGATTTTCTAGGAATTTATTTCAAACTAATAATAAGTCACCAATTCCAGAGGGCACGGTATAAACTGGACACTTTGTACCCATTGTCTTTATGGTCTTCATCAGCAACTCTGTGAGGTTATCTCATTGCTCCCGTCCCATTTTGAACCACAATTCAAGAGGGTTAGGTAACTTGCTTTAAGGTCATGTAGATAAGAAGTGGCCAGAGGAAGGAGACTTGGCTCTTCTCTGCATACCTTGCTATTTCCCAACTTTGAAGCAGTTCTATAAAGTTCTACTTCAGAAAGAAGCAGGAAGCCATACAATTTTCTTATCTTGAACCCTGCTTAGCTCGTTTTTAGTTTTTACTCCCTCTTAGGCCTAACGGGGTTTTCTTCTGTGAGGCCAAGTTCCAGCCTAGGCAAAGTGCCCTTTAATCTTTACTAGGAAAAGAACTAAAATTGTTTGAGTTTCGTAAGTTATCTCTACTGGTAATTTCTTAAAATTTTTTTTAACACATATTTATTCTAGTGACTATGTGCTAAAAGTAGGCATAAAGTTGTTAAAAAGACATATATGGACCTGGCTTCAGGGAGCTTTATAGATTAGTTAGGGATAATGCAGGCGATATATGTAAATAAGAAAAAATAATTAACCGAGTAAAAGACCAACTTAACTTCTATTCATACGTATTGTCAAGGTATTAGAAAGCGGAATTAACCTATAAAAAGATATTTGTATGAATATATTGTGTCATGGGCAGGAATTAGTAGTCAAACCATTTAAGTGTTTGAAGTTAATTAAAAGAAAATAGTCAAATTTCTGATAATGATTTAGATGTGCTGGAACATTACTTATTACCCTCACATTATATCTATTTTTAATTCTGTTAAAATGATAAATTCATGTTAAAATGATAATATTTCAGGTAGATGGTGCTAATAAATATTCTTATAGTCCTAAAACATTGAGTTAGAAAATTTGTGGTTGTTTTGACCTCCTCCTCCTTCATTTTCCCTGAAGAAATTAAAACTCAGAGAAATTTGCATATGCAGTCTTTCCCTTACTTCCCAAATTCATGATTCGTAGGATGAATAGACTGTGGTTTATTCGAGGTCTCAAGAGTTCAGGTTGTCAACATATCACCCTCTCATATGTTAGCAACGTCAATGATTTGGAAATTAATGCGATTTGAACTTTCTGCTTCTTTCCCTTAGATGTGGTCTAAGTACTGTGAGTTCATCATGAAGAAGCAGTTAGTTAGATCTTCTCTTAAGCCTGTCTTGTGTAAATTTCATCTACTACTACTAAATGGTCTTACTCTAGTTCTAGTGACTCAAGAGGCAGTTTTACTCTGTGTGAGTATTTTAGCAAACCACATTAAAGCATTTATGTTCCTTGTTAGGTCGCAGGAATGAGTTTTCTTAATGCCATCATTGAATTCCAATGGAGGAAATAAGTTACTCATGCGTTTTCTAATGTTTAAAAAATTTTCCAGAGTCTTGGTTGTCTAGTTCTCATCGTGTAGAGAGGTTCCATTACCGAAGACTCATTGATATCATTTTCACACACTGGCTGATGCTACTTAGAAGATCAGCCTAATAAAAGTTTTGAGTCATAGAGCCTGGCTCAGAATTTCAAAGGGTAAACTATATGAGAGACAATCTTTTGTAGTTATGGGGAAAATGCTAGAGCTGGAGGGTAAAATAAAATGAATCAGGAGGAGGCCACAATTCTCAGGGCTGAGATGGAGAACTGTCAATTCAAATCTGACAAGTTGAACCCTTGAGAGTACAGAACCTCATTGCAATGATAAATTCACATATGTGGCCAAGACCAAATTTCCACCAAAATAAAACTAATCTTATCTTGCTAACTTTGTATATATGGGCACGATAACTTACCTGAGCCTTGTTTTCTTTATCTCTACAATTGAAGACAGTCTTGAGGATGCCTGCTGTAACTCTCATCATTGTTGAGAAAAAGCAAATCAAATCACAAGTGTATAAAGCTCACTTGAAAGATACTACACAGATATATGTGAATATAAGGGTTTAAAAATATTGTAGTAATGATAGTGATACTCAAAATGACAATTTTGATCTAAATCTTGGCATAGGATTATATATATGAGAACATTAAATGGGTGCTTGGATGCTTTTATGTGTTGGTATAGTGACAGTGTTGAAAAATGCAAGTCACTAAAGGAATGATTTTGCTGTTTGAGATTAATGCCAGTAAAAAGTAGCTAGAAGCATCACCTTTATTTCAAAAAGGGTTAAAAGCTGCTTTAAAAACAGAAATAACTGAAAGCAATGAAAAACAGCTAAGTGAGGACATGGGAGAAGAGAAAATGGGATGAAATAAAGGATGAAGTTAGGACCCAAAATGCATCTCAGAAGGCCCTGTTCCATTTGCTAGAGGTGAGTCAGAGGTTTGGCTCCAAGTTTTCCTGAAGCCAATGCGATGAGGGAAACAGTGTCAGTTGTGTGAATCATGGTGAAATAGTGAAGCAAGGCTGTTCCTAATGAGACACAAGACAATGATTTTCCCAGGGACTCTTCCTAAAGAGGACAGTGAATGATAAACAACATCCTCTAAGACTTCTCAGTGGTAGATGTTCCTAGGATTTTTGAAGCTGTTATTGGTATGACTGCCAGATGAAAAATTATTGAAAAATTCTATGTTTGCAAGCCTTTATTTGCTTTGTTAAAATCATGATTTAATGTATTTTAGGATTAGAAATATTCTGAGATCACCTTGGTCCCTTTTGTTTCATAGATTAGGAACTGAGTCCTCCCTGCACCAAGTTGAAACTCAAGGTACTCTGTGGGTTTGTGGATCCACATAAAAATAGTTTGCTCTGAGCCAATTCTGTGTGATCATGAGAGCTTTCCTGGTCTCAGTATAAATACAATTTGGCACTTTCAGCATGTTTCTAATTGTGAGTTTAGCAGTACACTGTGGGAATTTTTTTCTGACTGCTGCAGAAGAGTAGAGAGCTATTGAATTCAAGGGCATTTTCTCATATTCGTTTGTTTGTTCTGTTTTGTTTCACTATGGAAGCTACCAATATGCCTGCAAAATTGGATCTGAGATTTATAGAGAACAGGCCTGCATATAGAAATTTGCCACGTTTTAAGTTGTACTGTGTGGGCTACCCCTCCTCATAAAGAATTCTTAATACTCATAACCAAAAAATGTAGAAAAGCATCAATATTTTTAAGCAAATAAAAAAAACCCCAAACCCTCCTTTTGAAATATAGATGGAATTTTAAAATAATTGGCCAGAAACTGATAGGAATCTTTGGTCAGCTTCATATTCATAGACAGTGACTCTGATGTGAGTATTGGTCATTCAAGAGGTTCCTGTGGTGTTTCAGAGGTGGATTAAAATAATCTTCTCTCATTAGGGAGCTTAGAGCAACCCAAAGAATAAACAGGTGTCCCAGCTGCTATAGAAAATAAAGGTGGGTCCTCAAAAAGATCAGGCTGCAGGGTGGATGGGTATTAGAGGGGTCTGGTTCTTCATGGTTCATTTGTGAGGCAGTCTGGTTGTGTCTTTGAGGGAGATGAACTTGGGGACTTTGAACCTAGGGACAGTGGATTAAAGAAATGACATATGTACAACTCATAAATATATCTATACGTATTAGATGAGAAGTCACAAATCAGTGCCACCAACAAGATTGCCCAAAGTGACACAGTGGAAGACCAGGCAGGCCTTGAGTGGCCTCACTCCATCTTGGAGCTATGTGGGGATGTGCTGGGGTGGAGAGGCAGGAGAGTTGGTACAGAGGTGAAATGCCTTCTTCCACTTGTCTCTTTGTTTCCTAATTTGTAAAATTAAAAGTTTTGGACCACATTAATAAAGCACCTTCATGAATACAAAAAGATTTCCCCTGTGAAATGTGGGTGTGGGAGATGTAGGTATTTAAAAAGTGATTTTTCTGTTTTCTGGAAAGATCCCAGCCTATTTGAGAAGGAGTGTTTTTATCCTCTTCTAATTTCCTAGGGAACAGCAGTTAAGGTAGTAAACCTGAGGGCTACTGAGATAAATAGAACAGAGGCATAATCCATTATTCCCCTTCTGCTCAGTATAGCCTTGTAACTGAACACATTGGCCCAAGGAATAATACACTGCCTCTTTTAATTCTTACTGGCAGAAAAATGAATTTGATGTCTTTTATCTCAAACATGTGTGCTTGCTAAGCCAGTTTGTTAAGATATAAAGGATATACATAATTTTCCCCTCAAATTGCTAGCCCATAGTTAAAGTATAGCACATTCTCCAGGACTCGCTGCTTCCCAGATCTGGTCCAGGTGATACTTTTATTCTTGCTTTTAAAGTAGCACATTGTTTTCTCCTTCTTTTTTTTTTTAATTGGCGCATTATAATGGTGGGATTTGTTGTTACTTATTAATACGTGTATACAATACAACAATGTAATTTGGCCAGTGTTCCTCCTCTGTGCCTCCCACCTCCTCTCACTCCTCCTACCTCCTCCTTTCTGTATTCTACTGATCTCCCTTTGCTTTCATGCTATCACCCCCACTCTTCTTTTCTCTTTTCCTCTCTAGCTTCCACATGCTAGAGAAAACATGGCTCTTGACCTTCTGAGTTTGGCTTATTTTGGTTAGGATAATGTTCTCAAGTTCCCTCCATTTTCCTGCAAATGTCTTAATTTCATTTTTCTTTGAGTGAAACTGCATTGTGTACATATACCACATTTTTTCTCTTGTCTGTTTTCCTGCTGATGGACATCTAGGCTGGTTCCATAGTTTGGCTATTGTGAGTTATGCTGCTATAAATATGGGTGTGCATGTATCATGGTAGCACGAGGACTTTAATTCTTCAAGATAGGTACCAAGGAGTGGTATAGCTGGGTTATATCATGGTCCATGCCATATGACCTAGTCTTGGGGGTTCCTAATCTTTTCAGAAACCTCCATAATGATTGCTATAGTGGTTGCACTAATTTACAATCTCACCAACAGTGTAAAAGTGTCCTTTTCCTCCATATTCTCTCCAGAGTTTATTATTGTTTGTATTCTTTTTTAAAATTTTTTTACATACATGACAATAATGGAATATGACTGCCATTCTGACTGGTGTGAGATGAAATCTCAGTGTAATTTTGATTTGCGTTTCCCTAATTGCTAGTGATGTTGAAAAATTTTTTTAATATATTTGTTGGCTACTTGTATTTTTTTCTTTTGTGAAGTGCCTGTTTAATTCATTTGCCCATTTATTAATTGTTTTTTTTTGGGGGGGTTGGTGTTTTTTGAGTTTTTTATATGTTTTAGATATTAATCCTCTGTTAGAAGTATAGCAAAGATTTTCTCCCATTCTGTAGATTCTGTCTTCACATTCCTAATTATTTTCTTTGCTTTGCAGAAGCTTTTTAATTTGATGTCATCTCATTTATTAACTCTTGGCAGCATTTCCTGGGTTTTAGGAGTCCTAATGAGAAAGTGTTGTCTGTGCCTATATGTTGGAGTGTTGACCCTACATTTTCCTTTAGGAGTTGCATAGTTTCTAGTATAATTCCAAGATCCTTGATCCATTTCAAGTTGATTTTTGTGCAGGATGAGAGATATGGGTCTCATTCTTTAAAGTAGCACTGTTTTTTGACCTGAACATCTAAAAACACCTGCTTACTGAATTAGTGATTTCTGCATGCATTTGATACTAGATCGTGATTTGAAACATTTGGCAAGCTCCAGTGCTGAGAGATTAAGCAGAGTCTTGGCTGGGCCCATTTTTGTTTATTGTAGGTGGTGAGTGTTAAGTGATTCGCAAAAGAAATGGCCAGGTAAACAAGAGGGGAAAGGATGGGCCTATTCTAAGCTTCTTATTTTGGCTTGCCCATTTTCCTGGGCCCTCTGATGATTCAGTGTAAGAACTGGAAGAACTGAGTCATGAGGAACCTGATGCAGAGAAAAGTTGTCTTTTAGATAGGTGGGTAGTGAGAGAGAGATTGGTAGATAGAACAGTATTTTGTTTGAGGGTTGTAACAGGAGAAGAGAAAGGAAGGTGAACTCTGCTGCTCTGTGTGGAGAAGTTATGGTCCACAATGGCTTAGATCTATACAGCATTAGAGCTTGCAAAGTGATGTCACACATATTTTACTGATCCTGGGGAGAGCAAAGAGAGAGAGGGAGAGGAGCTAGATGTGGCACTGGCAGCATGAGTGATCAAACAGAGATATTTGGAGGCTCCTTTGGGGCCTGTGGCAAAGCTCCAACCTTATCCTTCCAAGAGCTAAAATAGCTTTTTCCTCTTTCTACTTCTGGTTCTGTCCACTGGCAGTTGATCTGGTCCCAACATGCTTTATAAAGACAGACACACACACACACACACACACACACACACACACATATGGTGGAGGTTGGACTTCTCAATAAGTAACATAAAGTGTCTTGGGTTTGCCATGCAGAAGGATCTCTTGTGTCCTAAATGAAGTGTTGCATGGGAGATGGAGATATGGTAGCTCTGGGTTCAGGTTTTTGCCTCAAACTGGAGACAATCTATTGCCTGACTCCAGACATCAGTTCCCTCTTCCCTCTGCGGGGAATTTCACCTAGGTCACCTCCAGGATCCCTTTGAAGAGCTTAGAGATAGTTCCCAGCCCCTGGACTTCTAAAGATGCTACCTTTTCAGACTGTCTGATTGCTATTATCATGTGCCTTGGCCTCTTCTAGTCATTGGAGATCCTCACAATGCTTTTCCCAAACATTTCTGTTCCTGGTATTTCCATGTGTCATCTCTGCCCCTTTTTCTTACAGTATAATTGTATGTTAGCCAAAGGCAAGTGTTAGATTTTTCTGTCCTGTGTGCTAGTAGCTCTTTCTTCAGACACTGCTAAATATCAAAGGAGATTTGTGTGTGTGGGTGGAAATCAGTTCAGATACCTGAATTAAATATACAGAAATTTCAAAGCCTTTTACTTCACTAATTGATCTTTATATTCTTATTCATCTAAAGAGAATGGGGAAAAATATTTTCCAATTAATACATGGACTCTGCACTGTACATGTGTTTTGCACATGCTTGAGTTTCCAAGAAAATGTCAAATAAAAAGTAATTTATTTCTTTCCCTTTTCATTTGATACCTATATATTTTTGGTTACCTTTTCTGTTTTAAAATAATTGTGAATTTATAGAAAAGGTGTAAAAATAATACAAAGAATTCCCATATGCCCTTAACCCAGATTCCCTGTATTTTAAAATTTTGTCTGATTTTTACCCTATCATCCTCACTCTCTACTCTTCAAAGATGTCAAGAGTTTTGACCTACATATTGCTGTTTTTTTCCTGAATCATTTAAGAGTAAGTTGTAGTCATGTTGTCCTACTACTTTGAAAAATACTTCAGTGCAAACTTTCCTAGAAAAGAAGAAAAAGGAAATTCTTTTCCATTTTTCCCTTTCTTTTTGCTCCAAGATCCTTCTCTGTAGTGTCTTTTAATCAGGCATAGTTCCTTTTTTGGTTCTGGGGATTAAACCCAGAAGTGCTTAACCATTTAGCCACATCCCCAGCCCTTTTTATTGTTTATTTTGAGACAGAGTCTCACTAAGTTGCTTAGGGCCTTACTAAATTGCTGAGGCTGACCTTGAACTTGCAGTCCTCCTACTCAGACTCCAGAGTTGCTTGGATTGTAGGTGTGCACCACCATGTCCAGCTGGGAAGTAGTTCATTGCTTTTTTTCTTTTGATAACTACATTTCTAAAGAGCACTAGCTACTTTGCCAATGTTGCTTGATAATGAGGCCCAGGTTCTGTACTCTGGACAGCAAAATGTCAGACATGATTATTGTCCCCAGTGCATGAAATCAGTAGGGGCTGATTTGTCCAGTGCTATGGGTGTGAATTTCTGTTCTTTTGCAAAGATAGTGTGTGCCCGGTTTCTCCACTGGAGAGTTTAGTAAATATTTTGTACCCATGAATTTTTAAGTGATTAATAAGGATTTGATGTGGAACTATTTTAAGATTTTTAAATATCTTTTCCTCCATCAAATGTATACTCTGCTTTTAGGAACATTGACTATTTTCTAATACCATAATTCCGTCTAAATTTATTAGTTTTATTCCAAAGTTTACAAAGATGATTTATATGATAGGTTAGTGGTTTTTATTTGTTTTCTGCTACCAATATTTCTTTAGATATTCAACATTTCCTGTATTTAATCAGTGGGGATCCTTTCAAGCTGCCTGAAGTCCTTCTGAAATGTCCCTATCATTCTTTGATGATTCCTTATTCTTTGGTGTACAGAAAGATGTTCTGGGCTCATCTACTGCTTTCTTGCCCTAGTCCTGGATCCAGCCATTCTTGTTCCTTTTAGTGCTCAATGGTATTTGGAAACTAAACTCTGTGTGCTTAAAGCTATTGAGGTCTCATGGCTTCTAGGCTCTCACAGCAGGGAGAACTAGGAAAAACTTTCAAAAATAAATAAATAAATAAATATCACATACATTATACACACAGCCACTATATATTTTTCTATATATATCTATATGTAGATGTTAAAATACATGAGTGTGGATTAATACTTTCAGTTCTAGTTTAACACCACAGGGTTTACTCTAGTTTTATTCCTTTCCATATTTGTATGTGAGAGAGCTATTCCTGTTATACTCAGTATATGTATTTACTCAATTTCCTAATCATGTGGACTGTCTCCTGGGCCTTAACCTCTCTACACAGCAGTTGTGCTGGACAGGCCTCCACACCTGTCTTGTCCAACTTGGGTCTGCTGCATGTGCTGACGCTATCAGTCAAGGCTCCCCACTCCTTCCCTAGCTCAGCTGTGCTATTTGTGGATTTTTTTTCTTTGGTACCTGGGATTAAACTCAGGGGTACTCCACCACTGAGCCATATCCCCAGCCCTACTTTATATTTTATTTAGGGACAAGGACTCACTGATTTGCTTAGTGCCTCGATTTTGCTGAGGCTGGCTTTGGACTTGCAATCCTCGTGCGTGCCTCAGCCTCCTGAGCTGCTGGGATTACAGGCATATGCCACCATGCCTGGCCTGTTTGTGGAGTTTTTAAAAAAGGTACTTCTAGTTTTTCATCAAAAGATGCTTGCAATAGTGATGACTTTAAGGTCAGATTATTAACTGGTGGTGTTTTGTTTCTGTGTTCACCATGGGTTTGAAAGAAGTGAGTGACTTTTAAACATTTGAATGATGGTTTAAGACTGATGAGCTTGTTCACACTTATTGAAGAGTGAGTTAATAGTACTTTTCAGCATTTTTTTGTATCTTGAAATGCATGGAACTTGGTGATATTTATACTCTATATAGTTCAATGATTATGATTTGTATCAGATGCAGTCATTGGGCCCGGGGGCAGTGAGTGTTCAGATTACTCTTGTCTTGTTATACCTGTCACTTGGAGTTGGAACATGGCACTCCTAAGCTGGAAGGGTAGTTCTAAGACTTATACCTTGTGTCTGTAGCTTGTGTGCCTGGTATTGGTTAGGTCTGTAAGTCGACTTGTGCAAGTGGTCACAAGGGAGACTGTGTAAGAAGACATAGATATCTCATGACAATACACTGGCATATAGATGCAGGGCTCAAAGTACTTGGCTATAATTAGCAGAGTATTCACTAGTCATCTCCATTATTGGAGGATTAGGATAAATCAGTCAATCAATCAATTTCTGTTCTAAATAATTCATTTATTCATTCAGCAGTTGTCTTTATGTACTAGGCAGTGTTGGAGATAATAAGGATACAGTGATTACCAATTTTGACTTTCATGGGGCTCACGTTCTAGAAGAGGAAAAAGACAATAAAGAAACAGAAGGGATTGTTTCAGATAGTTCTGAGCACTATGCCAAAGATAAAGCCATGAAAGTTTTTTAAGGTGGGAGGGAGTGGGATGCTAGCTCTGATTTACATTTGTTTTGAAAGATCAGTTAGGCTCTTATGTGGGGCACGGATTTTGGGAGACAGAATGGTTGTGAGTGACTAAGAGAAAGACAATGATTTAGAATTGGCTGCCCAATATGGTAGTTACTAGTCACACATGGATGTTTAAATTACTTTAGATTTAATCAACTTGGAAAAAGATCAGGGTTTTTCTCATTTGTACTAGCCACATTTCAAGTGCTCCATAGAAATGTGACTAGCCTCTACCATATTGGCCAGTACTTACATAAAACATTTCCATCAAAAATCCTATTGGACAACTCTGGTGGTTGTATTGGAGATACGAAGACATAGGTGGATTTGTGAAATTTTACTAAAAACTGGCTGATTTCTAAAATGTATTAATAGAAGGAAAGAGAAATTAAGGATGGCGTTTGGCTTTTTGATTTGAGCATCTGGGTAGATGGATAAGATTGAGGAGCAACAGGATTGGTCATAAGATTAAGAGTTCTGTGTTAGATATATTATATCATTTTTTTAGAGCAGAATCTTAAGTCAATCTTAATGGAGGTAGAAGGAGAAGGAAAAGTTCATTTTGATGAGATTTTCAATCTCATAGCAGATGCTAAATAAGTCCCATATGTTTGTAAGTCTCATCTTGTTTTAATTTTAAATAGTCCATTATTGTCTGTTGGTTGTTTTATTAAATACTATTTCATGCTGCTGCAGAATTTAATTCCACAAAAATCCCTTTGTTTATTTTAATTTTGTTTGAATTGTGATTTGGGATGCCAACTGAAAGTGACCAGAAAATGAGGAGTTCTCTTTGTTCAAGAGTTACTTTTCAAGGGACCACAGGCATAGGACCTTAGCCTGGAGCCTGTAACAGGTAACTTTAAATGCCTACTGGCCTTGCATTTTTTGGAGCTTTTAATACTCTAAAATATACAGATAAAGTGCATCTTCTAAAGAGGCAACTGTGCGGACTTCCTTTAAACCATGACATTTCTTGGTCTCTTTACAGAAAGGTGAAACTTTCAGACACATGGACTGTCCCTGGGCAGTACATTGTGTATAAGTGCATGCGCTTGAAGTTTTTCACTCTTAGCAGTTCTGCTTGCTGATGTTGCCTTGTTTGGGAGGAGTCAGATGCCTGCCTGTAGGTAGGGTGAGAGACCATGTACTGACACTAGGGAAGACTGAACACTTTTTTTTCTTTTTCTTTTTTTTTTTTTATATGCCACAATGCTTTTATGGCTAATGGCCTACAACTGAGTATGCCATCTGAGCCAAGTGAATGAGTTCACATTCCTGCTCTATTCTTTCCTGAACATGTTCTTCTGAAGCATGAAAGTCTTCTTTAGCTGCTAGGGTTTCAGGTTCATCACTGTTGTGCTCATGAACCAGTCACCCTGGTGCCCCACTTCATGCTTCTGGACCCCACTTAATTGTTCTGTGGGAGTGGGGCAGATCACAGAAGGGGCTGACAAAAGCAAACTAGAGTTAACTTTGGAAACGTGACCTTCTCTTTTGTTCACTTCACTCTTACATTTTATAGAACCACAGTTCCTGGTAGCAGTGATCCCCTTAATGTGTCTTCCTTCCCCTTTGAAGGTTCACTTATTAATGTATTGAGGTCTTCATTCTCTCATGCTGTTGTACATATCAGATTGATTCCAGTTTGCTGTTCAAGAGAGGAGGGGTTTTGATTTTAATATAATGCATGTGACATTCCTCATCTGCTTCATCTCTTTTTGTGGTGACAGCCCCCTCCTCCACATCCATTTGTCAGAGAATGAATATTTACAGAACTATAGCTATGTAAGAACAAACTTACCAGGAAAGTTGGGGAGTTTGGAAACTTGAGTCCTAGACCTCATGGGACTTTGAGTGAACTGGAAAGCTTAGGACTATTGGGCTAGCACTGAAAACAAAGAACAACCAGGTATGCATCTTAGTAAATTTGTGTGTCAGGCAGACCTTGACTGTCTTCAGCCGTTTTTCAGAACCACTGCTGTGGGTCTCTAAGTCCAAAGAACTGGCCAATTCAACCCACATTTTCTTCTTGCATGGAATTAATTTAGAACTAAAGAAGAAAAACTGTCCTGGCATATGTCTATTTAAATAGAAGAAAAAGTCAAAGTCTTTTTTTTTAAACAATCTTTTCTGAGCATATGTAATGAATTTATGTGGACATGATTTTCTCAAACATTAGGAAGGCCACAATGGGACATCACACCAAAAAACATGGCGCCCAGCATGTTAGATTTGAATTAACAATTTTATTAGAAATTTTGATTTTTAAATTTTTGTATGTTTATTCCTATATTGCTGAACCATTTTTGAAAAAGGATTTTGAAAACATCTGAGTTTTCCTTTCTTTTAAAGACAGGCAAATACCAACCAAGTATTGTCATACTATTGAAGAAGACAGACATTGAAAGCTGGAACATGACTTTGTAGTAACACAATTTTATGGGGAAACTTTGAAGTGGTTAAATTACACAGACATGTTTTTAGAGTCTACAGCCTTTGATAGGTATTGGAAATGGAAGCTGATGATGGGAACATTCATTGCATAGAAATTGAATTGCAGAAAGATGATTCCATGGCATAGACCCAGGCAATGGCATTAATGAGAAGCTCCAGGGTTTCTGATGCTTGAAAAATGAAAACAGAGCATTGGCAAATTCAGGAATACTTCCTTAATGGAGTTGCAGTAAGGCCAACTTTTTTTTTCTTCACCATAAATGATAGGTCATGTGTTACCTCTGCAAAACTTGCAATCATTCTTAACAAAAGAAGGGAACTCCCTGAGCATATGTATTTGTATTTATACACACACACACACACACACACACACACACACATACACTGGTAGTCCTATGCCCAATAATTGTATGTGGAAGTTTAAACCAATTAACAGAAGACTTTGAGAGATGAGGTTGGAGAGTTTTTCACACTGAGTTGTTCCTCCTGTAATTGTTTCCTCCAGGGAGGATGCCTGAAGTGATCTCAGAGAAGTTGTGTCGGTATTTTCACAAGACTGAAATTTCAATCTCTCTTCTTTCCTTTGCTCTTAGTGAACCTATATACAGAACAACTAATACTGTGAGGGCAGAGCTATCATTTTTATTCTAATGATCATAAAGGACTTTGCCAGTGCAGAGTACCATTCTGTTCACTCCCATTGAAATCTCTAATTCAGGTGAAATGGGCAAATATTTTAAAAGTCCAGTTGAGAGTGTTGGTGAATCTCCCCTTGGATAAGTGATTAGCATGAGTTACATAACATTGACTAGCATTGTAAGGCTAACTTTTTTTCTAAGCTTACAAAAAGCATTTTATATACTGACATGTTTCCCAGCTACATGATTTTTAATCTTAATGGTGTTTAGAAGCCATGATAGCTAAGGGAATTTTCATTTTATTTAAGATGTGAAATTATGAAATAACCTTGGTTTTCAGTAAGAGTACAGCATCCTTGGATGTAATTTATGACCAGGAATAAAGAACATTGAAGAATCTAAAGAAAACCGAAAGAAAGAAAGTGACACTCGTGGCTCTGCCCGAGTTGTCTTTGCTATATTACATGAGGTTTCTCTTGTTTTTCCTGGTGTGGGAGCTTGTGGAGGGCAGACACTTTTGGGTTTCTGTCCTGGTGCTTTGTACAGCCCTGGCATTTAGGGAGATGCTCAGTTAATGTGGAGTGAATCTAAATGTACAACAGAAGATACATGCTGCAGGTGAGATTTTGATTGGCCACTGGTTCTGACACATGTTGTGACACTAAGTAATTCAGAAGATGATTTTCCCCAAAGTTTGCAGAAATTCTCTGCCTGCTGGGGCTAACCATTTGACACATTAATAGCTTTGAAATAGAATATGGGTCAATTTTGCTGCTGTGTCCTTTCCACAAAAATGTGTACTTGAAAGCTTTTATGACAAGATGATCAGAGAGCAGAATATATTTCTGAGCAATTATCCCACTTTCTGCTAAAGTTTTTTCCATTAACTTTCATCATGAGTGTTGTTTGATATGTGCTGGATTACAACCTACACTGGAACATTAGAACCTCTGGCAACTGCTACTAGTGAGATGAAATGTCACTCAGACCACACACACTTTCGTCATCACTATCTCCTTATCTTGTTTTGTTGTTTTTATAAATAGCACCTGTCTCTCTCTATCTGAAATTTTTGATTTTGTTGGTTTTCATTTCTTTCTATTTTTTTTTGCTTACACATTTATTTTCTGCTTTCCCTATTAAAGCATAAGCTCCAGCAAAACAGGGCATTTGTCTGTAAACATAATGTCTAGAACAAAACTAGTAACATTGTGAGTAACGTAATAAAAATGTTTGTTGAATGAATGAATGAATTCACAAAAATATTAACACTCAAAGTTGTATCTTTTTTATTCAATCATAAATACTTACCAAGTTTCTATTGTCTGCCTTGTGCTTTTCTACATGCCAGGATTTTAGCAGTGAATGAGACATAGTATCTGGGTTTATAGAATATAATGCTTAGTGGGCTGTCCATTACAGTGGTCACTAGCCATGTGTGACTATGGAAATTTAAATGTAAGTTACCTAAAATTAAATAAAATTAAAATTCAGTTTCTTAATCATGCCAGCCATATTTCAAGTGCTTATATATAGCTAGTGGCCACCATATTGGACAGTGCAGATGTAGAACATCTCCATCATTGTAGAAAATTCTGTTGTATAGACTTTGTTTAGTGATAAAGCAGATTAAAATATGGACACTTTCATTGCAGTCAGATATAATATATGCTGAATGAAAAATAAGTGTTTCAAAAAAAGTATATAGGAGAGGTGACTAGCCCAAGTTAGGGTGTGGCTGGGTTGTCAGGGATGGCTTTCTGGAAAGCTTTAAACTGGGACATAAAGAATGCATAAGGTCTAGGCAGATTGAAGAGGGCATGGGAGGGTAGTTTTTAAAACAAAGGAAATACCCGGAGGAGAATGGTCTAGGATAGATACCTTAATCTGTTCAGCTTCAGGAGGTTCTGGTATTCTCTCTTGAGGCTTAAATGAGAATGGATGGATAGCACTTAGGAAAAACTCACTTCTCACGTAGTTTTGTTTTGTTTCATGGAAACTTCTGCTGCTTCTCAGATGCATACTCTCTTGCAGCCTCTTAATGGGTCTTGTTTCTATCAGGAAACCTCAAAACTGACATATCATTCCCTTGTTGAGAATACTTCATTGTCTCTTCACACCACATAGGATGAAGTCCACATTCCTCAATATGTTTCCAGGGCTCCTGATATTACCCCATCATGCTTTTCTAAAACTTTCCCTCACACTATGACCCATCTAGATGGAACAGCATCGGTTCTCCAGTGTTGCATCTCTCCTTCTTCTAGTCCTTTAGACTTGCGGTTTCCTCTGCAGGGAAAGCTTTTCCATTCCCCTGCCTTATCCTTGTTTCTATACTTGGCCTTTTAGGCTTCACTGAGAATAGTTTCTTCAGGAGCCCCTGATAACAACACCTAGGTAAGATGCCCCTGCCTTGTTGTACACTTTACACTGTGTTATTTTGCTAGTTTTGTCTGTAATCCTTAGCTCCTGTAATGCAAAAAACCACATCTCCCATTTCCTGTTTTGCCTCAAATATCCAACACAGTGCCTGGCACAGAAAAAGAGTTGAGCAAATATTTTCTTGATGAATGAATGAATGAATTCCCAGGAATTTCCAATGTGTGATTAATCACTTATAGTTCTGAAGTAAAACCACAGATATCACTGTGGCCCCCAGAACTCTACTGGGGATGGGGGAAAGAGGTAAAAGTCAGTCCATGAAGAAAGTGCATTGGTGATATTTGTTATTTGTTTTTATATTGGATTTTAAAAAAATTAAAATTTGCATATATCATTCACCCATACAATCCAATGACTTTTGGTAAATTTACAAACTTGTACAACCATTACCATAATCCAGTTTTAGAACATGTTTAGTACTACAGTATTTGTGCACTTAGGATTAATCCTCTTTCTCACTCCCAGCCCCCAGCAGCCTCTAATCTTTCTGTCTCTATGGATTTGCCTTTTCTGGACATTCATACAAATGAAATCATGCAATATATATTGATCTTCCCTGATTGACTTCTTTCACTTAGCAAAAAAATTTTCAGGATTCAATTGTATTGTAGCATATATCAGCATCTCCATTTTTTTTTGTCAAATAACAGTCCATTATATTGATATACCATGTTTTACTTTTCTACTCATTAGATGGTGGACACTGCCTTATTTCCATTTTTGGCTATTATGAATTATGTTGTTGTGAACTTTCACACATAAGTTCTCCAGTGGATAGATGCTTTCATTTCTTCTGAAGAGATTTAGGAGTGGGCTATCTGGGTGAGTTTATGTTTAGCTTTTTAAGAAACCACCCAACTGTTCCCCAAAGTTGCTACACCATTTTACATTTCTACTAGCAATGTTTGTGGAGTGACCCTTGTTCTTAAGGGCTGACTTTAACAAAGATTGTATTTTTTTATCCTGTCATCTGGTGGCATGTTCTGGCATTTAAAGGAGCAACCTGCGTGTTTCCTTTCAGAACAAGGTGTGCATAAGAATGAACAAAGCTTGATGGGTCTCTTTCTGTTCTGAGTGTGAATGAATTTAGGACCCCTAAGAGATACTGTCTTAGGAGCCTGCTGGAAAACTCATAGCCAATGAGAATTATATTTTATAGGTCTTGTTAAAGTAGAGCCAAGTGGATCTTGAATTTAGAAAAATCACTTAGAATCCACGAAAATGCACATAAAGAAAAGGTACAGGTTCATACATTTAGTGCAATTCGGAATAACCCATCAAACAAACTTTTACTGAACGCTTGCTATGTGGACAGTATTAAACTAATGCTAGTGGGGCATGGGTGATATAGATAGCAGGGAATTTAGGCTTGTTGGAGAGATCAGTTTAGTCTAAATCATAACCAAAACCTTAAATGGAGAATAATATGGTGAATATGGCACAAATTGTAAATCCATAAATACAATGGCAACTCCAAGCAAAGGGCTGCCTTTTGGGACACGAGATGTCAGAGAAGGCTTTCTGGGTGAGGGAGGGCAAGGGTGTGTTGGCTTTATCTTGAAGAGGGAAAATGGAAACTTTCAGGTGGAGCGACAGGGACAACAGAATAGAAGGACCAGAGATGAGGTGATCTGTGGCTACTGGTGAGACCATGAGGAGATTGGCTTGGGCAAATGAAGCTGCTTCAGACCATGGAGCTGATAGGGGCCCACAGGTGTCCTTCTTCTTTGAACTAGCAGGATAAGCATTATATTTCTGATTTTGAAGCTCTATTATCTTCCAGAGAACATTGCTTATTTTTTTAAAAAATATTTTTATTAGTTGTTGATGGACCTTTGTTTATTTATTTTTATATGTGATACTGAGAATCAAATTCAGTGCCTCACAC
This sequence comes from Marmota flaviventris, assembly GCF_047511675.1. Lineage (NCBI taxonomy): Eukaryota > Metazoa > Chordata > Mammalia > Rodentia > Sciuridae > Marmota > Marmota flaviventris. The sequence goes on along the minus strand of NC_092510.1, from coordinate 39,993,756 downwards.
ATGCGAGGCAAGTGCTCTCCCACTGAGCCACAACCCCAGCCTGAACATTGCTTATTTTAAGCAGAAGACTTATATTTCCTGGATTGTAGAATCCCTATATAAGAAGGGTCCCAGGGCAGCTTACTAAAATTTTCTCTTAAAAAAAAATCCCTACTTAAGAGTCATAAATAGCTTACTGGATATGAATTTAAGCAGGCCAAATTTGAAATTCTATTCTAATTCAAAGCATGTTGCACAGTCCTGTTTTCATATTGGCAATTCAAATGCTTTTCCAGATAATACAGGGGAATGTTAAGATAAACTAAGGCCACTGCAAAATATGAAAGCAATTGGATGCCGAACTCACTGATAACAAGAGGCACGATAATCTGATGGTTACTTTCTGGTTGGGTTGTTCAAAGATGGGTTGATAAACCATACCACAAATCCTTCGTACATTGCAAAGCTATTATAATAGCTGATATTTTCTCAAGAAGGTCTGTGAAGCTTCTGTTACTGGAATTAGGCTCATTTATTAAGGCTTGAGTTAACTAAGGTATATATTGTTCTTAAGAAGGCTTCTTTCATTCAGTAAATACTTATGGAGTTCCTGCTACGTGCCAGGCATTAGACCAGAAATGGAGATACGCAGTTGATCAAAGCATCATCCCTGTATTCCATGAACTTTGGGCCCTATTTAGACATTAAGCTACAGATAGCTATTGGCAGAAAACATAGATAGACTTCTTCTTTGCTACATTGGCTAGAACAGTGGTTTTCAACTGTGGGTGATTTTATTAATGTCTGGAGACATTTTGATTGACATAACTTGAGGGATACTACTGGCTTCTGGCAGATGGAGACTAAGGATAGTGCTACACATCCTGAAATGTATAGCCTGTCCCCCATCCCCAACATGAATGATCCAGCTGAAAATGTCAATAGTATAGAAGCTAAGAGACCTTGGTAGAGAGGGAGACAAATGAGAGGTATCTTACAAAGCTCTAGCAATGAGAATTTTTTTTTTTTTTTGCCAAATATTATAGTAAACATTGGAGGAAATGTGGAATGAAATTAATGTGATTTATAAGATCTAAAAAAGGATGAGAGATACAATGAGAATATCACAGGCTTGTCACTGATGGAGTTTCTGTTGGGAAAGGAAAGCCCATGCTGAGAGAGTTTCTCCAACAGGGACTCTCTTACTACTTGTGGGACTGTTCTATGCATTGCAGGATGTGTAGTATCCTTGACACGCATATCCATTAATGACAGCAACAAGCTCCAACATTATGAGAAACCCTGGGACTTCATGTACTTCAAAAGAGAGCTAGCTCAAGCTCCTGTTGAGAAACTTCAGGAAGGAGCCAATCTGGAAGTCAGATTGTATGGTTCTAGATGAATTCAGTGACTCCCATGGGAAGTAATTTTGCCTCTTTGAACCACATATCTTTATTTTCAAAATGATGGGATTGGGCTTATCTGGGGTCTTCAAAGTAGAGCAGGGACATCTATTTAAGTTCACAAAGAAAATTTTATAATTTGTTTTAATTTATAATAAATTATAAATTCACTTTTATAATTTAGTTTTAAAATGGCACTTTTGTGTATAGTTTAAGATATACCTGGCCTGGGCAGTAACAAGAGTAAACTATTTATATAAAAATGTGCATTTGTGGGAAATGTGCTCATTAGCATTTTACTGAAGAGGTCCACCATCAGACAAGTTAGGGACCTAGACCTCTTCCCATCCTGACAGCCTAAGTTATGGGAAAGAATATCACAAAAGCTGGTGGGGGTCGGAGTTGCTTTCTAGCCACGGAGTCACCTCTGCCAAAGGGAACATGGAGTGATGGACATCCGTGTTGCCAGGAAGCAGTCATCCACTGAGTTCCATCTCCCAGCATTTGGAAAGTGGCATAGGGCTTTGGGTAAAAATTGACACGTTCCCTTGTCACATAAAATCAGAATTTTAAAAAAACTGGCAAGGTACCAGAGTTTTTCAAATCATTCTCTACACGAGTGTGGAAAATACTATTTCCTGACAGAAAATTTGATTCACACTCTACAAAGAGCATGGGGACATGGTTGAATTGCATAATCGCCCCTCACAAAGGGCCCTGAGAAGAACCGCCGTCTTCCAATCCTGCCCACTCCAGTGTGAACAGAATAGCACACTGGTTTTCAAATGCTCTGGCTACACCATGTTGAGCAACGTAGTATGACTTTATATTCTTAAGACCACTCTCTGGAAGCTGTTCAGGGGCATGGTTCTTGCTCAGTTCCTTTCTATTGACGTCAGGCCAACCTGCACCGAGACGTGCCTGTTGAAGACCAGAACTTGTCCACGGCCCTTGTTATCTAAACTAGAGATCTAAACTCGAAATCCTCTCCATCCCCCATTTAACTTAAAAGAATGTGTGCTCACGGTCATACAAAGCAGCCATATTTGAGAAATCAACTAGTTTCTTAGATTACTTATGTGTGGCAAGAATTTGCTTTGACAAATAAAAGTTCTTCTCCCAGGGGACTGAACCAAAATGAAAACTGCAGGCCTGGTTAGGCTTATCCTTGGCAGGCAGGGAGGCTAATGTGATGTTAATAGAACTGAAGTAACTTTGCTGTTGGTGTACAGGATGGCTGTTGAGTCACACGCACTAACTCTGTTGTTTTAAGTACCCTATCATTGCCCCCCACTTTGTTCAAGGGTACAGCATTCTCATGGTAGTTAAGGTGAAAGTCCTTTAGCCAGGCAAAGCAATGTTAGAATCATAGAATTGGTAACCTAAAAGTTATCTTTAAAAAAATCACTCCCCTCATATCCTTCCCAGAGGCAGTGTGGTAAGGCTGTCTGCTCCAAAGTTCCCTGCTTTTAACTCATTAGCCCATGTAACTTGGGTCCACCTGTCTATCTCTTCTGCTGCTGTTTCCTCATTTGCACTGCAGGATCAGTGAGAGAGAGAATGCTTGTGTTGTAGCACTGCTTTGAAGTTTAAATGCAGCAAATTTAAACACAAATAATCATGATGCTTCCTAGATTTGTTCTTCGTCTCTCAGTGAGTCCATGAGCATCATTTTGAGGTAAAGACTTAAAAAAAAAAGCACATTTTAATCCTACAGCTGTCTCTTTTGCAATTCAATTGAGGAACACAAATTACTGATGATGATTATTTACTTTGGGTAGAATGGAAATTGCTAAATTGAGAGTGCTGCCTTTCCTGTGTTGGCTGTTGTGAAATATTTTGTGTGCACTTTTAAGTTTAGGCAGGGCCAGCAGAGGCCTATGTCCCCTCCTTGCAGTGAGGGGACATAGCAGGGCAGTTTTGGCCTGAAGGTGCTCTGAGTGAGGAGGAGATTGGGTCAGAACCTAGTGTTGAACTGGTCCCCGTATCATTGTGAATTGGGAAGTGTGACCTGGAGGGGAAATGAATGTGTTGACTTTCCAGCGGCCCTCTGGGTTAGTGATGCTATAATTTTGAAAGGGCAAGTTGTCTTTGTCAGCTTCCAGCCCCTTTGGCTCCACAGAAAATATATTTGGCTTCAGTGGATATGAATGTCCAAATAAGGGCCTTAAGCCGTTGTTGTTTGTCAGTATCATGGATTAGAGCCCTCCCCCCAGCACAATCTGCCAAATATCTATATTAAAATGTGAAAACTATGTTAATCTCTCAATTGTTCCCAGATTTGACAGGTCACATTTCAGTAGACAGTTAAACAGTTCAGCTCTGGTGTAAATTGACCCAGAGTTCATATCTATCAAAGATCTTCATTCAGGCAGTTACCACAATTCTGCATTTTTTCACAGATAGGACCTTTCATTTATGGATGGTTCAAACTCCTCATTAGACCTGAGAATTTAAGGTGTGAGGTGCTTGGTTCTTCCAACCCAGAGACATGCTGTGGGAAAGATTATGAAGTATTCTCTCATTTCATTGACCTCAGAGGTCAGGGAATGCGGTAGTTTTCTTATAAATCCACTGCACATATGCTGTCTGGAATTTTCCTAATCTGTTCATAAAGCTATGTCTACATTTTCTACTGGCAGGCATTCTGAGTTTTTTTTTATTATAACTTTCTGTTGGAAATAGTAATTTTATTTGTAGAATAAATAAATCTCTTTTGAAGGTTAGAAGATGCCAGATAATCTTTGTATACTGAAATTTGGTGAATGAGATCCTGTGTAAAGCAGTTTTTAAGTAATTTTTTAGAAGGCCTTCATTATAACATCCTGCAGCTTTCTTTTTTCTAGGACAAAACACTTTGACCTTTAAAAGAAAATGCCTTCACTAAAAATACAGAAGATAAAACTTATCTGCATATCCCCTTGATTGCTTTTCGAATCGCCTTTTCAGACAGTTCTGTAATAGATTCTTTAGGTCCAGTGATCAGAAAGCATATAGATTTTCCCTCCACAATTTGGAGGTGGAGGGATCTTGTATCAGTGATTCACTTTTCTTTTCATATCTTCAACTTAGCCCTGTGCCAGACCCTTCTATCAAATTTCTAATCAGGCATAGGTAACTTATATATTGAAACAAGCAAGCAAACAAGCAAACAATGAACAACAACAACAATAGCACCAAAGAACTACAAAGCAGTCCTCCTTTGCCACATCTGATCATTCTTTAAGTGCTGTTTACGCTCCCTTTCATTCATATTTCTTAAAGGGGAAGTTATTCATATTTCATGCGTCCAGCGATTCATGGAAGCTACTTCCCTTAAGGTCATGGTTGACCCCTCCATCAGCCGGGATTCTTTGTATTGTCTTTTTGAACCAATCCAGCCAACCTAACAATAACAGAATTTTTGTCTCATGCAAATTCTGAAGTGGGTGCTGGCCTTAGGTGAAACTTGAGCTATCACCTGAAATGATTCTGTAGACCTGGGTTCTGTCTATGCCTACATTTTGGCTTCATCCTTAGCCTCTGGTATATTTCATACTCACCTTTCAAACTTCCAGCTCTAGACTTTCCTCTTTTACAATGAGTCTGTAAACAGCTCCAGATACCACATCCTCATATCAAAACTTCCAGGGTAGAGAGAGAAACCTGTTTCCCAGAGTTCCCAGCAAATATCTCACATTCCATTGATTCTGCTTGGGTTCTTGCCTGTGCCTAAACCATTTATCTCTCTGGATAGGGGCTTTGGAATATGGGGATTGGCTGAAGCTAGCTATGGCCTATCTTTAGAGCTATGATTGAGATTAGTAAATCCGGATCAGATGACTTAGAACAGAGAAAGAAGCAAATTGGGGTGCTGTTGAGAGAGAGGGGGCGGGGTATCTTTCTTGGACAGCAACAGCAGTGGCTGCTTTCCTGGAAATGGTCATAACTCTTTCCTTCTAGAAATGCAATACCCTTCTGTTTTGGTATCTCCAACCTCCCTGTTTTTTTTTTTTTTTTTTCATCTTTCTTGGCTGTCATACTCCAGGTTCCTTTGTGGGCTCCTCTTTCTCTGCTTGTCAATCAGCGTGATTACCCTAAGATGCAATCCTTTCTCCTTGCTCCTGCTTTCATTGGTTACTATCATCTTTTGTATCTTTTCAGCTTCTGTTCACAGATTATTACAGAGAGTCTCTTAATCTCAGACAAAATGAGTTCCTGAAAACACATAAAATGGTCACATGTACAAGTCAGAAACATTCTAGAAGACACTGTGTATGGGAAAACTGTTGTAAAATTCCGAGTTATACCTCTCGTTGATAGTTTCTTCAACCAGAAGGTATTTCCAAAATTGCACATCTGTTTTCCTCAATTAAGGGCTTTTCCTTTAGATCAGCCTTTTCTCAGTTTAACTTCAGTGACTATCTGACATGTTAGCACTTTCTGATTTCTGTGAAGCTTATGTTTCTTACTAATGTCAACACTTTAATTTTCTTTTTTAATCTCTGTTTTTTTTCATTGTTACTAAAATAGTAAGCCCAAAAGGTAATAATAAATGTCACATAATTACACAAACACTTTTGGGTAACAATGTTGTTACTGCCAGAATTGAACATCTGGCTGACAAGTATGGCAGGGTTACTATGTGACTGGTCAAAATGCCCATTCATCAGAAGAAATAAAGTACATATTTGGCACATGGGAAATGATTTATGGATTTTAGTATACCATGTGCAGATGTGAAATGAATGGCAGCTCATTGCAACCTGCATTTCTAGCTCATGTCTCTCCAGTTGCCTTCAAGATATCTCCACAGAGATGTCCTCAATATTACCTCATGCCTCCTCGCTTCCCTCCTGTATTGTCCACCTTCTGTGGAGATACCAACATATTCCCTGGTTATTCATAACAGAACTCTGAAATGATCCCGGACTTGATCTTTGGTCCCATACACACACCTTGGTGATGGGTACCCTGTGTCATGAAACTGCCCTGCCCTGTCCACCTCTATTACCATTCAGCCCATGCCATATTTCAACTGGAAGATTCAAGTGCAGAAGTCATATCCCCGTTTTCCTTTCTTTAATCCATCTTCTATGCCAGGAATCAAACTTTTTCAGTAATAGACCAGATAGTATATATTATAGGCTTTGCAGATCATCTGCTGTCTGTCATTACTGCTCAGTTCTGCTTTTGTAATTGTAACTAGTGGCACAATGTAAATAGATGAGTGTGGCCTGCATTCCAATAAAACATTATCTATGTGATGATTACACATCATGTCATTACACATGATATCACACTGTACCCCATACATATGTACAATTAGTATGTATCAATTAAAAATTCTTAAAAACTTTCCTTGTGGACATCAAAATTTGCATTTCATGTGATTTTCATGTCTCACAAAATATGATTCTTTCAATTTTTAAAATCCTCTTAAAACTGTAAAGACAATTTTAGTTCACAGGCCCAACAAAAACCCCATAGGCAGTAGTTTGCTGACCTAAGCTTTACCTTTTGCCAGGATGAGTTGGCAATAATATAAGTATGAGTATTTTATTTGAATGCTTAAATTCATCAAAGGTTTACCAGCAGAATCTGAAAGAATAAGGTCTATCTTCCTTAAAATGGCCCACTGATTCCTTCGTGATCAGAGCTCTAGCATCATACCTTGCCAGTTTAGATTTTGTAATAAATTGTCCAAAATGCTGACTTCCTTGGAGTTTCCTGTCCACATTGAATTATTTCTCTATGAGGCCATGATCTCTCTTCCTTGAATGTCTTTAACATTTCTTTCTTTCCCTGTATCCCCATTTTTTTTCTTAGTAATGTCCTAGAATGTTTATTTGTGCTACTAAAGAGATTTCCTGCTGGCAGGACCATGTTTTACTCAGCTCTGTTCCTATTATCTCACTTCTAGCTATTGCCCTGCTAAAGTAGGCACTCCATAAATATTTGCTAAATGCATACACGCATGAATGAGTGGACAAATGAATAAGTGGAACAGTATAGTTAAATGAGCCAATTGTGCTGTTTTGCTAATAACCTTGATTGACTAAAGCATTGGTGACTTCCCAGGTTGAAACCAGTACAGGCAGTTCTTAACACAGGAATGGGTTGGACTCCAAAAGTTTGTTTGTAAGTTGGTTGTTTAAAACTTGGAACACATTTTCTCACATAAATGATGTCATAAACTATGCTTAACTGTTTAGTCTCATCCACTTTTAAAAGATGATTTGATGCATCATGTTGTTGAATTAAAATCAGAAAGTAATAACTCAGTGGTCAATTTTTTAGAATTTTATTAAGATATTTTATTAAAATATTTATACATAGTTCATTCTGAGAAACTTTAAAAGGCACTTCCTGACTTTGCGTAATGTTATAAATTAAATAAAACTGAATACTGATGGCACAGTATGAATAAAGAAAGAAGATAGAGAGATTCTGGAAAATGTTATGGGAAATAGTAATTTTAAAAGAATCAGTTCTGTTCTTTTTTGTTTTACTTCTAAACTGTGGATTCCTTTACTGTGCTAAATGTTTGTGGCAAAAACTTATTTTGAGCTCATCAGAAATATTATGGTCCTGTTTTTGGACTCAAATATATGTAAATGAATATACACAGTGAATTTCACCTTTGTGTATATTTATAAAGCATAGATTTAAAAGATAAATAAATAAACAAACAGAAGGAAGACTGATAGAGTAGAAGAAAAAGAACAGTGGGAGGGAGGAAAGGAGGAAGTACTGGGGACTGAAATGGGGCAAATTATATTCCATGAGTGTATAATTATATAATAAACCCCAACATTATGTATGACTATAGTGAACTAATAAAAATATTAAAGATATAAAGATAAACAGACACTTTTAAAAGCAAAAAAAGTTTATCTCAATGATTACTTCTAACCTCCATTAGCAAAATTCCATTTTATCTTGATTTTTCCTCTTTTGCTTGAGAAATACTATTTTTTTTCTTTTTCGTTTCCTCCCCTTTACTTTCCTCTGTTTCAGTATTTTTCTTGTGGTCTTTAACTTCCTTGGACTGGTAGGTACCTATGAGATCGATTATAAGACTATTAGCTTTGATTCACTTTCATTTATCAATTTACGTGTAAAACCTTTCTCTGTAACACATATTTATTAAAATGCTTTATAAATGTAAGGCATATCAGTACTTCCATATCAGTTATGGAAGTACAAAAGGGAGTTAATTGAAATGAAAGGAAATTCAAAGAGGAAGAACAAGGCTTACTATTCAGAAACCATGAAGATCTAAGTCTTTCTTGATAATAGGATATGCTTATGATTCTCATGTTACTGAAATTTTTAATGTAGAGAAGTAAGTTTCCTCTTAAAATTCCTTCTTACATACATCTAAATGTATTTATTGAATGTATCTATCTCCAGATTTTATTTCCATGTAAGGATATGTATTATTAGTGGTGATTTTTATGAAACTGGGATTGTATCTTACTTCAGCAGATCTAAAATGCTCAAGTGAAGATGCACCTTTATTTTTGTATATCACTAAGAAAGAAGAAACTGGTAATTTGACTTTGATACTCTGTGCCAGTTATGTGTTCGGATTGCCTTTCCATATCTGTTCTTTGCCTTGCTGTCTTCCCTGGAAGACAGTGTCATTAGTCTCTCTTGTCTTCTGGCTTCCAATTGGCTCTGACCAGTGGGAAACCTCTGCTGGACTCAGAGGGAAGGAGAAGAGTGAGGAAGCAGGATTTTGTACCTTGACTTTGTTCCTCAAGAGTACCTTTTACTGAATGTGCTCCTAAAGTGTGCTTTCTTATCTACATGACTGAATCTCTCTTTCCTCAATCTTTTACTTTTATATCTATTCCCCTTATTTCCTCCCTTAAAGAATTCTAATTTGTGCTATTTGTTTCCTTGTGGATGACAAATACATAAACCATCAATTATAAGACATACCCTAATTTCCAAGATGTTAAAATGTAAAACTCCTAAAATTGATATTCTATAATTTCCCCCTATCTAAAAGTATATATCAGTATGTCAACACAAGATTTGCATGGGCATGTTCAAAGTAGCATTATTCATAATAGTCAAGACAGAAATAACCAAATGTTTGTCAACTGGGGAATGGATAAGTAGAATTTGGTATATGCATGTAATAAAATGCCTATACCTACTTCTACTTATCAACAATAAAAAGGAATGAGTTATGAAACATGTAACAACATGGTCAAACTTCAGAAACACTATGGATAAGTGAAAGAAGCCAGGCACAAAAGACCACATGCTGTGATTTGTATTCTCCATTGGTATCAAATGTTCAACAAGTCAAATCAGTAGAGACAGAACCTTAATTAGCCGTTGCCTAGAGTTGGGGATGGGAACCGATTAACCATATGTGTGCACCATGGATCCTATTGGGAAAATGGCAAATTTCAATCCTAGATTATGGTTGTTATATAATTTACTAAAAATTATTGAGTTATACACTTCAGAAGGCAAATTTATGATATGTAATTTGTACCCCAAAGTTACTTTTGCAGAAGAACACATTAGATATCTTTTTTATGTCAGTAAATGTGGTGGTAACGCTAACATATGTTTAGTGCTTATGTATCGAATTATTTTTTTGCCATGGGACACTGCTGGATTGTGTGGCAGAAATCTTGCATTAAAGCACTGAATAGTGCAGAGTTAGTATCCATAGCAGAAAGGTCTGGTGTCTTAAATCTCTTTAGGCTTTTCCTCTGGCCTATAGCTTTCCATCCCTGGGGTGCTTCTCTTACGTACCATGCAAACGGAATTGCTCTTCTCTTCTCTCTCTCTCTCTCTCTTAAGCAAACACATTTAAATAATAATAATTATTATTATGTACCGGGATTAAGCTCAGGGGCACTCGACCAGTGAGCCCCATCCCCAGCCCTATTTTGTATTTTATTTAGAGACAGTGTCTCACTGAGTTGCCTAGGGCCTCACTTTTGCTGAGGCTGGCTTTGGACTTGCAATCCTCCTTCCTGCCTCAGCCTTCTGAGTTGCTGGGATTACAGGTGTGCTCCACCGTGCCCAGCTTGTTCATGATTATTGCAGAACAGTTCTGTTTGCATCTCTCAGTCCTTAATTCTTGTGGCCCTTCTCAGATGCCCACCAAGGGGGCTTATCTAATCATTTGTCCAACAAAAGCAAATCTTAAGTCTAATACAGCTGCTAAGAAAAATAAAATAATGTTATTACATTCCTTCTGCTATTTGGTTGTGGAATGGCATTTCATTTTGTGATAAAATAAACTTATTATCACATTTTCTCCTGATCAACATCCTTGTGAAGTTACATATCTTCATGAAAGAATATAAGGGCTCCCTGTTGTTGGATTTAGATTAGACTTAGTATTTACCCACAAATTTGCTTATCCATTGCCAAAGATAATCAGAAGTTGGCTGCAATAACTTATACCCTTGATTTGGAATGTGTAATTAATTATATATAAATATTATTTCCTGTTAATTGATCTTTTCAGTATAAATGGCCTAAGTTAAAAAGTTTTTTTTTTTTGCCCAGAGTTTGTTACTTTCATAACTGGAGAGTCAATAATTTTTCATATTCCCCATTGATTTCCTATGGTAATAAATATAAGATATTGAAATTTGTCACATAAATTTAAATTACAGTTGTAGTTAAATTAACTATTTCGTTTAACTAAAGTGCCTACCTACTATGCTAGGCAGAAGCAGTATATTAGAAGAATCATTTATCATCTCTGCCTTCAAAAAAATCTCTCAATGGGAAGAATGACACAGTGATTTGTCTACATGTGCTTGGGAAACTATATAGTACTTTTAGTTTCTGTAGGAGAAGAAAGCTTTGCTTGGTGAAAAATTCTCCAACATAGGAAGGTGATAAAGCTGAAGGTTCACCCCAAAGGACAAATATTCTCTACAGTGTCTTTTGATATCACCCCTCTGTGTGAGGGCTCTTGGCAGTAGCAGTATGGATGCCAGGGAGCACAGTCATGCTGGAGTCCCTAGCTGCTGCCATCAGGAAACAGAGTTCACAGAGACCAGGAAGTGGCTGGAATAGGCCAGAGGATAGTGCCATTGTCTCAGGGAAGGTGAGAATTAAAGAAGGTGTGTGTATGGAGCAAGTGCTGTCCAAGGGCAGCCTCAGTGTCTATGAGATGGATGGGACCTGCCTAGTACCCATAGATCCTTAAGAGTCCCTGAATGATGCCTGTGGTGAGGAACTAGGCCTGTAGACCTTCTTGTTAGCTACCATCTGGCAAAGGCATCCCCAGGATGGCTGACTCTTAGTCATCTGTTCTTCTTCTTTCAGTAGGACTGACATTGTCTGAGCCTGGCAGCTTCTCTGACCTCTTCTTACCTACCCGGAGTGGACATCCTTCTTTAACATCTACGGGCCCGTGTAAGACAGCTTATTTTCTACCTCCAGAATGGGCAATGACATTCTGGATGCCCAGGGAGATGGTGGCAGTTATGGAGTAAAGGGACCTGTACATCAAATGGGACCTTTACTTGGAACCAGCACCTATACTTGTATGGATTTTTTTCACTGGCTGTTTGTCCTCTGCTACCTCACCACTCCTCTGGTGGGGATGGTGGTAAAACTTATCTCTAGTTTGTGACTGTCCAACTTATAACTCTTATATATATATAATAAAGTCGATGATCCCCAAGGTAGAAAGTGCTTGCATTTAAGACAGGAAGATTTTTTATATTCCTCCTTTTAACATTCTACTATAATTGCCCTAAGGAAGGTAGAACAGGAAAAATTTAATAAGAGTGGGGTCTATTCTCTGGTAGAGCAGGAAGGACAGAATTCTCTGATTAAATTGGGAAAGAGAAAATTTCCATAACAAAGTTTCTGATGATAGGCTTAGGATTTGTTGAATGCCAACTATGTGTAATACTGGGCAGTTGGTCACAGGACTGTTTCATGTTTCATTTGATTTCATAATAGCCCTAAAAATTTTTTGTGTGGGAGTCCTTATTGTTGATGAGGAAACTGAGGCATGGAGCAGCTAAATGGTCCAAGTTTGAGCCCCAAGTGAGGAAGAGGCTGTGTTCTTTCTGCCTTCTGGGACTAAGTGTTGAGCAGGGTGAGCCATATGCTTGGGATGGGGTTTTACTGACCTAGTACTGGAGTAGCTTTGGGGATCATGCTGGCAGGAAACTCTGTCCCATAACTTTTTGCTCCTAAGTCTCCCCAGGTCCTACCCTCTCCTTGTGTTTGCTTCCCTGCACACTCATACAATTCCCTGTCCCAGAATCCCTGCCACTGCCTTTCACCAACTCATCCTTGACATAGGTAACCGCTGGTTACCTGGAGCTGGAGGAGACTCTAAATGGGGTATCCATCCCACGGGCAAAGAATGTGTGGCAGAGGTTCAAGAAGATGACATGGGCTCATGGAGAGAAATTTGAAGCCTACTTTTTTTTTTATATAGAAAAATGATTACTCTGGTAGATTCTGGTGCTAAAAATTAATTTTTAAATGATGATTTTGTAAGAATCTTATATTTATTCCCTATGGGAAATTGTATCCTGCATTTAAAAACTAATCAGACTTCACAAATAGGGTTTCCAAGTAATTTATCATCTAAACCAAGAGAGCTTTGAGAGTGAAAGGGGTGCTATAAATGGATCCCAGGATATCCCATACAAACAGGGATGTGTAGCTACCTACACGAGGGAATCTTAAAACAGAACATCTTTGAAAGGTGGGGACTGTTTGTACATATTTTATAATTCGATGACAAGTTGTTTTAGGTAGTGTCTCAATAATTTTTGAAGAAAATACTTGCATGTCTCTAAGGGCAAACTTTGAAACAGGGATAGAAGAGTAACTTTTTGGCTTGCTTGTTATTAATAGTCTCAGTGCTCTCAAATTGCCAGTAAATTTCTCTTGTCTGGATTGCACATTTGGATTCTGTGTTTCATACTGAATATTGCAAACTCTCCAAATATAAACTTCTTTAATGAAGCAGTAAGATACTGAGGCGAAACAATGTCCAAGGTGTGAATTATTGCACCATTCGTAGCTCAGACTGAAGTGTGACTTTTTGTGATTGCACCATGGCTGTTTGCCAAGTTGTATAACAAAAAACTCTGGTAATTGCAGCTCTAAATAATTTATATTGTCTTTTAACATTTATTTTTAAGTTTGTAGAAACTGTAAAATATAAACCCAAATAGTAAAGCCTCTTCTCCAAATTCTTAAATTTATTTAAATAACTGTTAGATATCCTCAAAGATGTTTGTTTCTTTTTTCATGATTTTAATGAAATATTATTAATGAGTAATGGGTGGGGTTAGGAAACTAAAAATGCCTTTCATGAAAGACTTCTGATCACTGTATACATTGATTAGTAGTCAACTCCCAGTGTATATAATGATATGATAATAAATCATTATATACATTGGGAATTATTCCATGCACTCAAAAATGGACAACCTTCGGAATTTGTATAGAAAATTTGGGATTTGTATTTCTCTGTTTTTATCATAAACCACGAATCCTTTGACACAGATTATATTTTCACTTGCATGTTTGGAATATCTAAGATATACTTAGGTTAAGCCCTAGGCAAAGCCATGAACAGAGCAAAATTCAATATGCTCAACAGCTATTCATTTGTATTCAGCAATCTAGACTCCTCACTGCTTCCAGTTGCAGATTTTTCTAAGTATCTTCTCTGCTTTGCCCACTCTTCTGCCTCCTCCTCCTTGTTGCCTTAAGATTTGTAAATCTATTCAACCTAAAGGCAATTAATAAGTGATAATAGTTCACATGACCTCCTGTACAATCTTCCCCACCCTCTTTGTAGAATGACCTAAAATTGACCGAAAGAGTGCAGAGGTATCTCAGGCACTGTGGAAGAGTAAATTGTGGGGGCAGAAAATTTAAAGACAGGGCTTGTGTCTTCCTTGGCACCCCACAGATCTCCTTGTGTTATTAGTGTCTAGCCCACCTGTCCATCCTGTGTTCTGCAACCACCCAGAGTCATTCTAGTTTACTTGGAAATAGGAACATATCTTTAAGAATAAAAAGCAGTCCCATGAAAAGCTGTACTGAAACGTGGGGCTTTTGAGAAAGGACAGAATAATTGCTAGCTTCGCTCCATAAATCACTGTATTTCCCTGAAGGTAGTGATAATCAATGTGCTTTGACTCTTAGCTTTAGCTGGAAGAATCAAGGAAGAAATATTTCACATTGATTCAGCACATCCAGGACCCAAGCTGTGATGGGAGTCAGTGAATTCTGAAGAATGGCGGATACATCTGCTGGAAACATTCAGCCTTTGGAACACTCCCGTCTTTCTGTCACATAGCTAATTCAGTCCTGCTTTCTTTGTCTGTATCAACTGCACTTTCTGAGAGAGAAAAGAAATACCTCAGGCTCACTAGGAATATTTTCCACTTGAAGGCTTCTTTCTTCTTTCTTAAATGCTGACTTCCCAAACACACCGAATCTTAGTTTGACTTCTAAAGTTTCCCTTTGGTATGTAGGCAAAGATTGGGTTTTATAAAAGCTAAGAGAGATCTTAGAAATCAACAAGCTCAGTAGTGTTTTATTTTATTCTTTAGAACCCTATAGTTCATCTGAGGCATCTCAGATGCTAGTAGGCATGGGTGGGGTGCAGGAGAAGGTGGCTTCAGCTCGAACACCTTCACTTTAGCCCACTGTATATGTTGTGCTCTGTAAAATTTCTCCTGACCATACCAACCAAAATTTGAAAGCTTTTGATCCATGTGATCAGTCCCGAGAATTCTACTTAGTTGATGGCAAGGTCCAGGTCGAGGTCTAGGCCTAGGATATGTCTTCTGACTCTGTGGACCTTCTTTCCTGTTACATTGTTGCTCCTTAGGACAAGAAAATATAATCAAGGTCATATGTTTCCAGTCAAGAGGTGAATGGGCAGTATCACAAAGGGGTCACACACAAAGAGGAAATAAACTTTTGGGAGAAAATGCTCAACCTCATTGAATTCAATAATATAAATTAAAGCAATGGTGATATTTCTTTTGTCCATCATATTGATGAAGATGGTAGTACTCAATGGACAAACAACACTCTTTGAGATGGGTTTCCCATTCATTGATAGTAATGATGTAAATTTTGGGAGGATACCCATACTGTCAGGGATTAAATGTGTTGATGTCACTACTGAATATAACCCCATAACCCCACTTCTAGAAATGGAACCTGATATATGGTAAAAGAAATGTGCATAGAGATTTTTATTTGCAGTATTTTTTAAGTAGTGAAAAAATCATCTTTACCCTAAATTCACAACATTAAAGGAATAATTAAGTAAACTGTTAATTTCTGTATGGTAAAATATTAAAATTAAGTTTACAAATAGTTTTAAGGTGTTAAAATAATTTAAATATATAATTAAACGAGTGGCATTTCATGTAAGATTGCACATCAAATATAGGCTGAATGCTTTCAAAATATGTGTAAGTACAGAGAACAGAATAGAGAGAAATAGCTCAAAATACTATGATTATCTCTAGGTAATGTGATAGAGTCATTATTACTTTTCCTTTGACTTTAAAAATATTTTCCCAGTTTTTCACACTGAGTGTGTGTTTCTTTTATAAGAGAGGAAGAGATGAGTGTTTTTTTTTTTTGTTGTTGTTGTTTATTTTTGTTTTTTATCTTCCTTAGAATGAAAGTGCCACCACTATCTAGGTTCTGGGTTGCTTTCTGATATAATAATGGAATGAGGAAGGGGGCAGAGGCTGCCTTCCACAGCATGTTTTTGGTTTTGTGAACAGAAGATATTTCCTTGTGTCATTTGGCATACTCAGTGTTCTCACCGTGCAGTGTTGGGGCTTAGTTAGGATGTAACAATGTAAAGACGTCTTCTTCAGCTCATATAAAGGAGAAGCCCTGGGTTTTGATCCTACATCATATCCTGTCTGTGGGGTTTTGACCCCATCAGGAAACTTCTCTGAGCCTCAAGATCTTCCGTCCATCGGATGAAGAGGGTAATACTTCCTGTATGATGCAGTGAAGACAAAAGAATATGTGTCATAGGCATAATGCAGAGCCTGAGTTGATAGGAAAGAACTCTTTTATCCATGGCTGCTGCATCACTTCACCTCCTCTAGCCCTCCTCTCTGCATCATGGGAGTAATATATGGGGGGAGTACTGGGCTCTGAAGTTTATTTCTTATCCAGTACAATAGGGACTTGAGTAGTTATAATCCTAAAAATCATAAGGATAGTCCTGGATGGAGAGCCTGCCACTGTTCATTGCCCCTCTGATGCCTTGCCTATGTCCCCTTGACCCGTTTCTGAGTCCTGTCATTATGCTAAATGTTCCCTGTTATATTTGCTGTGAAGATGGTCAACTCTAAACTCTTAGAGGCTTGATGGCTCGTATTGGAAGAATCAAAATTAAACCAGGTCAGATGTCAATGTATAAACAAAATACAAATGAATCATTAAGTAATTAAATATGGAATCAATATGAACTGCTTCCTGGAACATAACCTGAGAACCTGGTGTGAGATTGACATACATCTCTAAGATGAAGCAATGGCAGCATGGAATTTAAAAGCAAGCATTTCCAAAGGAACAATTAATTTAAAAGGGAGGTTAATTCACAGTTTACACACTTTAGCATCTGCTTGTTTAGCATATGTAATAAAAAGCAAAGTAGTGGTAGATTTATAAAAATGTCAGTTAGATAATTGATTACACACACACACACACACACACACAGCTTTTGCATAATTCATTTCTCTTTTCCCTTTCATGATCCTCACTAAAATATGGTTGCAGAGCAGAATGTGGGATGTATACCCTATGTCTTTTATAATGTAAATATTCTCTTTTGAAAGAATTTATATATTTTCATATGTTATGTTCTAAAACTTTATTTTTGTTAATCAGTGAATTGAAAAATATCTATTTGTGTGTTTTTCTTGGCATGTCCAAGTCACATTTTGAGTTGAAGTTCACAGGTTATGTTGTTTTTCTAAGTAGGTTTATTACAGAGGTCTGTTTAATTTGCTGATAACTAAGACTTAAATGCAGCTTATTGTAATATGAGGAAATTCACATATTAGTGCTTTATCCTTTGAATAGTGAGTTACCTTTATCTGTGGGGGCAAACTATTATTTAAGTACTTTTTCTTCTAAAGATCTGTTCTTGCTGCAAAAGGTTTCATGGTCTTGCTTACTTATGTGGAGTTTCCCATGGAGATCTAAATGTAGTGAAGCACTAGGGTTAGAACTAAAATAGAAATATGGAAATCCTAAATGTTTAATTTTTCATTTATAGGTTTTAGGTTCTTTTTTCTCTCTGGAAATTCTTTTATGTTTATTTTGACTGGGTTCTTAGACTAGGATTCATGTCTTCTTGTGCTAAAGGCCCAAGAACATAAGTCATATGAAAAGAGAATCTTCCAATATTTTCCAGTGATAATTATTTTTTGAATATAGAACTTTTCAATAATATTTATTGCTTCAGAAAAAACCTTTCTGGGACACTTGTGTTAAAACTATATAGTTCCTAAATATATTAATAGTTTGAAACTATTTATGAAAAGAAAAAGTGACATAAATGACATGATTAACAAAGAAGAGGAGTTGGAGTCTACTTGGGGTGAGAATAGGTGATAAAATCGGAAGAAATGAATTGCCGATTGATGTTTCAGTGTAATTACGGAGGCTTTAAGGACCTTAGTATGAAATTTAGACACCTAAAAGCCATGCTTATTTTTTTCCCATTTGGATTCCTGTTTTGTCTGAGATAATATTTAGAAATGAGAGGATTTCACACAAAGCTTTAGACTTTTGTTCTCTCTTAAATCAGAAGAACAACAGCCATCTTGCTTGCTTTCCTACACAGTTGCATAGTGTTAGATGGAACTTGTACTGTTTCCATGCCTGCCCTCAATGGGCATTTGTATGGCCCTGATTAAGACAGTGCTTTCTTGCAAACAGCTTTCAGGCTTTCTTACAATAATCGGGTATAAATGTCGCATAGCTTGAACTTATTTCTCAGTGCTTTTCACCTTGATACAGACTTCCCTGTGGTTCCTGTAGAAACTACATACAAAGCTCTTTGTACCATTATTCATTTCAGATGATACATTCTTATTTAATATTTATTCACCTATTCCTTACAAAAACATTTATATCATGTTTACTATCAAACTTAGGTCCAAGTACCTCTGCGTATAGCTGATATTTTACAGAGTGCTAAATACTCTTGTATTGAACAAAGGGGGACTTTAAATAAACTTTACATTGTGATTTGAGGATGATCTCAGATGTTTAGAATCAACTCCAGATTCTCATTTCTCAAATTTTACAAAATAAGGAGAAATCACTTTCAGTGTATCAGTTACTTAGTAGGAGACCTACTGATCAGGATGAAGTGGGTGATCCTAAGCCTGTGTCAGTGCCCAGGCTGCCCTGAGGAATGGAATAGCCAAGGGACTATGCATACTGAGGACTAGGTGTGAGCCACTGCTTTGGAAAGGAAAGCTCGCCAGTGACAAGAAAGTTTCAATCCCAAGAATTTCCAAGTAAATAAGAAAATATATAGTCACATGGATTTATTCTAAGCCTGAACGTGAATCATTTGGGGGCACATGTTTTCCCTCAGATTCTGGATTTGGAGACAGAACTAAATTTCAATTTTCACATACCCCTATACACTAGGTACCTGGTATCAAAGAGGTGATTTACCAAAAAAAAAAAAAAAAAAAAAGTTCTGCAAATTTGTTGTTGGAATTAAAAAAAAAAAACATACATCTTTTTGGTAATTATTACCTCAAATATAAACAAAATACAAAGATATTCTGCCATTTCTCAGCATTTGGTTATTGGTCTCCCTTTAAATGACTTTTAAAATATATTCCATGGTGGGTTATCTGTGTGTCTGGGTGTTCACCAGTATTTTGAGGATTGTAGGGGTGCTGATGCTGAAGTCAGCCAAGAATGGGTTGGAGAAGAAGAAGTACATGGGGATGTGGAGGTGGGAATCAGAGCCAGTGGTCAGGATGATGAGCACAGTGACCAGGCTCATGAACGTATGGCCAGGAGCAACCCTAAGAAGAGGCTAAAGCTCCAGATCATCTGATAGTTCCAGGAGGAGGAATTCCAAGACACCTGTTAAATTCTGTGGCTCCATATAACACATTTTGAAAAAGATGATGTTGGAATAAGTAAAGTAGTGTAGAGACAAGAAGCTAAATGTCTATATTTTGGATTCAGGCAATTCAAAATAAAGTATTCATACCTGAAAAAAAAATCTATTACTTAGGAGTCAATCCTCTTGAGTCATTTAATCATTCAGCCAATTGACATTTGAGCTTTTGTTTTGTGTGTGGTTCGGTAGTTCCAAACTGCATTCATTGTAAACTTGCAATGTTTAAACTCTGCAGACCAAGTTTAAGTGATTTAAAAAGAAAAGCAGTTCTGGTTATCTTAGTAAGTAAGATTCCTTTAATATGATTGCTTTTGTCATAAACGTTTTTTTTTTAACTTTTAGCTATAGATCCACACAATGTCTTTATTTTATTCATTTATTTTTTATGTGGTGCTGAGAATCGAACCCAGTGCTTCACACATGCTAGGCAAGCACTGTACCACTGAGCCACAGTACCAGCCCTTTGTCATAAACTTTTATATCATGTGATAACTTATCAATCCATTAAAGGTCACACTGAGTGACGTAGCAGTTCTTCCATCAGATGGCTAAAGATACATTCTTTAAAGAAATCAGCCAGCAAGAATTTTTCCTTATTTCAAAGTTTGAAGTCTGCATCTGATTTTCAAATTAAGTGAATGAAGTTTATTCCATCTGTGTTTCTTTTTCTTTTTTTTAAACACTAAAAATGGAAGCACAAAGACAGAATTGAACATTTCTTTTAAGCTGGAGAACAGAATGTGATAGGTTAAATTTTAATCTAATCTCTCTTTAAGCAGCATCTACAGAATCTTTCTTATTACTAGTCTTGGGTACAACAAATTCCATTTTTTAGGGCTTAACTTAAGCTATTCCCCAGACTTTGTTAGTGAATAAAAAGAAAACTTTTATCTTCATATCATTATGGTGAATATTACACACACACACACACACACACACACGCACACGCACACACAGAGAAAGTGTTAAGACCATCCCTGCCGAATTAGATTGTGATAAATATCTTCTCAGTAATGGAAACCAATAGTATTTCAGGAATGAATACTATTGGTATTCTAAATATAACTTTCAGGTGATGCCCATAAAATTGCATTCACCACATACATGAGTGATAATAAATCTCACCCTTAGATAGAAGCTTGATCACCATCATATGAGAGACTGTGTGATCTGTATATGCTAAGTATCATGAGCACAGTTCTAGGCTCATATTTTTTAGTTAAATAATTACTATTCCAGCAATTAATTTTTCTACTTAGATGTGTCCCCCACCTGACTCTGACTCCCAGATATTTGAATACATGATAATTACATGAATGATTTGTACTGGTATTTCTGATGAAATCTTTTTGAATGCTCTTGCTTCTGTGGAAAGTTACCCATAAAACATGTACCCCGAATATGTGGGAAAGGTCAGACCATGGTTAGCCTTTTGACTTTGTAAAACAGAGAAAGCAATTCCACTGCATGTCGCAGTTCTGACTAAGGCTTACTCGGGGCAGTGTGAGGTTGAAGCAATGTGTTGACTGAACAGGATACTTGATCTTAGGATTGTTGTGTTTGGTATGTACTTGGAGAATAAGATTTAAATGTGGCCTTTCAGATGACTCAAAGGCTTCAGTTCACTGTTCGTGGCATATTGAGTTGGAGCTTTCCCCCAAATGTTGAGAAAGTCTTCTCACACCAGCCCCCATGCCTTGCTCCCAGATTCACCTGCCAGTGTACATCTGTTAACTAGCCCAGGATCACTCATCCTACCAAAACAAACTTGCTTGATGTGCCTGCCAGGAGACTTCCTCAGGCCAACATCCACACCTGTGTATCAAAGAGTGGCCTTTCCATAAATTCCCCTCTAACTTTATTGCTGATCATATCTTCACTGTCTTTAAGAGCCCATTTGAAACTCTTCTTTTCTGGGAAGATTTCCTCAGTCAGCTTTCACTCATCCTGAACACTTGTCTCTGTTTTATTGAGTGAGCTTTCTTAAAGGCAGAAATCATGTCTACTACTGTTGAGAATCTTCTCTCCATGTGTTTTAGGAAAATTACCTTATTAAGTAAATCCCTACTAATCACAGAATCAGAGGCAGTTGAGACTAGGTAAGTTTTAAAAAGCCCTGTGATTTAACTGTCTCTCATTTTGCATATGAAGATACTGTGCCCAAGAATATTTAAAGTGTCATTCAGCGAATATTCACTTGTTGCCAATTATATGCCAGTGATTTATTTTGACTTTATTTTTATAAAATTTCAGCCTTAGTAGAAAAGTCACACCAACAGTGTACAGAATTCTCTTGTATTCTTTATCCAGATTTTTCAAATATTAAGTTTTTACCATATTGGCACCATCATTTTCTTGATTTTTTTTTCTGGACTATTTGGAATAAGTCACAAACTCGAGCTCCTTGACCTCAGAATACTTTAGTGTAGAGTTCTAGTGTAGAACACTCTCTTATAAAAATCATAGTATGATTATCCAAATGAGGATTTGACCATCGATTCCGACTATTGTCAACTACACAGAGCTTAGTAATTTCAACAGTTTCACTATTGGGAACTACACATTGCTTAGTAATTTCAACAGTTGGCCAGATGCAAACTTTACACAGTATGTAAAGTTGCACAGCAGATAAGTGGCAGCTGTGAGACTGGTATCCAGATCTCAAATGCATTCTTTCATCTTCTTTCTGCCTCACTAAGTAAAAGGATATCTTTAGGCCTCACATCTGACAACACCATGGAGTTATCTGAAAGCCTTGGGAAACTTAGGGCTTTCAAAGTTGTTTAGTAACTTCCAGAATCTAGAGCTAGTAATGATGTTATTTTTTTTTAAAGGTCTGTGAACACAAAGTATAAATCTTGGTGCCATTCTTTATGCTTTCCTTGTGTCTGCCAAGCCATGTAGAGTTTGCATTTTTGAGATTAAATTCAGGGAACTACCAGTTAACAATGTTGAACAGCAGGAGAAAGCTTGTCCAAGAGTTCACTAGAGTTGGTGACTCCTGATGTGAGAGATAGGACAGTCATCTCTCTTATCTTTACTGAAGAGAGTAGTGATGATCTTTTACTCCATAGGGGAAAATATACCACAATGCTATGTGAGCCTTTAAGTAACTCAATGCTTAGAAATTAAGTAACATATTTTTCAACATTGCTACCATGATTCGCATAACTAAATTTTCTGGTTATCAAACAGGTAGAGAATTTGGATTAAACAGGTTGATGCTTCTGTGATTAGACCTAACCAGATACCAAGACTTATGCCTACTTCCAGAAATTTTCTTGTTTAATTCAACGTACTCATCCTGACATGGCCTCCAGCATTACAGAGAGCTTAACACTGTAGAATGTTCAGCTGGAAAAAGAATTTGGCATTGTTCAAAAGTTTGGAGGACAATTACAACACTCATAAAACCAGAAAATGATACATAAATCTTTTTTAAAGTAAAAATGTTGGCTTATTTCTCAAAATGTTTCTATTACTTAATAATATGAGTATCAGAGCCTTTGTTCAGCACATAATGTTCAGAATAATTTGGTAGACATGAACTAAAGATCCTTTAAACAACTTGCTTTTATCACAATTCAATTTTATTCCTCTATTCAGGCATAGTGACATTCATTTAGTGACTTTGTTGTGGGACTGTTTCTTTGCATATAATATACAGAACCATTCAAGTGTAGTCTGTTTTGGATCATTATTCATTTCTTTGGGCTTTCTTGGATGAAACAAATAGAGTCCGTTTAATAGCCTCAAGTCAAAAATATCTGAAAGACATAACTTGTCTTATACATGTAATTAGGAAAAAAACCCCTTATTTTTGGATATACTTTAGACAGTTGTTTACAATAGAGAGCTAGTCTGAAGCTTTGGCAAGAGTGTATGTGGGGCAGGGGAGGTGCTGGGGGGAAGAGAGAGACAGAGACAGAAATAGGGGTGCGGGGGATAAGACAATTGTACGATTTGCTTGCTGAGTTTTCAGATGAAACCTTTACTGTTAAAAGAGGTAAGGCAAGATTACATTTTACCAGGGCAGTTGTGATCTCTGCTCAGAAGCAGCCCTTCAAATGGACGACAAACCTAATGTGCTCCTCCCATCATCCTCTGCCTCCAGGCTGTTGGCCCTTTAGTGTGTACACATCACCCACCTTAGAGACTGATGAGGCTTGGCTACTGTAGAAGAGTAACAAAATGGCATTTTGAAAAGCATACTTTGAAAGAGGACACACTTAGAGAAACATGAAAAGGATGCAGTAGCTATAGGGTGATATAAATCAGTCAGCCTTCTGTGTTTGAAAGTAAGCATTTTCGTTGGGCTTGGAGAAATACATAAAAGGCAGTCAGTGAAAAGAACATGGACAAACTATGGCAGCAGATGAGCCCAAGTTCAAATCCTGATGCTGCCACTTTTACCAGGGACACGGCCACCTAGAACAAGACATATAATTCCCCTGATCCTCACTTTGTGCACCAGGAAAATTTTATCTTCATTCAGCAAGCATACATTGAGTTCCTGCTGTATACCAGCACTCTGTCAGGTGCTGAGGATTCCTGGATGAATAAGACACTACCCTTCTCCTCAGGTAGCTCAGAACCTCTTAGACTCACAAAGAGGAGAGGTTTATGTGAGCACATACATGAAACCACTTAGTAGAATGTCTGGTATGTAGCAGCAGCTTAATGTGTTGGATACTCTTTCCTCTTTGTCTTCTCAGCCTTCTGTGAAAATGAGAGAAATCCAAAAATTTCCCAAGAATTTCAGACAATCATTTCCATTACCTCCTCCTCAGAGTCTCTTATCAGGAATTGTAATTTGGAATTTGATCAGTTAGATGCATAATTCTAAGGAATCTGTAATGGACTAAGTCAGCAAACATGAGCTCTTCTGACAGCTTTGCCAGACTAACTTTTTCCTCTTAGGCCATTCACATTCTTCTCTGGGAATCACTTTTGTCCATAGCACAATTAGGGCTTAGAAATAGGTAGGTGTGATCTTTATCCCCTCGGATCCAACGTTACCTGATCTTCTGATCCTCCATTGGAGTTGTGCTTATTTGTCTTGTATCACCTTCTCCCTCACCCCATGCTGAAAGCTTTGTTGGAGCTTCTGGTGAACAGGAGCACAGCTTTGGTTTTTATAGCCTTGATTTATTTTCTTTTGTCCTATTCCTTTCTCTTGCCTCTTGTTTTGGGGTCAGTGGAAGAGGAAATAGCAAGGAAGAGGTGGCTGCTTCTACTTTTCACTGCGTGCCCTTTAAAACTTAAGGGAATTCCTCCTCTGTTCTCTCTTTCATTCTGAGAACACAGGAGGCTGAAGACCCATGGTTCTGCGATGTCTTTACTAATTTTTTTGTTTTCATTTTAGCCACAATTCTTAAGTTAAATTATAGAATGCCAAAAAGTCATAAGTTGGGATAACTAGAAGGGACTGTAGTGGACATTCAGAACTCTATGAAACTGAAGTCTCCAAAGGACCTTTCCTAAATTCCATTTGGTTCACATTCAGACTGTAACTTGAACTCAGATCCCTAGTGCAACTCTCCTTTGTGCTGCCATTGCTATAAGGATGATTATCTTTATGATTCATTCTCCACATTACCTCTTAAGGTGACTAAACATCATATGCCTGTTTTTATGGTAAAAATCATCCTGGGGTTTCCATCCTCCTCATCCCAGGTTTCTTTTTGCCTTCTGTATTACTCTCCAGTGTCTCCTGGGCTGAAGCTTTCCTTTTCTACCCTTCAGTGTATCAGAACAATTCTAGGAACGATCTGAGATGCTCCTGGTCAATCATGTCTATCTCTTCTAATTTTAGTGTCTCTTAATAAACAGTAATCATGGCTAACAGTGTTTGAATGCTTCACACACAACTGTGTACATTAGTCAGCTTTTCATTGCTTTAATAAAATGCATGAGATAATCAACTTAAAAAGAGGAAACATTTATTTTAGCTCACAGTTTTGGAGATTTCAGTTCACAGCTGGTTGGCTTTATTGCCTTTGGGCCTGTGGCAAAGTAGTACATCACAGAGGGAACATGATGTGGAGGGAATCCTCACTGCAAGTGAAAGAGAGAAAGCAGAAGAGTCTAGGGTCTCACAACTCTCTTCAAGGGCATTGTACCTAATTTCCTCCCACCAAGTCTCATCTTTGAAAGGTTCTACCACTTCTAATAGCAATATGGACTGGGGACCAGCCTGCAAAACATGGACCTTTGGGGGACATTTAAAATCCCAAACTATCGCACCGTATCAAGTACTTTACATTGGAACAGCAATTCTCTTCCCCATATTCCAGAGGTGAAGTTGAGGTTTGGAGAAGTTCTGTGCTTTTCCTGAGGTTCCAAGTCCAGTTAATAGTGGTTCCGGTATTTGAAGCTATGTAGTCTCATTTTAGATTCCGTGCCTTTAATAGTTGTAAGGTAGTTCCCTCTGCTCTTGCTCCTCCTGGCTTCCCCTACCCTACCCCAGCACACATTTTCTTCCTCTTTTGCATATTTTTTTTTAGCCTTGTTACTCTAAACCTTGGAGTCTTTGAGTTCCAGCCTTGTTCTTATTCTCTTATTCTTATTCTCTATGCAGACACACACACACACACAAACACACACACAAAATCCCTAGGTAGTCTTGATTG
Organism: Marmota flaviventris; assembly: GCF_047511675.1. Lineage (NCBI taxonomy): Eukaryota > Metazoa > Chordata > Mammalia > Rodentia > Sciuridae > Marmota > Marmota flaviventris. The sequence continues at coordinate 39,967,582 of NC_092510.1, read as the reverse complement.
CATAAAGGACTATACTTACTGAAATTCCTAGAACCTAGTTCTGGGCCCATTTGTATAATTTTGTGTCTCTGTGTGTTTCCATCTGGATATCTGTGCAGGCAGCTCACACAGTATGTTCAGAACCTGGTGGCACCTTAGGTAACTGGAGGGATTGCCATTTAGGCATCAGCCTGGAGGTGGAGATATTTTAGAGGCCTTTCTGATTTTGCTATAGTGGAGCTCTAGTGGAACTCCTTGTCATAATGTATAGGTCTAGATACTAGCTGGAAACAATTTTTTTATAAGTATCTATCTATAAATTAAAAATAAGAAAACTTTTTTAATTATGGAAATATTGTGGTTTTAAAAAAAGGATAGTTTTTTTTTTTTTTTGCCTTGGATATCCAAGGAAGTGTTTCTGTCAAAAGGAACTCTGTAGGGATGATGTTGGAAATGGCCTATTTGCCATGTTTGAGGACCCCACCAGCTTCTGTTCTCCTGCATCCTCAAAGTCAGAAGTATGATAGAATCTCTCACAGTGTAGATGAAACACAGCCACGTCAGTTTCCATGAGTTCCAGTAACCTAGTGTGCCAAACTACAGAGTGCTACCTTGAAAAGGAAACCAAGAACAAAATTTTAGAATTAATCTCTCTTTGCTCCCCTTCACTACCCCTAGTCTCCAGCTGCTTTGCTATCTTTGGTTTAAACAGTGCTATTTTTTGTCAAGATTAAGCATCTTTTTGTTTCTTTTAAGTCTGGTCTTTGCTTTGCTTGGAAGTATTCATCTGGGTTTTACTCCTTCCTCCCTGATCTATAAATTTTTGTTTTCAAATAAGCCTCTCACTTTATACAGTATCTTTTGCATCCCAATATTTATTTGTTCCCACTTACAGGATGTCCTTTGCCATCTAATTTTAGATCATACATAATGCTCTCTAAGCAGCCTCTCCTCTGGAGGGATAAAAGCCATGGTTAAGATGTCACTTCCCATAAATCAGGTTAGGTAAAGATGATGGCAGCTGTGGGTTGAGAGAGGGAAGCAGGAACTGACCCTTTCAAAGTCGACTTAATCCTCCCTCTTATCCTCTGTGCCTCCCTGCACTCTTTGGAGGGTGGATGGACCCTCTTTAACATGAAGGAATGAGCTTTTTCATTGTTCGCTTTTGTCACAACAACAAAAGCTCTGGAAAATTCCAATTAATTAGCAAGCCTTGGGCTAATGAAAGAATAAAACTGAAAGAGAACTGCTCTAAGCTTTCAGAGAGACATAAGTGTGTGAGCACAATGCTGATTTCAAATATTTGGGGCTGTTTGTATAATTTTCCCAGGGCTTGCTTTCCTGAGACAGAGATAAGATGAGAGACAAGAACAAGGATTTGTCACAGAGTCAGGATGCAATCATACTGTTGGCTTTTAAGGACACTAAATGACCCACTATCATTTGAAGAAGGCGGTTAAATGTGAACTCACACACTCAGGGAAATTAAACCCAGAATATAGAGCTTTGACCATTTTGTGTATAGAGGAAGACATGGCAATTGAGTGGACAGAAAGTAGATTATGGAAGAGGTCAAAGTTAATTATTATGAAAGACCAGGAAATTACTATGCCATTGTATCTTTGAATGAGGATTTGCAACCAGCATGATTGCTAGAAATAGACAGTGATGAAAATAGCTGAAGTCACTCAATTGTAGCTTTTATAGCATGTGTTAATAGTAATAGTAGTAAATAATTTTCCCAAACCATTGTCACCAACTGACATATATTGAGCATTTAGTCTTTTGAGTACATTTATTTTCTGAACAATCCTGTGAGATACTAGATACTATGACTAATGCTTTTATTATCTCCATTTTATAGCTCAGCCTACTGAGGCTAAGCTACTAAATGACTGGCTCACATACATAAGGGACAGGCCTATATTTCAGTCCATGCTCTAGACCACCATGACATTCTGCCTATATATGTTCATATTACGCAGTTGGAAATACCACTAGAGAGGCTGCATATTGTAGGCTGGACAAGAAGCCAAGTGTCTGAGGCCAAATTCCCAGTTTGGTCTCAACTTTCTTCCTTTATCTTCAACAGACTACTCACTTATCACTTCTGGCCTTCAGTGTGTACAATTAAATTATTTAATTAATAATTTAATCATTTAATCAAATTAAATTATTATATTGGATGATAACTGAGGTATCTTCTAGCTCCAATGTTGCATGGATTGAGAAAATGATCAGGGTAAATGAAATAGTCATTTGAGAGGTAGGTTTGTGTGTGTGTGTGTGTGTGTGTGTTTTCCTTCTTTGTGTGTGTGTATTAAAGGGGATGGCAAATGCTTAGATATAAAAATGAGGTAGAAGATTTGAATCCAGGAAGATCTAAGTTCAAACTTAGCTTTCTTATGTGATTTCGCACTGATTGGTTTATGTTTTTGAAAGGTAGTTTCTTCCTTTCTTTGATGGAGGTGATGCTGTTTTGCATAGAATACCTAGCATGGTGCCCAGGCTTTGTTAGTACTTCTACTCATATGAATGGTATAAGCATTAGGTAGAGGGAACCCACTTAGGGAGCTGGGTCCAGAGGAGAGATTAATTCAGCCAAAGAAACATCTTTTTTTTCTGTTTTTATTTTTTTTTAATTTTTTTTAAAAGGTGACTGAGTAGGTGTGTTTGCATGGTGATTGACCTCATAGTACTGCCAGTACTTCAGTCCTGAAATCATTAAGCTTATGACAGATTTCCTGTTAGACTTCTTCATTGAATTATATCACCTGCCCTTTGAGTAATTGTCTTATCTACAAACGTTCTTTGGACTCCTTGGAAAAGTTGGTAATTGAAGGATGCTGGTTTAGTGGTCATTCTTGGTGTTTCCCTCAAATTCATGCTCATATGGAATCTCATAGTGTGACCATAATTGGAAATAGGGGTTTGGTAGATATAGTGAAGTTTTGTAAATATAATGAAGTTAAAAGATGAGGTCATTGGGTGGACTAGAGTGTGACTTAATTCAATGACTGGTATCCTTATGAAAAGAGAGAAACTTGGACATAGACACAGAGATAAAAATACCATGTGATTACAGAAGACACATAGGGAGAAGACCATGTAGAGGAAAGGTCTGGAGAGATTGTCTATAAGCCAAGAAAGGCCCAGGAGTGTCAGCAAGCCCCAGAAGTTAGGAAGAGACAAAAAAAGGACCCTCTTCTAGAGGCTTCAGAGAGAGCACAGCCTAGCTAACACCTCAATATAGGACTCCAGAATAAATTTTTGCAGTATAAAGCTACTGTTTTTTGGTGGTTTTGTTAGTTTTGTACCAACAAAAGAAGTTGTACAGTAATACAGCAAGGAAGCCATAATAGTTACTAAGCCATAATAGTTGGGGATGGATAAGAGGGAGAGAGATGAGTAGACTCTAAGGAAGAAAACAGTGCATCTAACAAAGATGTGGTTTTGAAATCATTTATTGAAACCACTTACATATACTCTTCGCAGTGTATGCAAAAGCTCCTTTTTTTTCCTTATTGTACAGAACAGGTATAATGGAAATACCAAAATAGTTTACCTGGTGAAAATTTGGCCTTTCAGAAGCTAATATTATTTTTTAAAATTTGTGTTTCATAAAATTTGTACAATTGAGACTATAATGATTATCAATGGAGATACTAAAGTACTGTCCATACCATGATAGTGAAAAAAGGTACAACTACCTGGTTTGCCAGTTGATTTAAATATTCTTTTGGGGCATCTACATTCTTCTAAACATTAAAAACATTATTATATCTGCAATAGTAACTTCTGTAAAGACGAGGTTGGAAAGTATAGAGTTCCTTGGAATTAGATTATTATTTGTAATATGGGGATAAATCTTGAAATTGCAATAATAAATCAAGACTCATTTACCTAAAAGGCAAGGACTTTGCAGAAAACAACAGGATAATAAGACAAAACTGTCAAACAGGCTTGGGCTATGTGGACTCAGTTTGTTCCAGAAAAGCTTAGAGTGAAGACAGCTCGTGAATTCTGTCATCAAGCAGTGAGGCCCATATCACATGTCACTTTGCTTTGTTTTTAACATGTGGCTCAAGCTATGCCAGACCTGCTGCTGTGTGGGAGACGTACTTTTTGACAAAATAAGGCATTTTCCTGGCATTGGACCCCCTTTGGAATTTTACTGGTGTGCATAAACCCGGCGTGCTTGTGTTTCCCACACATATCCAATGCAGTCACATTTGGCGTTGTAGATTTATGGTGGTCTTGAAGCCTGTCAGTGTCAATGTTCCTCATCACCACTGGAGGTTATTTGGAAGAAATGAAACCAGGCGTTCATTGATCCATTACTTTAAAATTGTCTCCCATCTCCCATGCCTGTTACAAAGGAAGAAGCAGAGGAGGCAAAATAGACCAATTTTGAAAGAACTGAAAATATTTTGTAAAATGGAAATGGATTTCTTGCAGAGTGTCTCCTTTTCCCTCATGCCTCATGATAATAAATTTCACTGGGGAAGTTTATATTTGTTATTTTTAAAAAATATTTTTTAGTTGTAGATGGATACAATATCTTTATTTATTTATTTTTTGTGGTGCTGACGATAGAACTTAGTGCCTCACACATTCAAGACAGGTGCTCTGCCATTGAGCTAGAGCCCCAGCCCTATATATGTTATTTTGTGTTCAAAGAGATGATGGTGATGATGATGACAATAATGACAATATTAGTGTTTATTCTTGGTTGAATGTATTGGCTGAGTTGAAGTACTACACAAATAAACCCCAATACAGGAGTTTGAGTAACTTCAAGCTACTATTTTAAACCTTGTCTTTGTAGTTCTTCCCTCCTGAATACATTTCATTCTTGGTCACATGAGGAATCATTGAAACCATATGCATGCCCAAGCACAAATTCATCATCTCTGATGTAAAATAACTTTGAGAACCCTCTCCAGCATTTAAGAGACTCTGGTATGCTCTTTTTGAACAGGAAGGATAGAACACAATATTGAAAGAGGGGAGCAAGAGAGAAAGCAGAGATTATACAAAATGATAGAAAACCCCGAGGGTGTCATGTGTGACCCTTGGAGATGGCTCATTCAGCTTATTCATTCATCCCACATTTTTGGACCATGTGTTAGAATAAGGCTACATACTAGAGTTGCAAACTTAAGTAAGATCCATGCCCCTTCTCTAGGAGCTTCTAGTCTAGTCAAGAGACAGGTAGGTCATCACATTTATTGGGTACCATGCCCCCCCTTGCTGAGTTCATTCCATTCAACTCATTTTCTTTTCCCTCCTCTAATACAGCAAGATGATTCAGCCTTAGGTCTTTGTGTGTGGCTGTTTTCTGTCCCCGAGACCTCCCCCATAGTGTTGCATGACTGCTTTCTTCTCACCACTGTCACCTCTGCTTCTGGTACCTTGTCCACAGGCCTTTCCTGTCACGTACTCCAGAGGAGCCTCCCATCCCATGATCACCCATCACACCTACCCATGTTAGTTTTTTTCATGGGCACTTACCTTTGTCTAAATAATCTTGTTTATTTAATCTATTTATTTGTTTTATTGTAGATCCCCTCACCTCTAGAATATACAGTTTTTAAGAAGGGGGGGACCTTGTCTTGGTTACCATTGTATTCTCAGCAATACATTTTTGTTGAATGAATGGATGGAAAAATGAATGACTGAACCACTGTAATACATTCTGAAATGAAAGTGTTGACAAAGTGCTACAGGAAATGAGTGGCAGCTTCTGTGGCAGCTTCTGCAGATTGGTGACATCTTCCCAGAAAATGTGAGCTGGACCTGAAATGTAGGGGAGAGTGCAGGAGATGCTACTTCTGTTTTCATGGATGAGGCTCTCCCTTTTCTCTCCTGATGTCCCTGCCTGAGCCATTTGCTCTTGGCATTCCATGAGCAACCCAGATAAATTACTGGTAGGACCGATGGTCATAGCCCAGTAACTGTGACCCCTGCCCTTTATGGACGCAAGCACCAGGGAAGCAAAGAACACATGTTTACTGAAAACTTTTCTTTTGCACAATGGAAAGTTGCTAAAAGCTAGTCTTTCCAATAAAGAGAAACTCAGAATTAATGTAATGGAGAAAAGGAGCCTTATGAAACATAAGTAGGCATTCTTGACGAAATAAAAATAGAAGCTTAAAAGACACATCATTTTTGGAAAAGAAAAAAAAAGGCTTTTTTTCCCCTACTGTAAGAAAATATGTGTGGATGAGGCATGTGTGTTAAACTATAGAATAAAATTTGCATATTACTTCAGGGTACTGCAACCATGGCAATTCAGAGTTTTGTCAGTCCTGATAGACATACTTGCAATATATACATCCATTAACAAGATTATCACTTGAAGAGACAATCATATTTTTACTGAAAAGGTTTTTTGAGGATAAAATTTATTGATATTTAATGAAGCATGAGGCTTCTAAATGAACCATGAAAGCAATAGCTAAACTAATTAACTGCACATAAAGGCTCCCAGAATACATATGTGATGTAGGCTGTGTGCTTATCAATCGTGCCTGGTTACACTGACATCTTGGATAACTTGCTCCTCATATATGCTTTGTGGAAACAACCATAAATCCTCCTGCAATGCATGTGCTAAAGGAGGAAATAACCATTTAGATTTCCTGCGAATGCGGATGGGATATTTAAAGTCAAGCACTGCAAGGTTTATAGGTTATAATTTAGCAGAGTTAAGACAAGTAATAACAACATATTATTTCCACACACTTGATTTAAGCCTCTATCTATGCTGTTTCATTGAATGATAAATCATTCCCTGATCCTAAAAATATGCATCTTCTACCCTTTTCTTCTCTCATCCCCTAAAGGGAGAATGAGGATGCTAAATAACGTGAGACGAACATTTTATTGCACAATGGGGATTTACGTGGGCCTTTTTCAACTGTACGCAAAAAACATGCCTTATTGAGAGCCCTGAGATTTTGAAAAGAAGGCAAAACCAGTCCTGTTTTGGTGGTAAGTCACACCAGTTTAAGAAGCCTATGACTTACCCTTAAAGAGCTGCTCGTGTTGACATTTGTCAATGGGGATCTTTCTTTGCACAGTGTCTCCTCCGTGAGCCAGTGTCTTAGCCATAGGAACCCACTCTCTGCCAGGTACCAAAGAGCCTAGCTCTGAACAAATGACCTATGAACCTGCATGTGACTTTCTGAAAATGACAGTTATACACTAATAAAAGAGCCTAACAAATCTTTAAGACCTGTACTGATAGTAGAGGGACAGGCTCTATAATAGACATGGGAATAGAATTGATTGTGACCTAGGGGAACAATTAAGGGATCCCCAGGGGCCTATGAAAATGCCAACAGGTTAGCCCTTCCCCCAGAGTTTTGGTAGGTCTGGGTGGGGCCTGAGAATTGGCATTCTAACAGATTCCCTAGTGGTGTTTACGCTGCTGGGACGGCACTACACCTTGAGAACTACCACAGGACCATGTGCAAGCCAGGGTAGAGAAGAGCATCTTTCAGGGACCTACTTCAGGGAAACCAGAACCAGGTAAGGATGTGGTTTGTCTCATATACTTTCTAGACTCCCAATTTTCATCCTTAAAGGGTGTTATCTAAGACATCCATGTTCCTCCTCATTAGACAGGGGCATGGCACCTTTTCATATATAGGTATAATTACTCTTGGCAATATATAGGGCTACCCTTAACAAGGACAGGTACACTTTAATGGAGTGAAATCAAAAGACTGAAGTTCTGAAGAAAAGTGTTTCAAATATCTGCCACTGCATGCATGACATAAAATTCAGATCTGCATTCATCTTTAGGCTAAATATTCAACTTCCCCGTGAAGCATTTCTGTGCTCCAGTCACCTCCCAAATGATCCCACTTTTACTTCCAGTTTCTTTATACCTAACATAGGGCCTGTTCTACAGTAGATATCTAGCAAAATGTGTATTAAATGGCTGAAGGAATTGATGGACATATGAATGTGTAGCAGGAGCAAAAATGATTAAAGCTTGTGTGATTCAGGCCTTCTTTCTTCTTTGTCCATTGAGGAAAGTACAATATTAACTGAAAAGAAAGAAGCCTCATGGTTCCCCAGGATACCCCGTCCCACCACACTTCACCTCATATATTTTTGAATATTAATATGCTAGTTAGTAAAGAGTGACAGAAGGAGAAATGGGGGTATTGGAAATTCCAAATGCATTGGAAAAGGCTGAAACTGGATTAAAGGAGGAAGAGGAGAGAAGAAGAAGGGAGGGAAGAATTATTTTTATAGGAATGTTAGGGGAAGTTTGCTTTTTTTTTTCTGTGGGAGAGTGGAAGAGTGAAGGATGGCAGATTTCAGGGTTGCCGAAGGGTCTGATTTGTCAATCAAGAGGAATTCCAGAGAGGTGATTTATGTTCACCTCTGCGGCTGGACTTAGCTTTTGAGTGCACAACTCCATTTGAAACTGGACTTAAATTTGTGTTATGGATAATTAAAAAGTTAACAGATCTCAAATAATATGTTCTTAATATAAGAAATAAGGACTAAACGAATAATAGCACACAGTGGGAAGATACTTAGCTCTTCATATGATCTCCCGAAGTGATGATTTTTAAAGTAGGGGGTTACAGGACCTAGAGCATCATCATCTGGGAACTTGTTAGAAATGCACATTCTTGGATTGCACCCTACACCCACTGAGTCAGAAACTTTGAATGAGGCCCAGTTTTTACAAGCTCCTCAGCATTCTAAAGTTTGAGAATCCAGGGATTTCTGATGCAAGCTAGAGTTTATGAACCAGGGGTGAGGGAGTTGTTATACTCATAGTTCCTCTATCTGAAAGAACAGTAGAGGCTGTCCGTGATCAGAAACTTATGAAATTCAGGAAGGCCTTTGGTTAAAACATTGCTGGTGGCCAAGCCAGGAAGGGTATGTATGCCTATAATCCTAGCTACTTGGGGGGCAGAGGTTGGAGGATCGCAAGTTCGAGGCCAGCCTTGGCAACTTAGCAAGACCCTATCTCAAAAGTAAAAAAATAAAAAGCGTTAGAGATGTAGCTCAGTGGTAGAGTACCCCTGAATTCAATCCCCAGTACAATCAATCAATCAATCAACTGAAGTTTGATGGTGGCCAACGTCCTATAATTTTTTCCTAAATATTTCATCATTTGAAAGTCTATTAAGGTGGAAACATTTTGAACTCACTAAAGAAAACAAATGGACTAGATGAAGTGGTCTCACTGAGCAACTGTGCATACATCTATGCCATGGCCCATTCACCGTCCTGGGAAAGTGACTCGGTTGATGACCAAATGGGCTATGTAATGGGTCAGTGGTTCCAGGTGTAATCCAGTTCTGATGTCACTGGCTGTACAATCATGCTTATTCTCTTGTTGTCTTGCTTTTTAACCTGCTTCCTGCTTTTTATCTTTTGGCAGTACTTAGTAACATGTGACCTTGCTAGTTTTTTTTTTAACCCATCAGTACTAATATTTTTCTTTAACTAGTGTTTTTCCCAAGAATAAAAATTAATGACTAAATATTTATTATAGAAACAGAAATACTGAAAAAAGGATGAAATAAAAATCACCTCCCAGTACTTCACAAATGTGGAGTTATCAATTATTAATATTTTAGGAGATAAATACATGTGGATATGTGGTAATTTTATTCAAAATAATGTTTTGTGTTCCTTTCTTCACATTGTGTCATGAGCTCTTCCCTCTTCAAAAACAGAAGTTTTTAAGATGTGTACTCTCATTTTAAAATTAGGTTTTATTTTTTAAAAAGTAAAGTTATATTTTCACAAATATATTTAAAAACAATGGTCTACCCTAATTTCCTTAGGGTAGATGGTTTGGTCAAATGAATATTTCAAGTACCTTTGTGCTAAATTCCTTCTCAAAAGGTTTATATTACATATTACACTCTCATCTCAATCTACTAACAGAATATTGAGTGTCTGTTTTTTTCTCTAATCTACAGGATTCTTCTTTTATGAACTATTTATGCCCTTTGCTTTTCCCCACATAAGAGTGTTTGTCTTTTTTATTGATTTGTAAAGGTCTCTTTGTATATTATCTAACCCTTTGTAAGTAAAATGTTAGTTTATTTCCTAGTCTTTTGTTTGCTTTTTCATTTTGTTTATAGTACTTACTGACCTACAATATTTTTTTAGTTATGTCTTTTAATCGTTGATTCATGCATCCTAAAGTAAGGTAAAAATTCAGGTGTATTTTTTCATTGTTTCATATATTTTTTTTAAAAAATATTTAGCTCCTCTTTATTTCTCTGGAATTTATCAGTGTGTGCTCACTGTATTTTCCTACTCCATGTGCTCTTCTAGTGTGGTTTTGTGATTCCCTTCCTGGGAGATAGAGTCTGTTTCTCCACCCCCTTGAATTTGGGCAGGCCCTGAAATTGCTTGGAGGATAACATATGGCAGAAGCAGCGATGTGTGCCTATGGCAGGCATGGTCCTTAACTGATCTGAAAGCTCCCTCTGTCTTTTGGAAGCCAGCTGCCATGCTGTGAGAAGCCTAAGTCATGTGCTGCCATTGACAGCCCTAGTTGAGCCCCTAGTTGACAGCCAACATAAGTTTTCAACATAGGAATGAGATACCTTAAAAGTCTATCTAGTCTACCTTTCAGGTGACAGCAGCCTTAGCTGACATCTGACTGCAGTGCACAAAAGATCCTTAGAGAGATGACCCCTGCTGAGCCCCATAACACCCAGAACCACAAAGGATAATAAATTATTACTTTAATGATTCCAAATTGTGGGTGGTTTGCTATGTAGTGGTAGGTAATCAGAACATATGCATTGTGAATAACAATTTAGCTTTGATTTTCCCCCAACTATAACAAGCAGTTATAGCACTACTATTTATTGATCTTCTTTTCCCTACTCATTTGTAATGTCATCATATGATAATTTTTATTATATATCTGAGATCATGCTCTAAGGCTTCTGTTTCTTTGTTCAATTTAATTAGTATTCCTTCTGTGTTCCATAGATGCGATTTCATAGCTTTATAATGTATTTATTTTATTTTTCAAAACGACCAGTGTTACTACTTCTTATTCTTCTAAGTGTAGAATCCATTGTCAAGGTAATGAATAAGGAAAGATAAACTTGCAATTTGCATCAGGTCAGTGGTTCTCTATTTGAGTGGGAACATTTGGCAATGTCTGGGCAGAGTTTAGTTTTGGTCATTAGAACTCAGGGCGCTGGCTGGCCTCTTTTGAATGGAGAGACTAGAGATGCTATTCAGCCTCCTGTAATGCACAGAGGAGCCCCATGCAACAGAGAATTAGGGGATGAAAAATATCAAGAATGCAGATGCTGAGAAATTGCATTAAGCCTATGAAATAATTTGAAAGAATCAGCATACTTACTATATTTATTTTTCTGCCCCAGAAATATGTATGTATCTATATTTATGTCTTCAGAGAAAAAAATATAATTTTCTTCATATTACATGCTGTTCCTAGGAATTTTTAATTTAAAGCATTTTTCTTATATTTTAAAACTCATAATTGATAGTATATAGGAAGCCAGTTGCTTTTGTCATATCTATATTGTGTCTTGTCACCATATTGAATTCTTTTCTAGTAATTTTTAGCAGATCCTGTTGAATTTGAATTTTATAGAAAGACAAAATTTCTGAAATTTAACTTGGTAAAAAAGAAAAACCCTTCTGCTTATTCAGAAAGCATATAAGCTGGAAGAAACTTGAGAGGCTAAGCCTTGGCCTTCATTTTAGTAATAATAAATCTGAGGTCTAGAAAAGTTAATTTACCCTCCTCATTTCACATAGAGCAGGAGCCTAGAATGGAAGAGCACATACACAAAAATAGCCTTTGGGTGAGAATAGTAAAAATTCTCTTAAAAATGTAAAACTTGACACTGTTTAATGGCTTCAGGTTGTTATAAACTTGGGAATGATTTTAGAAATTTTCTCTGCCATTTTCCTCCTCCTGTCTTCTCTGCAGTATCCTGACAATCCCACTTTGAATGCTTCCAGGGACAAAAACTCTATGCTTCATAGAATGTCCACAGTCATTTCTGATTTCTAGGAGTTCTTCCTTTGTTGAGCTGTACCCTGCTTTCTTGAGGTCCACACATTCCTTATGAATGATGCTGATGGAAGTGGAACTTTCACCAGCTATCTGAGTGCCAGCTATTAGAAGTTTGAATGGCAGTGGGGAAAACCTATGTTACCTATTGGGTAAGATTTGGGGTTGGGAACGTTTGAGGTTCTAGTTTCTTCATCTAAGATCTGTGTGACTGGGGCATCCCATATTGTATAGAATGGAATTTTATTTGATGTTTTCATGTTTTCCAGTTCTTATTTTGAGAGGTCTGTGGGTAAGACTTCAATCCAAGGAGGACTGAGGGTCTTATCCCCAAAGCCCCCTTTTCTGTCACCTTCATAGGTCCTCCTCCTTTTCTTGGGGACTTCAGCCTGGGTTGCCTCCTACTGTGGAGGATATGAGGAGGTTTAACTAGGCACAGCTGCTTCTTACGCCTCATTACCAGGCAAGGTCCCTGTGCCACAGGGACTCCATCCAAGCTTATTGACATAATGAAGGACCCTTTCATTATTTCAGACTCCTGAAGGCAGAATTTTTCTTTAGAACAAAGACAAAGAAAGTAAGGGCACAATGCAAAGGAATTCCCTGGGTCCATAACTGCTAATTGGACAATTGTTCTTCAGTTCTTATTGTGCCAGGAAATAATGGCCTTGTAGCCTCACTCCCTGCTTGTAAACTTTCTTTGAGATAGAAATCTTTTAAAAAATTATGCTGTCAAGTTTGATATGCTTAAATTAGACTTTTTCTTCTTAGCAAGGTGCTTGCTTTTCCGAAGCAGCCTGAACATAGGTTCCACAGCACTTTTACATTTGGCAGATAAACAGACAGGCCTTGGGTCTACTGAAACCTGTTGTTAATCATGGTTCTGCTAAAACCTAAAGCTTAAGGACATGAGCAACTCAAACTGAACCTCCTTTTATAAAATGTTGAAACAAAACAACCTCGTTTCTTTTTTCTTCTGAAGATTCTTACATTTTTTGTCTGATCTGTAGGAGTGATGGCTTTTGTATCCTCTAGGCTTGAAGACAAAAGGAAGAGAGAAGTGTCTCTGGAGGCATTGTCAGATTCCATTTGTGGATTGAAATGGAATTGATCTTGATGCACGGTTGTAAAATATGGGGGTTTTTGTATCCCTTCTCATCTCTGAACCTTTCTCTATGCTCATTCCTTTCCTCCTCCAGCTCCTCATCTTGTCCTGGACACTTCTGTCCCAAACATACTGCTCATTGTGTAGAAAGGACTCTACCATCTGCCATTTTCACTGTATTTTGTTGGTTAAAGACATTTTTAAGTGTCTCAAAGTTGTTTGCATGAATAAGCATCATTAATGACTAGAAGCCCCCCAAATAGTAGGATTCAGTAGAAACTGGGTTTATTTGGGTGCCTGAGTACTTGGATGTTTGGACAAGGACAGACTCTGCTATTAACTAGCTGTGTGACAGGACAAGTCTCTTTAGCTCTCTGGACTTGAGTTTACCCTCTGTACAACAAACAGGTTGAGCACATGATTTCTAACATTCCTTCTTGGCATGTAATTCTATGAATTAAAAGCATGGTAGGAGTAGGGATACATCTGTTTCTCATGAGGGGACCTTGAAATCTTTTTATTATCTATTGTGGTTTAAAGGTAGTCTTTTTAGATTATGAGAAATTATAGGTTTACAGATGTGATCTACAGGCGGGAAGGGAGTTAGTATTTATTGAGCATTGGGTTTGCATTACATCTGGTGCTAGGTGGTTCATTATATGATCATGCCAAACTAGTTGAAGTGATTTGGCCGCATTCTCCCACCCCCAGAACCACATAACAAACTCAGCCTCCTGGCTTCCTGACTTTGCTCTGGCATAGAGTCCTCTTGCATCCATACTACTGACCCTAACCACCCCAATGCCCACATTTCTCTTGGTTGTCAGTATGCTCTTTGGTAGCATGAATAATGAAAGCAGGGTGCACCTGCTTACCTGGGGACGGTTAGTACACTGCTTTTTAGTCAGTGCAGTTTTGCAAGATGGAAGCTTGGGCTATTTATTAAGGCAGAATTTTTAAAAAGACCTCCTTTTGGTTGTATTTATAGTGTTTTCAAGAAAAGCTGATTTGTAGGAGTAAAGGGGCCCTATAAAAGGGCAGTTTTTATGGAAAGTTGTCCCTTCAAGGTATTTTCTCGTTACTTCTTATTGTATCTGATACATATGGCCATTCTTGTGCTCTTGTGTGTGTGCATGTACATGTATGTGCATCCTGTTCTTTCATCCTGTATCCTGGTGAGCTGTGTGCATTAAAGACAGTTGAATAAATAGCAGGTTAATAAATCTCCTTATAGTAAGATTTATGCAGGTGAGTATTTTCATGTTTTGTTCCTACATATCACTGTCATGGTTGTTATCATCATCATCCTCATCCTCATCATCATCATCATCATTTCCTCCTCCTTGGTATTCCAACAGCTTTTTAAACCTTATTTTACTGGATAATATTTTGTGTTGTTATTCTCTTGATCTGTTTCACCTTTTGGCACCATGCAGTTTAACCACTGAATGAATGAATGGATAAATAAAGGAATTTGATGTCATGCATCAAAAGAAAATGAGAGGTTGTGTAGTAGACATTTAGCCACCACTGCAAAGCTTAGACTAGTCTCATTTGTTTATACTTGCATGCCTGACACCATTGATGGTACCTACACAGAATAAATTCCTGTGTCATTCCTGCCTCTTGCTTACATCTCGAAGCCAAGATGTTGGAAGCTGTGGGTATTTGTTCTGTCTCTGGGAGAAAAGTGGGTTTCTAGTTGTCCTATATCTTCTCCATTTAGGAATATTTGTCCAATTGTATGGAGTCTGGTGGTTAAGGTGTGTGAGCTCACAGACATCTGTGTGCATTTCCTCACGGGAACTACTCCGCTTTGAATCGTCACTCTTAGCAAGTTACCTGTTTTCTTTCATTTTTTTTTCTTGGTACCAGGGATTGAACCCAGGAGCACTTAACATTAGACCACACCCCACCCCTTTTTATTTTTTATTTTGAGTCAGGTTTTCACTAAGTTGCTTAGGGCCTCACCAAGTTGCTCAGGCTAGCTTTGAATTCACGATCCTCCTGCCTTACCTTCCTGAGCTGCTGAGATTACAGACGTGCACCACTGCGCATGGCTAAAGTTACCTGTTTTCTTAACCTCAGGTTTCCTCCCTTGTAAAATGGGATGGCAATAAACACGTTTGTTGTGTGAGCTAAATGGGTTAATCAAAGTACAGAGCCAGACCTCCTCCCCTGGCACCAAGTGAGCCTTCCATCATTAACGTCCGTTCTCATTTTTATTTTTAATGCATACATGAATCATATTAACATTAGTAGTATTGATCATGGTTGTAATAGTGTAAGTTCTTGGTGAGGGACTATGATCTCACACTGATAGCTAGGTAACCTCTGTGTCTCCTTTGTGGTACTTATGAACAGCTAAGAAAGGGGAGAAAAGGGAGAGGCTTGTTACACTCCTGTTTCCATGGAGGGCTTCACAGAAAAGGTGAAAAGTCAAACAGTTTGGAAAGAGCTGCCTGGGTAGGGAGGAGCTGTGTTCCGTGGTGGAGTGTGCCTGGTGGGGTGGAATGGCGGCTCTGGCACCGTGCCACCCCCACTCTGGCTTCTCAGTAAACTCCCTGTTTTATTTTTATTTTTCACCCTGCTTTAAATAATCAAATTCCATTCTCCTTTTAGCCCTTTCCAAACTATCTGTGGAAAGAGACCCTGTACTAAAACAGACCCCAGCTGTGGTGTGGGCATTACCTGTCCAAAGACATTAGTGGTGTCTGTCCTCTACAGGAAGCTCTGGTCTGGGGCTCTGGGGGTGAGGAGTTGCCTGCTGGTGAAGCCAGGTAAGATATAGTCCCTGTCCTCACTAACTGACGTGCAGTTAAGGGCGGGGGGCCGGGGGAAGGTGAGACACAGGTATGGAGTGATCATTAACACAAAAGATGACAAATAAGGTCACTTGGGAGTTTAGAGGAGAATACAGCATGTGAACTTAAACTAGGAGACAAGAATTCATTTCAAGGAGAAGGTGATGTTTGAGCTGGTCTTTGTCCATGGGAGTATGGAGGGTGTATGTGTTGGTGGGCCAGGAGGTTCTGGGCTGTCCAGAGAGGAGTATGTATGAAGCAACACAGTGGTGAATTGAGGCCGAATCAAACCTCCTGTGAATACAGCAAGGAAACTGATGCAGCCAGATCTCATCCAGACTCAGTGATAATTAGTAAGAGTTTTCCTGAAGCTCTTCTCGCTATAATAAGAATAAGTGGGGAGGAATTAGGAGCTCACACATTCCCAGCCTTCAAGTTAAATGTTAACTCCTTTGTGTAGTTAACCACTAACTTATTTCCCTATGCAAAAGAAAAAAGGAGAGGGAGAAAACCTAACACAGTGGTAACCCCCTTACTTTAAAAACAAAAAACAAAAACAAAAGAAATCCAACTCTGGTTTGCTTATGTGGGTGCTTATTTTCAGCACAATACAGATGTAGCTATTACAGAGCTGTGTGCAAACTTGAACAACAGACTGTACATGTTACTTTTGTGAATTCCTTGGGTATCTTTTGCAGGATTTGCAGAGAGTTAGCTATTTTCGAGTACATTCCTAGTTTAGCCATTAGAAAATTACGGGGTTTATTTGTATAAACTCAGCAACTAAAATAGTGCTTCCAGAAAGGTGGGTGAGCTCATCGCTGTCTCCTCTGACCCAGGCAAGTTAATGACCTGCCCAGTATTGTTCACGCCGGCCAGCTCTGGCTCACTTCACCAGCAGTTCCACTTGAAGGGAGACATTGTTTCTTAGGCTGTGCTTGTCAGAGGCTTTCTCTCCACACCAGCCGTTGCCGAGTGTCTTAGTAGTCCCTGAATGTTCCTGCTGCCTGCACTTTGTGAACTAACAGAGCAAGTATCCCTAGAAATGTATGTAAAGTACTCTGCACAGCCGTCTGGGCCCCCCAGCAAAGATCAGGACATAAACACCTCTATACCCACACATGTACCTAAGCAGATACTGCTATATGGAAGCCCCACTGTGCAAGGACATTTTCCTTCTATCACTTTGAAGTACAGTGGCCAAGCAGCCTGGGAACATGAATAATTTAAGCATGAGGTGCCTTTGATGCTGATTCTAATAATTTTTTTTTCATAAGAATCATGGTAATGTATAGAATGAAGGTACGTGAAGAAAGGGGAATGGAATTTCAAAACTTGTATTTGCTGCAGAACATTAAAATATAGCAGAATGTTGAGCTTTCAAATTTTCTAAGGCTATTACCTGGGTAACATATGTTTTGGTGAAGGGATGAATGGCCAGAAGAGATTAATTGCAGAAGACTTACATTTTAAAATGTCAGGTGCTAGGGCAGGATGGCTGGAAAATTAGAGGCAGCTGATGAAATGCCTTTAATTTGGTATAAGATCTAATGTGTTTTACTCTGAAGATGTTATTGGGCAATCAGATGGAGAATGAATAGCAATGTGGTTTTAAAAAGTCAAATAGAGTGCTGTTCAAAATGAATGATAAGTAAAATCTTTGGTATACATGTATCAAAACATTACATGGTGTCCTATAAATGTGTACAATTATTAGAAAATAATCCTGATATTATTGGTTCTGACCTATTTTAAATGATTAGCTCTTGTATTATCCTTCCCCTTGGCAGTGTTTATGAGAGGACTGTTTAATATTTATTACTAGGCTAATCAAAGACAGTAGAATCCATCTTTAGGTAAGAAAATAGGTATTTGAGGTGAACTTTCTTCAGAGTTCTGTCTTTACTGGACAAACTCTAATTCACTGTTGAGTGAATTGTAACTGCAATTGCTAATTTCGAAATCCATCTGCCAGATTGAAGTGACTTTGATAAGATTTTTTTTTTCAGCCGGATACATTTGTGAATGCATTCTTGGGAAGATTGCTGCTGGGTAGTGTCGCATGTCAGAGATGAGGGAAGGTTAGTCATTAACCCCAAATAGAGGGTAAAGAGGGGCAGTAGACAGCCTGTGGAATGAGGAAAGGGCCCAGCTGAAACATACCCAAAAGTATTTTTGTTGTTTATATTTGTTAATTATTAATATTAATTATTGATGAAAAACGGTTTTGAGTTACATGCCACACATTGTTTAGGAATAAATTTTCACATTTCTTATCTAGTACTAAAGTAGGTATTAAACTCTTCCAGATAATCCACATTTATTAATCTAGTAAATTTGTCCCCTTCTTTCAACATTGAAGACAAAAATCTTATGAAGTGCCAGCACATGGAATTTTTTTTAATGTGTGTGGAGTCCTCAGCTTTGGGTGGCTTTTAACAGTAAATAAATATGTTGAGAAATGAATTTGACCCAATGAGGTCAATAATTGAAAAGTATCTTCAGAACAAAGTATGCATTTCATGCAAGACAGGCAGATAATATATAAGGTTTTGTAGGATAAAATTGCTACATTAGTTATGAGAACTGTGTTGCATCTCATGCACCTGTGTCTATTCAGGTGTGTACTCTGTGGTCATCTTGGTTTCTTGGAATAAGCTTTTTAGGAGTTACCATATTTTGTTATTCTTCATGTAGGTTTCAATCCTGTGCATTTTTTGCATAAATTCTATTGAGTAAGTATGCACATGGTTGAAAACTGCTCTGGAAGTCAGAACTGACTTGGCTAATGCTCAAAGGAAGAGGCACAGAGACAGAGAGGGGGGCATGAAGAAAGGAGAGGGAAAGTCAGGAAGTTTGAGATTGCAGGTCTCTCTTGGGAATTGAGGTGATTTGGGAAATTTTGCTCTGAAAAATCATCCTGTAAAAGTCAGTGTTTATGCATCTTAGGCATTGTGAGCTTTTTGCATGTTAGATTCAGTTTAGTCTCATTCTTAAGGACTATGCATTGGATTTCCTATGGGCTTTCCTCATTTTAAGTTTTAGATTATGTCTGCCCTTCTATTGGCTCTACTACACGTCATGGCAGTTGTACAAAAAGATATTTAGTCGTAGCACTGGCAACACCGTTGAACCACCTCTAGCATTAGGTTTTCCTTTGCTTGGGTGGCCTCCTAAGAAATCCTGTATTGGTGTACTTTCCAGTAAGGGAGGTTGTAGCAGTGACTTGGAAACCTTACCTAAGGTGAAGTAGTCGGCTGATCTTGGGTCCCTTCCTTCTGTCATCTGAAAGACTGACCTGTCTATAGCTGGGTGTTTGATCTATGAACAGTTGATTCACTGCTTTTCAGAGCCCGATCTAAGCTCACAGATTCTCTGGGAGGTCTGGGAAGGTCGGCCGTCCCTCTGTGCAGGTTATGATCTGGTAAACTCTGCTTTCACCGGGCTCATTTCATTTTGGGAAGAAAACTGCCCATTGTGAAAAACTTTGCCTTTGTCAGGGAGCTACTTCCAGTTCTGGTTCCTCCAGAGAGGATTCTGGTGAAGACAGTTATGAAGAACAAGTAAGTCTTGTAAATGAACAACATGTTCTTGCTTACATATTTCCCAGAAGAATCCTAAAGAAATATAATACAGATAAGTTTTGTTATGCTTTCATTGTGAGTTATATTTACGAGAAGCAAAAAAAAAAAAAAAATAAGATTAGAATCATAGAGGAGGAAAAGCCTTTTTATATCAGTGACTTATATTTTTATATCTCATGAATTCTAACCATTTATAAAATTATCTGGTTTTGTGCCCCTGCTCATGGTTGATTTTTTCCTTTCTTTTTCCATCGTGAGACCTCTGAATTATTTTTATTCATAAGTGAAAAATGTATTACAGCTTTATTTCCTTTTATTAATAGTTCCTTCTTGCCCTTAACCACATCTCTGACTTTTTGGCATGTGAAGCCCAATGAGCTCATGCTTAATCATGTATAAACAACCATCTAATTATATGGTTTTGAATTTTCATTTGACCGACTAAACAGAAATGACACAGGAACGAGAAACCTGACAACCTCCCTGTCTTCAGATACCTGGCCTTTCTCTCCCTCACCCCCTCTTCATGCATTTAGCAAACTGCACGTTATAACTTATCAAAAAATCAGTTTGCATTTGCCAAGTTTCTGAGGTAAAATTGTTCTTTTCAAGGCTACGTGTCAAAAAACAAGTCGGGTGAGCTGAATTATACGTCTTCTTTTCAAAATTCTCTCGAACCTATTCTTTCGTCCTCTGGACCAAGGTGTTACTCGCATTCCTGGTGTTGCCGGTGTCAGATGACAGAACAACATTCATGGGACAAGCGGTTTCTCAATCTCTGTCCCCTTGCCTTCTTCCCTGAGGTGAATAATAACCATTCCAGTCACCCTGTCTTCCCCCCAGCCCCCACTTTAAACGTTGCTGACACATTTTTGAAAGCAGATAGTGGGAAAGTCTTTTCAAACAAAGGTGCTCACTGTGTTTCTACAGGAAGGAAGAAGTTATCCATACCCTTTTGTTTCTCATGGCTGGATCCTTGAATTCTGAACACAGAGAAAAATCTCTGCAGGACATTTAGCACCGTAGTTCACTGTGTTTGACAGAAAATTAAAGAAGAAAAGATACCACAGAAAGACAAATCCTGGATGATCTCACATATATGTGGGATCTCAAATAGTGAAACCCATAGAGTCAGAGAGGGCAGAACCGTGGTTGCTAGGGGGCTGGGGTATGGGGGAAAGAGAGAGAGATTGGCCAAAGAGTACAGAGTGTCATTTATGCAAGATGAATACATTCTGGAGAGCTGAAGTACAGCTTGGTGGCTATACTGAACAGCACTGTATTGTGGACTTGAACTTATTAGGAGGATAGATGTTAAGGTCTCAACACATGTACACGTGTGCACACACATGGTAATTAGGTGAGCTGATGGATGTATTAACCACTTGATTGTGGTGTTTGTTTATGTATACATTATGTATTTTGTACTCTTGAATTTAGCATTTTTTTTTACTTATCAATCATACCCCAATAAGGCTAGAAAGAAAAAGAAAAGTAAAGACTCCTCCCTTTGTATTTCATTTCTTTTTTGGCTATTTTGAAAGATGACGATTTCAGAGATTAGATTTGGCTATACCTATAAGAGTGAAGAAAGAGGTATAGACTCTTGTGAAATTTGGTCCAAGTGATTTATTTCCTCATTAATCCTTCAACCACAGTTTGACTTATCAATTTTTTTTCTGAAACATGCACATCTGTAAGTGTTAAAATTTCATACACTTAAATCATTTAAGTTTGGAAGCAAATAGATTCCATTTTGAGAATTTAGGGTTATTGTGGTCTTGATGAGATTGATTAATATCTAATAGTCTTCCTTATTGAATATATTTTGGCAATATCTTCATAGCTTTTTCTGCACACTATAAGGAGTAATCTTTGTGATTTATGGGGATTTATCATAATATTTTATTATAAACTGTGGATTTTTTTCAAGGTTCATATTCCTTTCATGGTATAAGAAGATCAAAGTGAGACTTCCTGCCTGTAGTTGTTATTTTTGTTTTGTTATGGAATGTGTAGAGCAGAGGAGAACAAATCCTGGCAGAATTTATTATTTGGTTCACCTGGGACAGTGAGCTGGGGAAGCTCTCCAGGCACCAAGTTAAGACCTCTATGTCATTGACCCTTTGAGAATTAGGGAAGAATTGTATTTCTCCTCTTCTCCGAAAGCCATAGAGTCTTATGTTGCTTATGGTGTGTTATTTATTCTAAGAATTTGTATTCTAGTCAGGAAATAAGCTTCTAGTTTGATTTAACATTCAACTTTTTACTCACACTGATTCTCAGTTTTAGTATTCAAATTCAGATAAGCAAGTAATACTCTTTTCTTAAAGAATTATTTTAGGGAGAACATAACCATAACTCTTACTTTAGATATTTTTTTTCATCCTGGCATCAATATGTATTAGGATTGCTTTTGTGTTTTGATGGGAAAGAATTGGGTTGCTTTTCCTCATTCAGATATTATTGTCAAAGAGTCATTGCTGTTACAGTGTCTGTGATGGGTAGAGGTAAAACAGTTGTGGTCACTTTAATACTAATACACGATCCACTTGTGTGAACAGAAATGCTTAGATTACTCTCATATTCCTTTTCTTTGGTGGGAGTGGTGTGGGTACTGGGGATTGAACCCAGGGATACTCCACCACAGAGCTGTAGCCTCAGTCCTTTATGATTTTTTTTTTTTTTTTTTTTTTGGAGACAGGATCTTGCTGAGTTGCCCAGAATGGCCTTGAACTTGTGATCTTTCAGCTTCAGGCTTGTGCCACCATGTCTGGCTACTTTAGTTATAAGTTCAAAAATAGCACTAAGTGAAGGAAACAGAAGGAAACTCACATTATATAGGCCTCACCTAGATTGGCTGTGTGTTGAGGTTTGTGATGTTAGAATTTTGTTTTTATATTTTGGCAGTTTGATTAAAGTTATATCATTTTGTACAGTGACAAATTGCTTGAGCCAAAGGGTAGATATTTCAGCCTTTGTATCTTTTCACTTTTAAATGAACCTATGGTAGATATGATTTATTCTACCAACTCATGTATAGAAGAAATGGTTCTTTAAATTATTTTCTCTAAAGCAGAGCACATTAAACCCCAAGACCCCAACTTGCAGATTAGTGGGAAATTTAATCTCAGTCATTGTCGGTTGGGGTTCTTACGCCCTACCCAAGTAAGACAATGCCTCACAGGATCTTTGTGCAGAGCAGAACATTCCAAGAGCCTTTTTGGTTCTTGGTCCCTCAGGTCACTCTTGCTGAGATGCCCCCCTAACCACACCCACACAGTCTCTAGGAGTCTGGCACTCTGTGCAGCTTAGATGTGGGAAGCCTAGCTAGAGCTGAGAGACTCTTGTATATTTGCCAGTTATGCTTCACCTTGATGGACTTCCTTTTGGTGCTGACTCTTTACTCCAGGGACCATCAAACTGCTGTTCTTCTGGACTTTAGGCAGTGTCACCTTTGTCTCTCATTCTGTCTTCTCTTAGAGGGCCCCTCTTGTCAGAAGGTTCTGTGGCCTTCAGAGCACATGGAATAATGTCAGTGACTTAGGATTCCACATAGGACTAGAAGAGAAGACAAATTCAAGCATTGTATACTTTGAGCTCTTTTATAACAACCTCTCCAGAGATGAAGGAGCATGAAATACAAATAATCACTCAGTGAGTTTTCTTCCCATGTACCTGAGCTTCTGAGTGGGCTTTGAAACGTGGAGTAAGAATCTACAGCCTAGAGGATTCAAGGGTATTTGACTGAGGAGACAGTTGAGCTGCCCTGGGGGACTTCTGGGGAGGAAGCAGGGTACTTTCCACTTCTTAGAAGTCTGAGTGACTTAATTTTTAATGAAGAAGAATGTAATCTTTATAACCATTTGCCCTTTTTCCAGATCCGATGCTTCTGGGCATGCCATCTGGACTTGCAAGCCCATGCAAAATGTGGAACAGAAAACACTTAATGATAGAAAATGTGTCTCTGGACAGTTGTGAGGAATTACTGTTTGTGGGGTGGGGGGAACAAAGGTAGCTTAGCAGTGTTTAATGGTGACTGTGTAAGCTTCTAAGGTACTAAGAAGTTATGTCTAGTATGAAGGATTGGTTGGGAGCGTGCTTCTGAACTAGCTCTCAGATACTTAAAAAAAAAGGTCAGTGATTTATATTGAATAGGTTAAGACTACACGTCCTTCCCTTTGAGAGTGTATGTGTGTCAGCAGGTGGAGATATGGAGAGAGGGGGCAAACTGATATTTCTAGCTGTTCAGGAATTGAGAGACAAGGACATAGCAACAATTGTGTCCACTAGAGGCCTCATCTTTCTTGCATATCAGGATTCATATGCATTTAAAACAGGACCTTCTCAACTCCATTTGTGGCTTTGAACTATATTTGCCCAATTAATTGCTCTAAAGTCATATTCTTTTCCTGTTCTTCTAGAAAATATTTGTTGAGTACCAAATATCTGAGAGAGGGGTCCCAGGCATTGTTCCTGTGGTGAGGGGTCCCACTGATAGGCAGCTTGTCTGTTTTCCTTACAACCATTGTTTTTTGTTGGGTGAGGTAGAAATAGCAACTTAGGATATACATGACCCTGACTTATGAAGCAAAGATTTGAAGTCTACTGAGTTTCTTAAAGGCAATTCAGTAACCCTCTTGTTTTCTAAATAAGACAAGTTGGGGTTACCCTGCCTGCTCTTGTCTGAGATCATGGCAACATCTTCCTAGCTTGGTGTCTGCCTTCAGCCTTTGCTCTGCTTCTCTGTGAGCTGAAAATAGATATTACATCACATATGATAGTTTCCCACTACATAATACCTATACTTAAAAAACCTGTTGTAGCTCTTTGGGGTGCTTGGCTTTGAAAGTTGTGTATTATGATATTTGTAATACTTTAGTAAGACTATCAGTGTCGAGGGCTTATGGAGTACTTACTGTGCAGGACACTTCTCTAAGTACTTTAGATAGATTGATCATTTGGTACTGCCAACATACTTAGGAAGGTGGGAATAATGATTACCCCTTTTTCCAAAAAGGATACAGGTACAGAGAATTTAAGGGACTTGCCTAAGGTCACACAGCTGGTGAAACCATTTTGGCTCTGGCATCTCCATTCCTTTCTACTTTCCCATCATGCTTCTGGAATACTTTCTCAGCCTGTGCTCACTTTACTCTGGCCAGCCCCAGTTCATGCTACCCTCTCCCCTCCAGCCATTAAAAACACTCAATTCAAATCTGACCTTTTCCACTAAGCCTCTTCCAGTTCATAGGATCTTTTCCTTGTTTCTACTCTTTTTGGACTCAGCATTCAGGCAACTCAGTTTAAGGGTGTTTCCCAAATGTTTTCTGTGTTAGTTAAGACTCTGTTCAACTGGTTGGAAGCTCTTTGACCAAGGGCTAGCCCAAGGCCTGAGGTTCTGCTAGTATAGTATAGCACCAGGTCCTGTAAATGTGACCTGTGTGCATGGTCTTTGAGAAACGGAAGCAGTTTTCTTCCATTAAAATTGGCTTTCTCCCTCCCATCCACTCATTCATTCTTATATTTATAGAAATCCTCTTTTTTTGAAAGTCTGATAGTTTCACCTTCATATATGTCCAAAGATTAATCCATTGGATAAACCTTGGTTTAAGCACACTAAATTAGATTGTAAGCAAGAATAGTCTGACTCATCTTTGCACCCACACTCCCTGGAATATATACCATAGCCCAGAGTGTGGTGTAATAAACAGATACCTGATCAGTGGGTGATAAATTGCTAAATTGTACTTGTACTGGTATTTCGGTTTTTTCAGAGTAACAGTTTGCTTATTTAACAAATATAGCTGCTCTCTTCCCATGGGATTGTGAGAAAAATTTGTCAAGGGAAAAGCAGTAAAATGTGCTTACATTTCCTCTTTGGTTTTCTGGGCTAATTGTAGGTGAACTTTATTTAACACTCTTGCTATACTAAGAGTCTCTATGGAGCAGAGCAGCTTTCAGTTAACTTGGCAAATCATTACAAGAGAGAACAGAAGGGTCAGCATAAGCACTCTCTACTAATTAGTTGATAATTGATGTACAATAGCTGACTGATGGGACTTTAGAATATAAACCCTGGAATATTGTTTAATTTATCTTCCCATCTTTATGAAGTGGCTTGGAGCTATGTATTCTTAATAACATCTTACCAGGAGTGCCCAGCTGCTGGAGTAAGACTGAGGTTTCATGGTTGGGAATCCAGGGCACTGAGTGTTATAGAAAGAAATATGATAGTTTTTAATCTCTCAGGGTATAAATGTGACTTAATTTAATACATGAATCAAATGAGTAAGCTGATGGTTCCTACTTTGTAGACAACATTCCTGAATGCTGACTGAGGTTGGAAGAGTGTTGGTGTGGAAGTTATATTCTTGTGGGATAAACATAGAAGGGTTGAGCTGAACTCATGAGGGGTAGGTGGTGGAGTTGGCATTTTCATGGTTTGTATATGAACTATTTATCTGCTCACTTTGGAATGAAATCAGAAAATGACTTCAGCTTTGAAACTTGATTTTCTGAATCTTTTTCAACTAATTATAAAATCCTCAATCTTACTTTATTCAGTGCCATAATCAGTGCTTTCTTCTTTTGTCATTTCCCACACTGGACCTTCTGCACTATTCATCTACTTTCTTGTTCATTTGCTTCTTCTGTCTTCCTGCCCCTTTCTACTGGATTTATCGCAGGTGAACTCTGCTTCCAGTGGAATGCACGATTACCCATAACATGGGGAGCCAATGCATACCAGCCAACCATTTACCAGCACCATCTGGTTTAGTGGGTTTGAGATGAAGCATAGAAATTTGCATTTTTGAGAAGTATCTTTGGGGATGCTAACATATAGCCAGATTTGGAACCATTGGTGAATACATAATGTCCAGCTTTTAAATCAGGTTGTTTTCAGCTTTTTGTTACTATAATAAAATACATGAGAGAATCAACTTATAAGGAGAAAAGCTCTGTTTTGGCTCATGGTTTCAGAGATTTCAGTCCAAGATCAGTAGGTCCCACTGCTTTTTGACTTGTGACAAGACAGCACATCATAGTAGGAAGCCTATGGCGAGCAAAGCCATCTACTTAATAGCAGGAAAGTGAAAAAGAGTGAAGGAAATGACTGGAGTTTCATAGTCCCTTTTGGGCATATCTCCAGTGACCCCAAACCTCCCACTAGGCTCCAACTCTTAAAAGTTTTTACCACCTTCCAAGAGTGCTAAACTGGGTTCCAGCTCTCTAACACTTGGACCTTTGGGGGACATTCCAGATCCATGCTATAGCACATGGCCTTTAGGTCACCTGAACCAAGCCTCTGAGCTCTGTGTCCTTGCTGATTTTCCTGGTCAGAGCCACCTCCTTGAGGCAATTCTAACTCCTCATTCCTAGGACCACTGTGCCTCCTACTTCTGTTTCCACTTCTACACCCTACTATTTCCTTCTCATTCCCATGCTTCTTGTCCTTCATATTTTAACTTACTGGTTTCTAATCAGTGCTCCTTAGAATGCCCATCTTGGGTGAGTCCTTAAGAGGAAACCCTCCCCAAACAAATGCATTTTGCATATCATTTGCTTCTCCCAAAGAATGATTATATGCATTTGCATTTTAAAGGATCTGATAAAAAGATGTTTATGAGAGTTTTTCAGAATTGTTTGACCATGGACATCTCCCTGAGCTTCACTTATTTATCATGTAACACTTTTGGACACACTGAAGAACTTTGGGAAATGGCTTTGTGGTTATTCTTCTTCAGTGAATTTTTTGTTATATAGTTAGTGCCCTTCCTCTTCTATGAGCTCCTGTCTCTATGATTTAGCTTCATGTTTAAACCAGTCACACTATATGGTTGTTCCAAGGTGAGTCTGTTTTAGCTCTTGGAGATTGTTAAGTCCCATAGAGACAGGATGCTCTTCTAGTGTTCCTGAACTCCTCCCATAGGCTTGGTACCATTTGGAGCATTTGTAATATTTGCCCAGGTTGAAGTACTTTGCCCTTGCCTGTAGAAGCAGTTATTTCATTCTGATTCTCATCCTTTGGTGTTCTTAGCCACTTACCCAGGCCTTACTGTATTTCAAGTGGCACAACTACCCAGATATGTTTGTGACATTGTCACTGCTGTATCTTAGCTGTGAAACATTACAAATTGGCAAAACACTACATAACAAGTCTCATATGTTTGACATGCAGGAGTTTATTATTCCTGGTTCTAGGGAGAAATGTGAGTGAGAACAGAGTCTGATAACCCTACTTCAGCAGCCTCTTTGACTTGTATTCGTATAGTATTTGGGGAAAAGCCTACCTGTGTCTTCCTGTGGTGAAAAATATATACTTTTCAAAGTTTTCCCATATACCTGGTGGTCATCACATTTGGGAGAAGAACAAGGGCAGACTCCGATTGATAAAATGCCTTGCCCAAGATTATGTACCTTGTTATTGATAGGTACCTATGTTTCATTATAAGAATAGAATATTTGTGCTATGGAATTAGATGTGTTATTTAAGCATTAGTTTTGAGATCGGATTCTTCATCAAAACAGGCACATTCTGATTTTTTTTTTTTTAAGAATAGAGGGGACAATGTGTGTCTAACTCATATTGCTTTTAGAATTATAGCATACATATTCATGTTTGTATGAGCTTAGAGAAAGCTGTGGAAGAATACATATTTAACTGTTTTAGTTGAGTATCTTAAAGGAATGATAATGGAGAGGTATAAGAATATGAACTTTTTCTTTACATACTTTTGCATTTGTGTCTTTTTAAAGCACGTACACACAAATGCATATTAGTTATTTAGACACCAATAAAAGTATTCCCAAATAAAAGATCACCAATACATTCTAGAAAATGCTTTTACATATACTAAATTAATAAAACTTATGGATACAATGTGTATGCCATGATTTTGAACATAGTTTTGAGTCTGTGAGGGGACTCACAATATATAGACTATTTCTTCCTTATCAGAATATCTGTTTTTTCCTGATAGAGGATAGTTTGGAGGGGCTTAGTTCTATGAATGAGCCCATGAGGGCTGCTAACTGGACCCTAGTGTTAGATCATTTTACCTACCCCATCCAGGGTGGCCCTGTCAGAATAAACTTGCCAGGTAGGCTTATTCCATGTGGAAGAGAACTCGGTCTCTCTGTGGGTAAACTTACTTCCCAAGAGGGAAATAAAAGAAGGGTTTATTGAGACATTTGTCTCCATTTGTTCTTCCTTATTTTGGCAGAGAAAGCCCAGGTATGTACTGAGACTCACTTCTCCTTAGAAAATGATGAACCAAGAAGAGGTGTGTGTTCCAACCATTTTATGTACATGAATTTGATAATCACCTCCCCCACAATGGCCCAATTGGAATAACTGAGAAAATTGTTCAGTAACGTAGTGACGATAATAACAAAAACAAAAACAAAAATTATAGCTACTTTCTACTGAGCAAGCACATCCTGTGTGTTGGCCCTTACTAATCCTTGAAGCAGCCATATAGGGTGTGCAGTGTTGTCTCATTCCTAGAGATGAAGAAACCAGGAGGTAAAGTCAACCTCTAAACAGCCAGAGTTACGTACATGAGCGGGCGGCGGTGGCCAGCTGCATTTTCCCAGGCAAAATCAAAGTATTCTCTAGTGGCATTTGGAATTTGTTTACTTTTGATGGGAGTATTAGACTCCTATTTTACATTAGGCATTTATTTGGATTTATTAAAGGAAATCTTGCCAGATACAGATGTTTAAATATTTACAACTGAAAATAAGGGGAAAATTTGAGCCTCAAAGTTGCAGAAACTTCATTGGTGCATGACTTACATTGCGCTTCAAGACT
Organism: Marmota flaviventris; assembly: GCF_047511675.1. Lineage (NCBI taxonomy): Eukaryota > Metazoa > Chordata > Mammalia > Rodentia > Sciuridae > Marmota > Marmota flaviventris. The sequence goes on along the minus strand of NC_092510.1, from coordinate 39,938,235 downwards.
ACCTTGATTTTGTGTATGCCTGGGAAAAGAACTTGCATAAAACGAATGAAAGGTTTACTGGGAGGTTTACACAAATACTTCTGGTTTTTCTTGCCAAGTTTTAAAAATTATTTTTTTAAATGCTAGGAAAGTCTTGAAATTTTTTTCTATTATATTGTTGTTTTATAGTAAAATCCTCTTGAGGTATTTGGCTAGTGATTGATCTTAGTCTAAGCTAATCAGAGTCTTAAAACATTTAGCTGAAAGAAAGATGATATGGAGGTGAAGAAAAAGAATAGCGTAAAATCTGCAGGTTGCGGGGATGGAGAATTAGGATATGTGTGTGTGTGTGTGTGTGTGTGTGTGAGAGAGAGAGAGAGAGAGAGAGAGAGAGAGAGAGAGAGAGAGAGAGAGAGAGTGTGTGTCTTGGGCAGGGAGGCCTTAATGTATTGTTCCTGTACACTCAAGAGAAAAGAGGCCCTAGGAACAATACCAGAAAGGTACCAGGGATAAGTTTTTTAATAACGTTTATCTAATCCTTGCAATGCACTTATTAAGTGCCAAGTCCTAAATATAAATTACAACAGAATGAAATAACTGCTGATATTAACCCCACTTTTGAGATTAGGACACTGAGGCACAGAGAGCTCAGGTAACTTGACCAGGGACATACAGCCAATCCATAATGGAGTTAGGATACAACCCCATGTTTTTGACTCCTGTTTTCTCTGTTGTTAACCTCTCACTTCTTCCTCAGTGTTTCCATCTGCCTTCAGTGTCCTAATGTCCAGTGGTTTGTTAATGCATTCTTGAAGACCCACTTGAGCATGTGGCAAAGCCTGATTTTGATCCTGGATTAGAAAACAATTGCTTTAAATGAGTCATTGGTAACATTTGAATATAGACATTATATTATACACTAATACTATATCATTACTGAATGTCTTGAATTGATGGCTGTATTATGGTGATATAGGTAGGAATGAAGGGCATGAAATCTGTAACTTAAATGGTTAAAAATTAATATTAATAACAATAAAAATAGTAAGCTTATTTATAGGAGATGAATGGATACACAGACCTTTAGATAAGAGTTAGAGATTATTTTACTATTCCTGCAACTTTTCTTAAGGTTTTAAAAATTTCTAGAATAAAATATTGGGGAAGAAAACCCTGATGCTTAGAGATGCTGAGGCATATATTAATATATACTAATCCGTTTTGTACTCAGAACAACGCTGTGAGTTAGATATGTTATGTCCCCATTTTAGAATAGGATGCTGAGACCATAGAGAGCTTAAAGACCTTGCCCAGTGTCACACAGCCAGTGAAGGTGGGATTTGAATACTGCTATTATATTTCTGCAAAACACCCTACTTCTGTGTGTTGAACATATAGAAATTGATAGGTTGAACCACATAGAAATTGCTTTTCTATGATAATTTCTAATTTCTAAAAGCCATTGCATTTGACTCACCCTAGGAGTAGGGATCACTTCTTTCCTAATGAATGGTTGGTCTGTTATGTTTCTTCATGACCAGAGAGTGGGTTCCATCAGGGATCATGTCCACCTTGCTTACCACTGTCTCCACAGACCGCCTGATTCATGATTGACATTTGATAAGTGTCGGTTGAATGAACAACATCCAAAAAATTTTGACTCCTTCTCCCTTTTTCCTCAGGTGTATCTCATTTTTGCAGTCCTTGTATCTGTGTCACTTTTAGGAGAACCTGTGAATAGTCATAACTAGTTAGAAAAGATGCAGCCTTGTCAGTGATAATTGCAACATAATCAACTATTCAACTTCAGGAGAACCCTTTTAACTGATGAAGACATTGATTAAAACATGCCCCTCTAAGATGACCTCTCAGTTCAGAAACTTGAAAATGTAAAATGTTTGGGCTCACTACCAACACACAGCAATTTTGGCTAGAATGTATGTGGTGCTCCAAATGCCATCCTCTCAGATCCTTATTTGAACAGTAAACACATTTTTAAAACATATCATGTTGTCTCTAAAAATAAGCGATCTTTCAAAACGAAAACCAGTGCACAAGTAGTTGGCACATCTGGTAGTCAGAGAAGTTGTATGGTTTGTTTTTAGGGAATGACAAGCCAAGGAACATTCAAACTTGGCCAATTGCAAACTTTTCTTCTATCTGTGATGACACCTGATTTAAAAAAAAAAAAATTGGCTCCAGGCTTGATGCAGAAAGAACATTGGAAATGGTCAGAGAATTAAACAGCACCATTTACTATCTTGTTTTGTGCAAGGAATTATAAAGAACTGTTCTTTTTTCTTACTTCAAGAAAGAATGGAGCAAAAAAAGCAAGGACAAACATGAAACAACAATAACAAAAACAATAGCAGTGGATAGCCATTGAGCACCTATTATGTGCTGGATAATGTACTGAGTCCTTTATATGTGATGTTAATACTAGATGCACAACAACCTTGTGGGTGGTGTTAATTTTCTTCCTGTTTTGTAGATGATAAGGCATAGAAATAAGACATACAAATGCTCAGTAATCTGCCCAGGTTATGCACCTAGCTGATCCGAGGCAGGCTGTCCCCAATGTTCGAACTCCAGAGCACTGCCTGATTCTGAATAGCCTGGAGGTGGTCATTATGTCTGGCATTAGAAAAAGAATTAGATGGTCACATTGACCTGCAGTGGCTCTTGGTCAAATTATTGTTTCACTCCACTTGTGAGGCAAATGATGCTGTTTTCCAGAACATTCTTATAGCTACACACAAACATTCCCTGTTCCCAAGAAGTCCACCACTCATTCTCATGGTTTGAGGCTATCATCTATGATTCTGTCAGAAGCTGTCATTTCTCTCTCTCTCTCTTTTTTTTTTTTTGAAGGACATTAAAGCTTACCAGTGAATTTTGGAGTAGGGGGGTGGGACAGTAAAAAATTGATGGACATATTGGAGAGAGAAGGGCTAATTTGTTAATTTCTTTATTACAGAACAAGAAAATAATGTGGATATACGCATCCAGGGTAGAAGGTTACACAGGCAGCCATGACCTGTGTAAAATTCTGGCCTGGGAAAATGGATTTATAGTTCCTATCCCCACTGACTCCATCTTCCAGTTAGCAGCCCTGTGGAGAAGCATCAAAAGGATTGACTTTTTGAAATTGCTTTTATTTTTTTCTCCAAATGGCACTATTTCAAAAAAGACAGTCAGGTGGGCTTCAGTGGAAATAATTTGTCAGTGTTTAATGCTCACTCTAACTATCTTCTATTTTCATTCTTTCATCTCCTCTAAGCCTTCTTCAATGTGTACTAATAGACCCCAGGCTAGGTGCTAAGGGAGCAGAGATGCCCCAAACATAGGGCTCTGCCTTTCAAAAGCTGTAAAATATAAAAACTGAGAGGATGAAAGGCAGGCAGAAGTTCATTTCCTGAAATGTTTCAGGAACTGAGGCAGGTATATTACTGGAGACCAAAAGGGAACAAAGGGAAGAGTTGGGCAGATCTGCTCATTTGGAGGTGGAGAAGGGAGTTCATAGAGGAGGGAACCTTTGAATTGAGATCTTAAGATGCAGAGGGTTCTCACTAGGTAGGTTAGTTAGAGTAAGGGCATTCCAGGTAGAGAGAAGAACTTGAACAAGACATGGGTTAAAATAAAATTTTCACTGATCATGTTGGTATTTATTGATTCAAGGTATGTGTATTTTAATGTCACAACATCTCTGAAATTTGAACACCAGGCTCCAAATTTAATTGGCTGTTCATGTTTCTCACTGGTAACCAAAATAATGCTGTGCCTTACAATGTACTGGCATTTTAGATTTGATGAAATATTAATCTGCTTTGCCATCAAGTGTTATTTTTTAAGTGTGCTGTTCCAGCTTCTGTGTATCTTGTTTTAGGGGTGGATGGATATTAATATTTGTTTATTAAAAAGGAAAAAGACATTAAATGATTGAATTCTTTATAGGACTATATGGTATTTGACAGAATACTTAACATCTGATGTTGTGCTGATAACAATGGAACCTGGGGAGGCAATTCAGGTGTTTTACATACTGGGCTAAGCTATGAACCACAACATTACCTTTTCCAAGGTCAGAAGGAAGTGGCATTTAGAATTTTTAAAAATGTTCAAGTTCTGATGCACTCCATAAAACTGTTCACACCAATCTAGGTGTCAATATGAAGCCCTGATAGTACGATGTTTTATGAGTTATGAAAACAGAGTATCTATGATTGTCCAAGGGCCAAGAAGATGGATCGAACTTAAGCTGCAGTGGGAAGGGTAGATGAGATGTTCTGGTGGGTGTATTTGAAAAACAGAAATCCAAGAAATTTCTGTTGCAATTAATGATCTTGGAAAGTGTACAGGAAGAAGCCAAGCATCCTGGAGCCCAAACTTAAGCACACAGGTGTCACAAAGATACACTCCTCGCAGTATCAGTTTCTGCTTGGATTTCATCTGAATTTTAGTTTCCTTAAAGGCTGGACTGGAGCAAGGCTGCTGCCAGCTAAGGATGCTGTCACTCTACCAGCGTTTTTGAGATGTGGCTACATCGATGGGGCCATAGCTATTGTTCCAATTGTCTTGTTTGTCCTTTGGCTTCAGGGACTTCTGGAAGAAAATGTTTCAAAAGATGATAAGTAAAAATACTTTTTGGCTATTGATTTAATTTTGGGGAAAACAAAATAGGAAAGCATGTCCCCAGGGCTAAGGAAAGATACAGTGACACTTTTCACCTATTACGATCCCAATTATATCAATGAAAAAAAAAGTGAACTTAAGTGAGAAAATTTTAGATCCTGATTTGTTAAGAACTGAGGTCATATTTATTTTCATTTGTTGTAAGTGAGAACATAGTGTTTAGTTACTGACACTTGGCCAGGTAGTTGGCAAAAAAAAAAAGTTTGAACAAGTACATCCATGTAAAAAGAATGTCTAGAATGATTCAAATATTATTATTAGTTTTTATAAATGAATCATGGCAGTGTTTGCCTTTTTTTTTCCCTTGCTTTTCACTTTCCCATAATGACACAGATTCTTGTGGGTTTCTTCTTTTTTCTTTCTCATTTGGGTATGTACCAAACTTTTCTACATTGGAAGGTTGTAAACTAATGCAAATGAAAAACCTATGTCAAATTTAGTTATCATGTTGCTTTTCAAATGAGTGTGTTAAGACTCTCATCCTGATTGTTTAAAAAATTGGGTATGTGTTCAATGACAACATATTGGGATAAAGAGAAAAAATCAAGATTGGAGGTACACAGTCATACTATATCCTTTTAGACAGGCTTTTTGGAAGTCCAGATTTGGAATGAAGTAAACCAGTTAAACGGGTTTTTATTTATTTTTTTTAATTTTTTTTAGTAGTGTCAACTTTCCTTGCTGGGTGATTCAAGTGGAGGGGGAGGAGACCAAAAAAAAAAAAAAAAAAAAAAAAAAAAAACCCACCAGAAAACACTTTGGTTTGATGAAGGTAATTCTATCTCCCTACCACCTTAACCCTTTAGGTAAAGATATAAGATATACCTCTCAATATCATTCTCAAAACAAGATTCTCACTTCTATATAGAAGTGAAATTTAGCCACATTTTATAAAAGTGGTGATTATGGAAGAGTGTCTGTTGTAGCTTTATGACTTTCCAGTTGGAATTAGAAAAAGATTTTTGGTAATATTGCCCGTACTAAAAAAGGAAGATCCGAGGACTGTCTTTTGAGATGGGTCCTGATGTAAGTGTGCACATGTGTGTATTTACTGGTCTCTGATTTAAGGGACATAAAAGCTAACCTGATTCATTTGTTTTTAGGGGCTCTTGGCTTTGGGCCTCAGTGCAAGTCCATTGGAAAAGGCAGCTGCAACAATCTAGTGGTCACCAGCAGTCCCATGATGGTTCAGCGACTGGGACCCATTTCACCTCCAGCAAGCCAGGTCTCCACAGCATGCAAGCAGATCAGTCCTAGCTTACAGAGGGCAGTGAATGCAGCCAACCTGAATATACCTCCTTCAGATACCAGGTCTCAAGTTACTTTTTTTTCCCCCTTCTTTATGGTATAATCACACCCCACATGTGTTTTCCCTTCTATCCCTGAATGCATGGGCGCGCACACCCACACACACACATGCACACACACATGCACACAAACACACATGCTCCCAAGCAACTCTTCTGATGTGAGTTTTGTAGGGGAATGCTCCTAAAAACTAAGTATGTGCCATTGTATCCTCTTAACTGGGAGGAATGGTTTAATATCTACTATCTTGTGGTATAATTAAAATGAATGCCCATTTTGAGATTTTGAGCCTCAGTGACTGAAGGCCAATATGTACATTTGTCATTTCCTGTTGAAGCAAGTCATGTCATGGTCTAATAGGTGTTCCATGCACATCTTTTTTACCTGACAGGTTTTGGTGTATATATTTCAGTCTCAACACTGCTTATCAAGCTGTTTTCTCAATCCATCCATCTGTCTACCCACCCATCAACCAGTCTACCCAAATATGTATCAATATCAAGCATCTACTGTCTGTGTAATGTAATAGTCAGAGTTTAGGGTGATAGCAGAGAGAATGAAGACAGAAATCACACATTTTAAGGCTTTATGATATGTCGGGAAGACATATTTTCATGTATGAGTTACATAACATTTCAACATGATGTCTGATTAGGTGGCAGAATAAGTAGGTACAATAAGTACCACGTATCTATCTTCATAGTGGAGAATGAATTAGAAAAGAGAAATCACCCCTCAGACAAATTTTCATCTCTGTCAAGGTTTATATTAGGGAGATCATAAAACCAAAGTACTGTATAGTTTAAGGTCATTTCTTTTTTAAGTTAATATTTTGTCATAGAAGTTATCTTCTTTGAAAAGCACAATCCAAAGTTTTTGCCTATGAGTCTTGGTTCTGCTGTAACTGATCCTGCAAAGGACGCTCAGTCTCTGGGCCTCTGCCTCTTCTTCTTGTGGGGCTGTAACCCACTAAGATACCTGTGGTTCTGAGACTCTATTTCTTCTTCCTTTCCTTCCTACTACCCATCTTTTCTGCTCTTGTCTTCCTGCACAAACCTCCTAGCTTCCATTTGAGACTCTGAAAACAGTTCCTGGATCATTTATTTATGCCAATTTTTTCATGGGGTGGAAAGTTGTTTTTCAGCTGAGACTTTTTGTGATGGGAAGCTGCTGTCATTTTCCCATTGATGATTATGCCTTGAGGGACTCCTCAGACTTGCTGAGTGCTGCATGTAAAATTAACTGTGCTCATGGGTGGGTGTCACTGGGAAGCCTTCAGCTTCCTGTCGGTTGCAAGTCCAGCCCATGCCTTGAAGGCAGAGTCATAATTAATGGAGGAGCTGATGGTAGGCAGAGCACAGGCTGCTCAAGCCACATACCTTATGCAGTCCTTTTCATGGGTCGGCCAGAGAGGGTCATTATCTCAGTGTGTTCTGGCACATTTGATTCCTTAGCATAATTTTATATCCTTAAAAGGCAACACCTTAAAGAAACACTGACAAGTGTTTTTGACTATGTATTTCGTGAGCTCTTCTATGAGAAAAAATTTTTTTTTGCAGGATGAACAAAGAAACGCGAGTTGAGGAGTGGCTTAGTGAAGGATGGAACCTACTTTTAGCAATTTGGAAAGGTCGCATATTTGTGATCTTTAAATTGGTTTGTGTGTTCCATCAGAGGGGAGAAAGAGTAAGAGGCAGCAGTTCAAACTGGAAGGCATGCCGGTGTCACAGAGAAGATGGTGAGGTCATCATCTTAGAGCCTTATCCACCAGGAGTCTGCTGGAGGCAAATAGGGACTGGAGAGATGCTCGCCTAATTACCCATATAATTCCCGTAATTCCTAAAGTAGAAATTATATCACTCAAGGACAATCGTGGGTAGAATTTGGATATACATCCTTCCAGGTGTATGCAAATGCATGCATCATAAGTACTGGCTTTTCTTTCCACTAAATTGACCTAATAACTGACATAGTTTTATAATTACTTTTTTCAGTTCATATATTATAAACTCTTTTGTAATAAAGGTTTCTTCAGCCTCACATAATGCTTTCTTTCTGCTCCAAATTCCATTTTATAAAGAAAGTATATAAATAAAAAGTAATTCTTATCAGTCTTTTATTACTAAGGATTTAGTTCTTTCCCCTTATTTTAGTATTATAAATAATGCTTTATTGCATTAACCCTGTAACTCTTTTATTGCACCTCTCTGATTATTAGAATAAATTCTTAAAGTACAATTTGCTGGGTTAAAGGAAATGTACAATTTTTAGCTCTTAATATGTATTCTCAAATTGCACTGTAGAAAAGACCTACCCATTTATAAATTCACTAACAGGCTAAGAGAGTGCCTGTTTTCTCTGACCTTATCAAATATTAGTTATTATTTTTATAAGTTTTTCTTAGTATAAGTTTTTCCATCTGAGGTACAAAATGATATTTTGTCTTAATTTGCATTTCTTAATTATTGATATCATTGACCAGTTTTCATGGATGCATTGGCTGTGTTTTTTTAAATTCATTTGTATACAGTTTTCTCTTGGGTGCTCATCTTGAAAAAGTCACTTTTTTCTTAGCTTTGTTGGGTTCTGTCTAATTAATTGATGAGAATTTTGCCCTAGTACTGAATATTTGCTTTCATTAATTTCCCAACCATTTCTGACTTAATGATAAATGCAAAATTACCCCTTAGTGTTTTGAAGATCAAGAAGATCAAGAAACTATTCTCAATTTAGGCATTGCCAAAAGTTTATACTACAGAGCCTGTTGTGCATATTTCTCCTAAAATGACAAGGCCAACATTCTGGTATAGTAGCCTCATCCAGTGGAGTCATATCCCCATCTAGTAAAAGTTGGGCAATGGAAGAAATTTGCACGAGTTTGGAATATATTTAGCTTTTCTGGTGTTTGCACATGCATTGTGATTCTGCACTTTATGATTGAATATTTGTACTACCTTTTAGTATTATCCCTGTTGAAGACATCATGGACCCCAAGACACAGAAAATCTAAATGCTTTCTCCAGTGTCACTTGCTTGTCAGTCACAAAACTCACCCATTGCCTGATAATATCATTCTACATCCAGAAAGGCACCACATTTCTCTTTCTCTTCTATTAGAAATTCTTAGGGGTGATTGTCTTTTTGTTTGGAATATGCCCACAAAGCTCAGAGGAAGAGCACAGGTTAGGAATGGACTCTGGACTCTCTATGAGTCCTAACGTTTTATAAAACCCTTCCGTAATCAGATGCCCTGCTAATTCTTCTGAGCGATTTACCAGGACACATAAATAAGAAGTTCCAGATAGACCAGGTCTGGTCTTCCTTTCCATATCTGTGTATATATGAAATATATGTATTCTTATGAGTGTCAGTTTGAGAGTTTTCTGCATTATTTTTAAATTAGAACTTCTTTTAAGTTTGGCATTGAACCAAATAATTCAATTTGGGTCATCCTACCTCTTACGACTGAGAGTTACTTAGCTCTTACTTTATCAGTCATCGTAATCCTTTTTGCTGATGGTTCCCGGGTGTTCGTATTGCTCTTATTTTGTTTGAGATATATCTACCTTCTTTTCACATATAGCTCCAAATAAACCAGTTACCAGAAATAGTATCCTTAGGAACAGATGAACATATGGATATGGAGATTGTTCTCAGTATGGTGACACAGCGCTCTGAACTCTGTCACTTTCCTTCCCACAGGTCTGGTGTTGTAGCAGCAGGGGTTACAGGCAAGAATTCTTGGCAGCCCTCACACTCATTCAACATATTGTTGCAGAAAGAACAGAAAATTTGTGTTCCATTTGTAGCTTGTGTGACTTGAAGCCGGGTTTACCAGGTCTTGTAGTCAAGCAGAGCATTATGGACCACATGTGAGCTGCAGTGTGAGAAAAGCAGTAGAGAATGTATATGATCCAGCTAAGGCTCTGTCTGTCACATGCTGCTTCATTTATTATTCACTGAGGGCTTTATCCCCTCCCCCCATTTTTTTTTTTTTTGGTGTGTGTGTCACTAGGAAAATTTTTTACAGAACCTTAGTTTTATTCTTTGTATAATAGAATTGATTAAAAATCCAGTTTACTTGCCTCACATATTGTGTCAAATAAGAAGATAACATAAGAAAAATGCTTTCTAAGTTAAAAATATTGGATAGTTACCATCATGATGTTTATTTATTTACTTTGCTAATTAACAAGTTTTTGAATACTTTATATTTATCTAACACTCTGGTAGGTACTAGGGAGATTAAAAAATGCCTCTTCTGTTGAGACAATTTGACTTCTGTTGAGGAAAATACCCACATATGCTTCCAGGTGCACATATCTGTATATATGGAAAGAGGACTCTTACTGAGAACTGGTGTATTGGGGAGAGATTCCATGCATTAGAACTGTAAAAGGTCTGGATTACTGCATAGGAGATAGGAGGGAGACTGGCTGCTGAGAGAGAGAGAAAGAGAGAGAGAGAGAGGGAGGGAGAGAGGCAGACACAGCCCTTATTCATACTAATTGCTTTAATGATAGAATATAGAATTTGCTTTTTGAAAAATATATGATAACTATCTTAGGAAACTGAGATGTCCAAGGTATTAAGCAAAGCATCTACACAGGGTTATATTCAGATTTAATTTAAGCCATAGTCAGGTGTAATTTGAGAAAAATGAGAATCGTCTTTCAACAATGGAACAATGAACAAGTCTCACTATAGGCTGCCCTCAAACCAAATAATATAATTTTATAAGCAAAGTTTATAGAGGTAGATAAAATTCTCTGTTGGTCACTGCTTAAAAATCTGAAATGTTCTAAAATGACACTGACAGGCAAATGTGCCACCTGAGAATGGATATCCACTCAGCCACATGGCTGTAGTGAAGCTCTTATTCTTGATGTTCTATAAACTTTCTCAGGGTGTAAAGCAAAGTCAGTTGTCTCTGCTTCAAATATGACATATCTACTGATTTAGCTTGGGTCTGAAAGCAATTCCTGAATCTCACTGGGGAAGGGACCAAAGGGCCCTTGACATCCAGTCACCAGGAGCCTTCTGCTGAGCTCTGCAGGAAGAGCCACAAGCTGCAAGTGTGCTAAGAAAATAATTGAAAAGTGTCCACGGGGAATTAAAAAACAGATGGTTCAGGAAACACTTTGGGGCTTGAAAAGGACTTCAACCCAAATGTAAGGATGTGGACTAAGAAAAAAATCTATGTCAAGGGCAGCTGGACATACATTCCGGCTGTGTTTGTCATTGGTAAACATTACTTCGCCTGATGGTAACATCATGTTGATCACAGTGTTATCACCCCATAGTGTGCATTTCAGAGCTGTTTTCTTGCTAATATCTCACACTCATAGGAAACCACATTCCTGGTGTCCATTTTGTGAAATGGAGTAAGAGGAACAGGTGGGATAAAAGTGTTTCTCTTTTTCACTTGTTCCTTTGCAACAGGTTGATATTTAACAGCTAAAGATAGTAAAAGTATTCATTTTGGGGAAGGCAAACATTTTCTATAACATTTTGTTGTGGTTAATTTTATTATCCCAAAAATAGATCCCTGTAGAAAGCAAGTGCAGATACACATAAATAAGCCAGCTTTTCTGCTGTACACTGAGTCTAAGTCAGGGAATACAGTGCCTGTTCTAAATGTCTACATGAGTAGCCTCTTTATGACAGATTTTCTGTCTAAGGTACATAGCTTTTATTTTCTTCAGTTCTTTTTAAGGAAAACATGCCGTAATAAAGCAAAAGAATTTTAAGGGGGCCTGAGCTACATTATGGACCATTTTGTTATGTATACAATATATTGTGAGACATGAAGCTTATTTAGTAAAGGGTAAGAACAGATAGGGAAATCTTGTGAAACAAGCAATTGAAAGTGAATGATCTACTCTCAGCCCAAAGCTGCTCTGATTTAAGAACAAGAACTCATCAAAAACCCAAGCAAGCAAGTATGGTTAAACCTTACATAACCCCAGCATGTAATGTAATTCTAAAAATGACTTGATTTTAGTTTGTACTCCTTATATATTATAGCTATGTTTTATTTAAAAAATTAAGAATTGAAACCAGTCCGTGTATTTTATATATATTTTTCACCTACTGGGATGATTTGATATTGTAACTGAGTACTGACAGTATAAATTGCTCTTTTATTATTATTATTATTATTATTTTACTAATTTGTTAATATCAGTGAAACTAAATTGTAAAGCTTCTGAATCCCCTGGACTACGCTTTGACTTTAAGGATTTACTCTTTTTTTTTAAATGAAGTTAAGTTTAATGTTACCTCCCCAAATAGATGTTACTTAAAGGCTGGTACTCTGTTTAGATTTGTATGCGCTGCAAAGTCTATCATACCATACTGCACACAGTAGGTACTTAACAAATACTTGATTATTTGGTTTGCTGTGACAGACATTAATAATTTATCCCAGGTCTTTAATTTTCCCCCTACATTAAAAAGGATATTTGAAAATAAAGCAAGCACTATTTATTATAATTAAAGTTCTGAGATTATAACAATATATCTTTTGTTTTATTATTTCAGTAAGCATTAGCTTTTATTGTGCTTCTTGGGAAAATATTATTTACCTGGAACGAAAAGCCTTGGATTTTATCTGAACCCAAGAATGTGTGTTTAGTGGAGAATGTAATTAGGGGAAATACATAAGGGATTGTAAGTGCAATGTTCTTTTAGCTCTTAAGCAATCCATATCCTGTTAAAATGTTATTTTTTTTTTCTTCTCTTCTGGCTGCTGTTCCAGGTCCCTTATTTCACGGGAGTCTCTGGCATCCACGACTTTGAGTCTCACGGAAAGTCAATCGGCCTTGAGTGTGAAACAAGAGTGGTCTCAGGGCTACAGGGCTCTGCCTTCGCTTTCCTCCAACCATAGCTCTCAGAATGGTGTGGATCTAGGGGACTTCCTTGGCCTTCCTCCGGGGACATCCATGTCCAGCAATAGTGTCTCTAACTCATTGCCATCCTATCTTTTTGGCATGGAAAATACCCACTCTCCTTACCCTAGTCCCCGGCATTCATCCACCAGATCCCACTCGGCCCGCTCGAAGAAGAGAGCACTGTCCTTGTCGCCCTTGTCAGATGGCATCGGGATAGACTTCAATACCATCATCCGCACCTCACCCACGTCCTTGGTTGCCTACATCAATGGGCCGAGGGCATCCCCAGCCAACATGTCCCCGCAGCCAGAGGTCTACGGGCATTTCCTGGGGGTACGCGGCAGCTGTATCCCCCAGCCATGTGCAGTACCTGGCAGCCAGAAGGGCGTGCTGGTGACCAGTGGTGGCCTGGCGCTACCGGCCTATGGTGATGATGGGGTACTGGAGTATGAGCGCATGCAACAGCTGGAGCATGGTGGCCTTCAGCCCGGGCAGGTCAACAATATGGTGGTGCAGCATGGCCTGCCGGGCCCTGAAGGCCAACCCTCTGGCATGCTCAAGACTGAGCGACTGGAGGACTTCCCAGGTGGTACCCTGGATCTGCCGCCTGCGCCCCCGCTCCCTCCCTTGCCACCGCCTCAAGGTCCCCCACCACCCTACCATGCCCACCCTCACCTTCATCACCCAGAGCTAGTGGCCCACAGCCAGCCACTGGCACTGCCTCAAGCCACCCTGGACGATGATGGAGAGATGGATGATGGTGGGGGCAAGCACTGTTGTCGCTGGATAGATTGCAGCGCCTTGTATGACCAGCAGGAGGAACTTGTGCGGCACATCGAGAAGGTCCACATTGATCAGCGAAAGGGGGAAGACTTCACTTGCTTCTGGGCTGGCTGCCCTAGAAGGTACAAGCCTTTCAACGCCCGCTATAAACTGCTGATCCACATGAGGGTCCACTCGGGGGAGAAGCCCAACAAGTGTACGGTGAGTTTCTGAAGCCTAGGAGTGACCTTTCTCCAAGGCCTAGCATTTGTATTTCATGTGTGTATTTTTCTAAACTTGGCCCACGGGTCTGAGTACAGTTTCTTCATTTGTGGGTTTGGATGTGTGGTGCTGGGGATGTCCATGAGATTGGATTGTCTTCAGCTTGAGGAAGGGAAAGGTTCTTCTGGTGGCTAGTGGCTGCTGGTTTCTCTCCATTTCTAGATTCTCTTCTGAAAGCGTACATGATCAGCAGGGAAGGCCAGTCTGCCCCACTGTCCGTAATCTTGAAAAAATGCTGGCCAGGCACAAACTGGAGCTTCCTTAATGTGCGTGGACATGCAAGAGCAAAGGAACACACATCACACCACCAGCGAGCTTTAGCTCTCTTCCAAAGCAAATACTCAGATTTTTCTTTCCCTCCAATAACTGGGTGAGAATTGGAGTGGGGGAAAGGGGTGTTCTGATATTTAAGAAAGGAACTTACTACTTAGCAAATTGGCTAGTAAAATTATTGCTACATGTACCCACACGCCTGCACACTGTACCTTCCAGGGTTGTGGGACTAGTTAATGATTTATAGCCAGCATAAAAACACCAGAGGATACCACAAAGCAGAACCTGGAGGGATCTCACCTAATTTTAAGGAGAGAGTTTGTGGAAAGATATAAGGAGGGAGTGGATTAGGGAATGTGCCTGATGTACCTTTGGCATTGAAAGAAGTGGGCCTGGTGTCACTTTCCCCTGCCTTCCCCTTTCCTGGCATCACTCCTGGAACTCTGTTTCTGGGCAAAATTTACTATATTTGAATAATATGATTCGTAAACTATTTCACAATAATTTCACACCTCAGAGAAGCCCTCAGGGTTTACAAGTGGGACATCACCCTTGGGATCACAGGGATGGCTTTGCACAATCTGACAGCTTACTTAACTCTTGGAAGAAGAAGAACATATGGCTTATATTAATTTAGATGGGCAGGAATATTTCTTTAGAGTTAAAATCTGAGAATTCTATGTGCTCCCTGGATAATGAGTATGGTGGAAGTCCCTAAATATGTGAAATATACAAATTATTTTAAAAAGGAACTTATCTGGACTGTGATTCCCCAACCCCAGTCCCTTCTTTCTATAGCATGTCGTGATATAGAGAATCTGGACCATGTTTATGTCTCATTGTAGATTAGCCAGGTTCTCTGATTCATGTAAAAGCAAACCAAACAGGTGACATCTGTAATGTAAGGATTAGAAGCACCTTTTCACCATCCAGTAGGTATTTTTGAAAGAGTTTTTAAGAATTTTTGGTGGAATGAAATTGCATTTCTCATGGTTACATTATGCCCCATGTTGTGATTTTTCTTAAGGAAAACCTGAAGGTGATATATTATGAGAATGTCAGGTTCTATGAGTGAAAGGAATAATTACATTCCAGGAGGCAAAACCTCCTCACTCTTTCAGTAGGGTTCTGCATTAAAAATGCCAGAAAGAGACAGACAATTGTAGGCAATTCCATTTACTCTGTTTGGAACACACCATCCTATTGCAGGCAGGAAAGACATTCAGTTTCTGAAGGAAAACAGTCCAACCTTTCAGTTCTGACTAATCCTGGCTGAAAATAGTTTACTGGATTTGGCTTTACTGAAATAAACATAAAGCCTCGAATTATCCAAAAAACTTTTTTTCTGCATTGCAAAATTAATTTTTATGCAACAGGATTTCCCCATTTTCCCACTGTTCCCAGACTTTTTAAAGATGTGTAACTTTATAAGGTTGACTTTTGCTGAAGTGCATGCTGAATAGTAAAAATAGAAATAGTTGAGTGAAAGAATAAGCTGAAAGGTAAATGTTTGCAGACCTCTGCATATCTCTTTATTGTACTGTTCAGGATGGGTATGGGAGGTAATTTTTCTCTTAATCTGCCCACTCCCTACTTCTAGATGGAATCTTTGCAAAATGCAGGTTGCTAATTTAATAGCATATTAAATCTAGAACCACAAACCATTTACTTACACATATCATAGTGCAAATATGTTTATCCAAGGCAGGGTTTCTTAGGACCTGACTAATGCTGCAATTCCAGTCTTGGGAATATATATTTATAGCAAGAAGACATCCATTTTCACATAAACATACATATTATGGACTTCATTTCTTCTGAAGACCCTTGACTTACTCGTCATCTGCTTGATTTGTAGGACTGTAGCCAACTGGCAGTGAATGTTTTGCATGAAAATTTAGCATTCCTCTCAAGGTGTAGTCCATGGATAGAAGACATTGTGCTTAAAGTGGATGCCCACATGAAATAATGTATTCTTCTGCTTTTGAAAAATGAATGTTTACATATTTGGAATCCAGACACAAAGAACTTTTAACACTGGGATGTTTCATTGCTTTAAAATCAGAAGGTAGTTGAATCAAAGCTAAAGATCCTGCCAAGTAAAATGACCACATTCTTCTTTTGGAGAAGTGATCTTTGGCTTTTTGTGGCTGTGTCACATGCTGCAAAGGCTAGGAGCAGTTTCAATGAAAAGGTCCAGTCTATTTTACGTATGCTTAACTGCTTTTAATTTTCCATGATAGAGTTACTCATCATTTTCACTCAATTGCTTATTGACCCAGGAAAGGGCAGATGACCCCTTTGTGTTTGGTGACCATGACTACAAGAAGCACAAAGAGCTTGTGGAAGTTATGGTAAATGGAGGGTGTGTCAGAGGGCTACCGTCTGCTTACAGGAAGAGGCTGCCACTAGTGTCCTCCCTCAGTGCCAAATTCCCTTTCCTGCATGGGAGAATGCATTTTCAGAATTTCTGATTATGACTCTCCAGCTTTACCCGGAACTCTGGGGTTCTGATCACTCAGGACTGTAGATGGCAAAACCAGGGGAGGGTTATGAATTATTTATTTGGTTCAATTACTGTAAGAAGAGGATGGGTTCTTTTCCTTTCCCCACCCAAATAATCCCACCGTTCTGTAGATCTCATTCTTACTGCTTCTGGGCAAAGCTCTCTTTGCAGGCCTGGCTCAATGGCAGAGATATTCCCAGCCATGGACAAAAAGGCCTTGAGAAGTAAAGGCCATGGCAGACAGACAGACCTCAGCTGAATCAGAAACTGGGATATGGCAGTATTATATTTAAAAGGACTCAAGTCCATTCACTGCTGTCTATTAAGTAAAGCAATTTCTATGTGATGAATCATTCTATTTTGACCTTCCTATGTTTACCCACTCCCAACCTTGGTAAATCTTGGAGTTATAAAAACTGTGGGGGCATTCCCAGTGTAACTATGTGGAATTCTGATAAGTTTTCCTGAAATGGTAAGGTTCTAGATTTCCAAGTTAGAACAAGTCATGGAGACCCAGAATTTGTCTCTTTTTCAAACTGTTGATTTGTGTAGGAGGACAACATAAAGTCTAACCCAGAGCCACATTTTATGTCAACCGTCTCTAACTGTATCCATAGTAATGGTTCCAACAGAGCGAACACTGAGAATGTTTTTGCCATACATAGGTCTTTCTGCCATTAAGTTTAAGGGTGTGCAGTGCCTGGCCTGATAGTGTTCCCAGGAAGGTATGTTTTGAATGAGGCCAGGCATGCTCAGTTAGTGCCTCTGCTGGGAAAATTTATCTGATCAGGACAGAGTGATCAGGGGCATGGGATTCTGCTGCCAGGGTGGGAAAGGCCAGTACTTGCCTTTGTGCACAATTGCAAGCAGTTGTGCTGGGAGGTTAGGGAGTGTTAATAAGGGAATTAGGGGGAATGTGGGCTGCCACTTAAATTTTGCTTATTTTTCCTGGATGATTTTTATCCAATAGAAAAAAGGAATTTTGTAAAACTTTTACCCACCCACAGATTTTCATGAAAATGTCACTGACCATAGACAGTTTTGAATTTTGTATGAATTGACTCATTTCTCCTCAGGCATTTTGCCCGGCCAAACCTAGAGTATTTTCTTTGGCTTGAATATTGGGTAGTTTGCTTTTTAAGTAACATTGGTTCATGAACATAAGAAAATAAATACAGCACTGGGGCCATGTCCCCATTCTTCTTTTATGGCCTGATGTATGAGTTCATGGGCCAGTATTGACTATGTAGCATATTTTAAAAAATATTTTTTTTTAGTTATAGATGGACACAATACTTTATTTTCTTTTTTTATTTTTATGTGGTGCTGAGGATCAAACTCAGTGCCTCACACATGCTAAGCAAGTGCTCTACCGCTGAGCTACAATCTCACCTCTGTAGCATATTTTTTGAGGAAAAGTAAGCTGTAGAAGGATTTTTTATGTCTTTTAGTTTGTTATTTGGTAAGATTTGGCATTGATATGATGACTACAATAACATGACCAGAAGGGATCTTAGGAAAATGCTATCTAACTATAACTATTTTGAAGCTAACACTTCAAAATCTTTATATAGGCCAAAATGAGTAAATTTTCATACTACCAAGTATTGATAAGGGTATGTGGAATGGGGAGTATGCTAACTTTTCTGGAGAGAGTAAATTGTGTAACCACTTTAGAGAGTGATTTTGGAATACCTAGTAAGGTTGAAGCTAAGCATGTCCACTAGAATCATGTCTAAGTGTGTAACCTACAGACTCTTGCATGTGGTGGCAGAGAAACCCAAGACAAGATGTTTATTGCATTTGTGTTTTTTAAAAAAGTGTAAATAACTCTCCATACATAAGATGAATCAATAAACTATGATTTATTCCTAATGAAATAATATAAAGAAGTTTAAAATTATTGGAATATACCCATGAATGTATCAACATGAGCAACTCTCAAAAATTGTTGAGTGAAAATTTGTATGCAAAAGGGTTAATGCAGTGTAATACAATTTATGTACATTTAAACACAGCAAAGTATAGAGTTGTTTTAGATCAATAATTGTGTGGTTACGGAATGAAATCCTGTGGGTAGAGTAACTAGTAACCTTAGGATAAGGGATGTTTTTAGAGAGGAAATAAATAGGATGTGGGGATTTTGCTTCATCTTCTTTCCAAAGAGGGAGAACTGACATAAATATAGCAAAATATTAGTTTCTCTTAAACTCAATGGTGGCAATACAGGTGCCACGGGTATCTGTTATGTTTCATAAACTCCTCTGTGTGAAATGTTTCAGAAGTATGGGTTCTATTTAAAAATGAAAGAAAATTAAGATAACACTTCAGCTTCCTTACATACATGCCATTTTCAGGTGAGCATAAAGCCCAGAAGAATTGATTTTTCCAGTTTAGCTGTTCTCCACTAAAGCACTATTCTTCGCTTGGCTGACATTTGACTCACCTGGAGACCTTTACAGAGTACCAGTACCTGGGTCTCTCCCCTGATACTGGTACTCTGTAAAGGTGATTCTAATGAGCAGCCAAGACTGAAAACAAGTACTCTACAAATTCTAGATAAATAAAAGCCTCCCCTGTCTAGGTTAAAGTGTGGGGAGGCAGCACTTAGTAGAGAATATGTCTTCATTATCATCAATGTCCTGGCGATGATCAGGGTAGTTCATTTTCCCCTTGGAATAAAAAACAGAGGTGAGAGATAAGAAGATACTACAGAAGCTCTGGTGGTGGCAGGAGGCTTTTGACAGCGTCCGTCTCATGGTCAGAGTATTCTTTCTCTGCAGTTAATAGTAAATTAAAGGTCTGGATGGGCCTTGTGTTGATGTATATATCTGTCATTGCTACTTCTTGCCTCCCTGAGTTAAAAGTGGCACTGACAGATCTGTCACATCTTTCCCATTTTTAAAGGTAAGAGAATTCTTCCTCACAACCATAATGTAGCCTCTCTGCTTTTAATATAAAGTGATCTTCAAAACATTTTTTTTTTTTGCTACTATGGACATTTCTGAAGAGTTGGTAAATTACCAAAATATTGGATTTTCTCTTTTATCAAATCTGCCTGATGTGATTAAATAAATAAAATTAACATTAATATCCTCTTTGTCTCTTGAGGCTGAAACAGCACCAGTGAAACATCTGGTAAAGATCAGAGAGAGTGTAGCTTCCAAATCGTATCCCATAAGGCATCAGTCTGTCAAATATTAGATGCAAACTCAATGATTTAAAAAGTAAAACCAAATCTCGAGATTTTTTTTTCTCCCAGTGATTTTATATAAGAAAGAGATACAAACATATTTCTCTATGTATATACATGTCGAGTATACTGTGGACATATATATGTCATTGTAAATTAAGAACCTCTTAATATGGGTAAAAGCAAAACCACAGAAATTCTCATCAGATGGGGGAATTGACCACAGTCTATAAGGCGTCTGTCAAATCGGATTTCACATCCCAAAGCACTGTTTAGAAACCTGCCATTTGGTGGTGGTTTAATTTGATTTCCCTTTAGAAGGCATTTAATCCAGTTTACCTGGAGAAGTGGCCTTTTATGAACTTTGTCCTAAAAATAAATGTATAGCAGATTTGGGCAAATGTTTCAAAGTAAATTGTGGTTTATGTTTCTTTGCCCTGTGATTCTAGGATTAATGAAAAATAATAGATAATGAGAACAACTCTAAGAGGTTAAATATTTGAGGCTTTATTCTCATTAAACAAAATCATTAACTACATGATGGTTAATGTTCCTTTTAGTTCATATTTATTTTGTGGTTCTTCTCTAATTTTATGCCCTGAAATAATGTTTTTAAAATTAGAAAGCACTATGTAAATCTTCTCATAAATGATTAGGTTAAGGGGGTATATGGCAAACCTTTTGAGGTTTATTCATATATAGTTTTAAAAGTCTGTTTTTCTTAGTTCATTCAGACTGCACCAGTGTGGAAAATTAGTTTGGCAATTTATTAGAAATGTCTTTTGTGACCTTTGGAATATTTCGTAATTATCTCTTCTTTAAGTGGTTGTGTTGATATCTTTGAGTCCAGATAGAATTTGTGTGGAGTAAAAAACCAAACACATTTATGCTTTTTAAAAAAGAGGTAGTCTGATTCTCTTTGATCTTTCAGAAACGTCTTCTTCAAGTTTGGGGCAGAATGATTTGGAAAGAGATGCTTATTTTTTTTTTGTAGGCAGATTTATTAGTTTCTGCTATAATTACTGAGCTGAAACTTCTAGACTATCTATAAGACAATGGTTATTTTAACCTGGGGCAGTGGATGTGTGGTTGGCAAACCCAGACCAGAGCTTGATCTCACATCTGCTCCAACTCTAGGCAGCCACATATTCTTCATCTAGCAGAGAGATTGGTTAGTCTGAATAGGTGCCATTGTCCTATGGAATTTAGTGAGGAAAATAGAATGAAGATTGTATATTCTTATTTTTCCAGCACAGTATTTGTTGTTATTTTCCTGGGCCATAGGTATGGACTTGAGTGGCGGGGGATAAATTCTTTAGGAGAAGAATTTTTTAAAAGAATTTAAAATGATTAATTTGAGAGGTTGTTGAGAAGTTGGAAAATGAGATGACCAGGTTTTGTGTGGTCAAGGGCAATATGCCTGAGTTATACCCAGTTCTCCAAACCGAGGTTGACTATATAATTTCTTATTCAAGTCAGAACACTGTTGAGAATGAAAGGATTCCTATTTCACTGGAATATTAGTCTAAGCCAGCATCATCATGGGAAAACAGGGTTGTGTCCTTAACCTACCCAAATAGCATATGTACTAATGGGCCCACCCAAAGCAAGTTCATTTATTCTTTTGGTCACTGAACATAAACCAAGTCCTGCAACCCAAGGAGTACAGAGCTAGGTTGGACATTCTTTTGAGGAGCTCACAGTCTTCTGAGGGTAACAGTGTAAATAGTAAAACAAGGGCTGTGATATAGACCTATGCAAATTGTTTTAATGGGAAAATAGGGGAAGAAGTTTTCAAATATGCCAATAGAGATTGGGCAGGCTTCTCAGAGGAGGTGACTTTGTCTTGAAAGAAGAGAGTAGTTAATTCTTACAGAGAAGGGAAGGAGGCCATTCAAGCTGAGGCACAGAGGTATGAAAGAGCCCAGAGGAAAAAACAGTTCCCAAGAAGTTTGATAGACCACAACTAGGTAGGAAGTAAGACTGCAAGGACTTGTGAAGGCCTTATTATAGGGATAATGTTACTAAAACTTGGAAGAACTACAAGCCTAGTTAATATAAGTGCAAATCTAGTTAATAAAAAAAATAAAACTGAGGAAGTGGTTTCATTGAGGTAGCAAACACTGTATTTTAGTATATGCAAAATGAAACTTTGACTCCCTCCAGCCAAGTCCATTATCTCTGCAAGTTTACACTTTAATTTTTTAATTAAAATATACCTGTTAGCAGCTATCATATGAAACATGAATTTCTTCTTTTGTCAAGAGATCAGCCAGGGAAACACATGAATGGAGACAAGTGTAAAAGCATTTTCTGTTGTGAATTTTAAAGACAAAAATTAAAAACCTAGGGAGGACTGGAGACCTAAGACATTTGATCAGTTATGTAGAATGATTAAGATGTGGACAGAGGCTACATACGTTCTCTTCCATTAGTTAAACATTTCCTTTTTTAATCTGTAAAGAGACAGAAGTACTGTTAAACAAAGGTTTAGACTGGTGCGCTTTATGCTGAGCTTGTCAGACCTTCTACTGTTGAAATTTACTTTGGATTTTTTTCCCTGCTCAGACTAATTAATAGAGAGCAGAGCTAAATGCTTAAGATGTTTAAAGGAAAGAAAATCAAAGAAATTTTCCTAAAAATAGTGCCCAATTCTAGTGACCATCTATCACTCTGTAAGGCCCCATCCTCTCTAGACTGGGGAAGGCCAGGTGCAGATAGAGCCCTAATATCCAGAGTATACAAAGAACTCAAAAAAATTAAACAATAAGATAACAAATAACCCAATCAACAAATGGGCCAAAGACCTCAACAGACACTTCTCAGAGGAGGACATACAATCAATCAACAAGTACATGAAAAAATGCTCACCATCTCTAGCAGTCAGAGAAATGCAAATCAAAACCACATTAAGATACCATCTCACTCCAGTGAGATTGGCAGCCATTATGAAGTCAAACAACAACAAGTGCTGGCAAGGATGTGGGGAAAAGGGTACACTTGTACATTGCTGGTGGGACTGCAAATTGGTGAGGCCAATTTGGAAAGCAGTATGGAGATTCCTTGGAAGGCTGGGAATGGAACCACCATTTGACCCAGCTATTCCCCTTCTTAGACTATTCCCTAAAGACCTTAAAAGAGCGTGCTATAGAGACACTGCTACAACAATGTTCATAGAAGCAGCACAATTCACAATAGCAAGACTGTGGAACCAACCTAGATGCCCTTCAATAGATGAATGGATAAAAAAAATGTGGCATTTATACATAATGGAGTATTACTCTGCACTAAAAAATGACAAAATCATGGAATTTGCAGGGAAATGGATGGCACTAGAGCAGATTATGCTAAGTGAAGCTAGCCCATCCCTAAAAAATAAATGCCAAATGTCTTCTTTGATATAAGGAGAGCAACTAAGAACAGAATAGAGAAGAAGAGCATGAGAAGATCACCACTAAACAGGGATGAGAGGGGGGAGGGAAAGAGAGAGAGAAGGGTAATTGCATGGTAAAGGAAGGAGACCCTCATTGTTACACAAAATTACATATAAGAGGAAGTGAGGGGAAAGGGGGGAAAAAAACAAGAGAGAGAAATGAATTACAGTAGATGGGGTAGGGAGAGAAGACGGGAAGGGAGGGGATGGGAGGGGAGGGAAGGGGAGGGGAGGGTGGATAGTAGAGGTTAGGAAAGCAGCAGAATACAACATACACTAGTATGGCAGTAGGTAAAAAAGTGGATGTGTAACTGATGTGAATCTGCATTATGTATATAGGGTAAAAATGGGAGTTCATAATCCGCTTGAATCAAATGTATGAAATATGATATGTCAAGAGCTTTGTAATGTTTTGAACAACTAATAAAAAAAAAGAATGATAAATTATATACCACGTGTATGATGTGTCAAAATGCATTCTACTCTCATGTATAAATAATTAGAACAACTTAAAAATCATTTAATCCAAAAAAAAAAAGAAGATATGTTTTTAATTATTTGAGCTTCCTGCTCTAGCAGCACTAGCCTCACTGGATTTAGGCTGCCCAGGGTCAAGTCATCTGCCTGTTTTTCTGAGATTCCTGCTCTGAATGAAAGCATTTAGAGTACCCAATAGGACATCTGATTGGTCCTGGGTCCTTGCTGCTCACATTTATGAGACAGTTTCTCAGATTGTTTTCCAGAATAATTTCTGTGTTTCTGAACTTTTTTTTTTGTCAGTGCTTTCATTTCTCAGCACTATTGGACCTGTTGAGCATGTCCTTTGATGAGAAATAACTGCTACTGCTAACCTCTGTCTTTTGATACTTGGTTTCTCCATTCCCAGTCATAATTTCTAGTGTGAACCTTATCCAGAAAAGCTCAAAGGATAAGTCAGTCAAGAGAATGGATCTGGAATTGAGGGAACAGTTATAACGAAGGGAAAATGGAGGAACCTAGCCTTATAAAACATTCTGAAATAAAAACAAGTTTGTTGTCCATCTCATCTGCGGTGACTTCCCTGAGTGTCTCCATGCTGCTATGAGGGCCCTTGTCCTTACTCCTTAATTTTTCCCCAACTTCACAGAGTTGAAGCTTTCTTTTGTGAAGTATCTTTGGGAAAGAGTAATTTATATACATAATGGTGAATGGTTAAGAAAAGTTTCAGTGTGCTGGCCCTCCCAACGGGAGCTACATTTTGACTAGAAAGGAAGTATTAAACCTTTCCCCAAAACTCCTTCGGGGAGTTAGAGGGGAAAGAAAATGATTATGATACAAATTCTGAGCTACTAGATTACTTTAACCCTCACTGTAGCCCTCAGAACCAAGTAATTTGTGGGGTTTGAGATTCAGTCTGTTCTTTCTACTACATACTCAAGGATCATTTAATATCCACCTTTGAGTTCTACTGACAGCACCTGGCTCAATGATTAACATACAGTAGACCTCAAACATATGCGCATGCTTGTATACACACACACACACACACACATTCTTTTTTTTGTTTTTAAAAGAGAGAGAGTTGTAGATGGACACAACACAATGCCTTTATTTATTTTTAAAGAGAGAGAGAGAATTTTTTAATATTTATTTTTTAGTTTTCGGTGGACACAACATCTTTATTTTATTTTTATGTTGTGCTGAGGATCGAACCCAGTGCCCCAGGCATGCCAGGCGAGCGCGCTACCGCTTGAGCCACATCCCCAGCCCACGTTAATTTTTTTAATGTGGTGCTGAAAATCCAACCGGGGTCTGCCCGTGCTAAGCGAGCGCTCTACTGCTGAGCCACAATCCCAGCCCACACCACACATTCTTGAAGCTTAGGTGGTAGATAGAGGTTAGTTATTCTATTCTTGCCTGGATATTTGAAATTTTTTATAATAAAGTATTTACAATAAGTAGGCCAGGAGTGGTGGTGCAGAACACTGAGATAGGCCTTGAACCAGGGCTGTGGTATTGCATGGTGTTTACACCAGTGGTTCAGGAGCCTGAGGCAGGAGGATTGTGAGTTCAAAGCCACCTCAGCAAAAGAGAGGCACCAAGCAACTCAGTGAGATCCTGTCTCTAAATAAAATACGAAATAGGGCTGGGAATGTGACTCAGTTATCAAGTGCCTCTGGTTCAATCCCCAGTACAAAACAAAAGTAACTACTTTTGACTTTTTATAAATAGGAAAGAACAGTTTGTTTCCTTCAACTCCTCTCAAAAAGAATGCCACCTATTGTTTTCTTAGGTAACCTGTATTCTGTTGATCTAAAAGCAAATTAATTTTTCCATTGCTCTTGAAGCTCTCTGAACTTTTGATTAAGAATGAGATGAAGGCTGGGGTTGTGGCTCAGTGGTAGAGCACTCACCTAGCATGTGTGAGATGCTGGGTTCAATTCTCAGCACCACATATAAATAAATAAATTAATTAAAGGTCCATGGACAACTAAAAATATTTTTAATAAATGAGATGAACCATACTTTTAGGCAGTAATATGATTTTGAAAAGGCATATTACAAGAAGGGAACGTAATTGGAATACACTAAGATAATCTAGTCTCCATAACTGACAACTTCAAATCTGTGGCTTGGTATAATAAAGACTTATTATTGCTCATGTTCTAGTACAGCTGACTCTTTGTAATCATATAGTAACTCAGGATCCTTCAGTCTCATGGCTCAGCAGTCTGAGTCTAGGGTGAAAGAGAAGATGTTGAGAAGTTTGGAGAAGTCAGGTCTAGAAGTGACATGCTTTGCTTGGGCAGAACTAAATCACATGGCCCCAACTAACTGCAAGGGAGGCTGGGAAGTCTGGTCTGAGTGCCGAGGAGGAAACTTAAGCAAAGTATGATATCTGCCTAGGGAACTGGAAGTGCCCCCTGCTTCACCCCTGACTAATCTAGGTTTTCTATGTCCCTTGAAAAGAGGAAATATTTCAGTCTTGATTTTTGAGCTTTCCATGAGTGGTGACCCTGTCTCATCAAACTGGTTTTGTTAAAGACCATTTCTTTTTTTCTTATCAGTGCTGGCTCCTATAACTTGCTATTCAACTTACTAAATCTTCCCCAGCCCAACTGTTCCTTTCTTATTTACTCTCCAAGGATTCCATTGCCGTATAGTCACCACTGCTGGGGAAACTCTCCTTATCTCAAGTGGATTACTCAGTTTTTCCCACCTTGTCCAAATTACATGTTCTTGGTGTATAATTCCCCATTGCTCATCATCTTTCCAAGCTATGAGGATGTGCAATGTCTTCATGTCCCACAGGCATTCACCCATCAGGGAGATCTGCTCATTATCAAGGGCAAGGTCATAAATGAATCACTAAGAGATCCACTATTATGCACAGAAATTTGGTGTGAAGGGCTATTTTACTGAGACCCTGAAACACAATATTCCCCATCTGTTCATAAAGGAGCTTATTTGATACACACAGTGTGGTCATAAATGCTCTTCTATTCTCTGAATGCTTGCTTTTGGTCATGAACTGGCACATACTCAAGGAAAAAATGACAGTGTGCCTCTATGGACACTTTTGGTCCATTTCCATAAATATATTCAAACAAAATGAAATTGCCTGGCTCTTTATAATATGTTCTTTAGTGTGTTTAAGCTTGCAAAATTACCCCCAAGGATGACAAATTGTAAACACCATGCAATACCACAGCCCTGGTTCAAGGCCTATCTCAGTGTTCTGCCGACATTCACCCTTCCTAGAAACGTTTAAAGTGTTTTAGGAAAATGAAGCTAGGCAAACAAACTTATCAGGAGCTACAATAAAAAAAAAATCATTGATTCTAATTAAGAGGCGTCACATATACAGAAACAAAAGCTGCTTTTGTGTAGTGGAAAGTCTACCTGCTCTCTGAAATGCATGGAGTGCTTTCCAGTGGTTTTAGATAATCATGCTGACAAAGTTTCAGGGCCCTGACCTTTTGGCCCATCTCAAGTGATTCAGCTGCGCTTGTCGAAACTTGTCCAAGGTGTTGGTGGAGGTGTACTGGGATACAAGTCATTGTAAAGATGTGACAGTGGGATAGGCACTGTTTGTTTTTGAAAAGTTCCCAAGCTGCATCATAAATTGAGGTGGGAAGTACTCAGGTTCTCGAGGCAGGGGCTGAGTTTATTATAAGTGCCTCTAATTGTCCCTCCCTGAAACAAGTATTCCCCTCAACAGCCCAGTGCATTGACCCACTGTGGAGTGAGGACTCCAGCTTCTCAAGTTGTCTGGGTCACCCCGATCCTGTTCCATTGTGTGCTTCTGGAAAGCCGTATTTAGATTGTGACCCTGATTTTGTTCTGTGGCCGTGGAACAGGTCCTTTATGATGGAACCAGTCAAGGAAGGAGTTGTATAATCTGAGAAAATAATGGAGAAATCACTCTAATTGCATACTCTATCGAGGTAGTAAATCAAAATCAACAACTGTGTCACCGTCACTTTTCTTGAATTTAGAACTTCAGAAAAAATGAATTTCACTAGACCACAGGGTTAGGAACATAGATCTTGGTGAATCAATGGGCAATTTAGTTCAAAATAAAGAGTGCATATTGACCATTTGTGGTCAATGATGTATTTTGAAGGAGGAGTTCCATAAAAGGCATTTTTAGTTGCTTGATTGTATGTTTTCTCCAAAGATTGGCTTGCTAATTACCATTAGTGAGTAATAGAAGTTGCCAAAAAAAAAAATTTCATTGTGTTCCAAAGGAATGATGCTGCCAAGTGTCTTGACAGGCCCCTGCTGCACTTGTCAAACAGCTGTGCTTGGGAGTGAAATTTTGAAGTTGGATTCTCACTTAGCTGAGATTAGAATAGGCTTAATTGAAGGTGTCTGCAATGTGTGTGTGTGTCGGGGGGGTGGAGTTCAAACAAATACAGAATTTATGCTTCTCTAAAAAACAATCTACTGACCATCTCTACATCACTTTGCTTTGTCTCCTCATTTTCACTCAAATAGGTATGATATTATAAAAGTGAAAAGAGAAAAGGAAATAAAAGAAAATTGTTATAACATGAAAAAGTTCTAAGATTATTTATATAATTGCTTCACTTAAAATATTTTAGATATTTAAATACTTGGTATTTATTTACCTTTTAATGTAGAGTTTTCCTTTTAATTGTTGATATGTATGCTCTCTGTGATCTCATATTCAAAACAGAAATCTCTACTTCATGTATTTGACTATTGAACAACTGTTTCATGCCAGCCAGTCTTCTAGCCACTGGAGATAGAGCAGTGGACAGAACAGATCAGACCAAAAACATTCTGTTCTCTGGGAGCGTAATTCACAGGAGGAAGATAGCAAATAAAGTAGATAGGTAAGGGAAGAAAGTGCCAGGCAGAGAGAACAGCTATGAAAAGACCATAAGGAAGGGTGTTAGCCTGGTGTATTCTAGAAACATCAAGGAGTCCATAGTGGCTGGAGTGTAGTGAGCAAACAAGAGAAAAGGTAAAGTGAGAGAAAAAATTGGGGTTGGGTTATTTAAGTCCTTATTAGGTCACTGAAAGCATGGTTTTGAATGGAGGGTGGTCGGCTCTGACTTGTGTTTTAATGGAATCATTTGGGAATGTGTGGAGAGTAGATTGAAAGGGAACAAGGAATAGAGGTGGACAGGGATCACTGCAGTAGCCTTTTAGCTCATCTTCCTACTTATGCTCAACAGTAATAATTGAGTTAAACAGATTCTGGTCATATCAACATATGGGACGGACTTACAGGATTTCCCAATGGATTAGATATGGAATATGGGAGATGGAAGTGTCAGGGATGACTCCAATGTTTGACTTGTGTATCGGGAACGACTGAAGCTAAGTTTTAATGAGATGCTGTAATTGTAGGAAACTTGGGAAGGAAGCAGAGAGTTTGGTTTTGGATTTGCTAAGTATGAGGAGCTTGTTAGACATTCAAATAGTGATTCTGAGGCTCAGACGTCTTAACTGATATGATTTTGGGAGTCACCCGAGTATAGATGGTACCTAAAGTTATGAGAATGGCTGACCTAATTTAAAAGGAAATGAGAAGCAAAAGGATGACAGAGTTGGTGTCTGTACTCCAAATCCCATGGCAGGTGCATGAAAGGAAAAATAATTAATAGCAGGAGGAAATTCCTCTTTACCAAACTTTTTGCATCTCCTTTGGCTTTGTTGTGTTGCCCTGACTCCACCTCTAATGTATAGGGGCCATTTAAGGGGAAATACAGGTTGAAGAGGTTGTTCCAAGTTAGCCTGCCATGGAAATGCCTTCACTTATGCTTCTACACCAGAAGATAGGCAGGCAGAAAATAAGGGGAATGTGCTCCAGGAATAAATTGATTGCTATCAACAGAGTCTTAAGGTATTGAAATCAAAGGGCATTAACAACAGAATTCATATATTTTAATTCCTACAAAACTTAACAGTGCCTAGGCAGACACTCTGAGAAACAGTACCAAGTCACCCTATCTTTAGGGTGACAGGGGTTCAGGAACATGCTGGATAGCTCCATAGGTTACTATATTTTTAGGGGATTCAAACAAAAATGAGTAGTGCTTTTCTACCTCTCAAATAGTGAGGTTGCAAGATTTGCCTTTTAATAAATCACTCTATTAGCGTCTTCTGTTCTGGAATGCATTTACTCAATTGCCTTGCTGACTTGTATTTAGCAGGTGTTATGGTTTGAATAATGAGGTGTCCCCTTAATCTCCTGTTAATTCAGGAATATTCAGAGGTAAAATGATCAGATTATGAGCACTGTAACATCATTAGACCCTCTTGGTTAGAATGAACTGATTGGGTAATTGTAAACAGGTGGGCTGTGACTGGAGGAGGTGGGTCACTGGGAATATGCCCTGGAAGGGTCCATCTTCCCTGAAGCCCTTTTTCTCCCTCCCCCCCCCTCCCTCCCTCCCCCCCTCCCCCCTCCCCCCCTCCCCCCTCCCCCCCCCTCTCTCCCCCCTTTCTGATCTTCCACAAGCTAAGCAGTTTTCTTCCATGGGATCTTTCCCCCATCCCCCATGATGTGCTGCCTCATCTTGGGCCCAGAGCAATGGAGTTAGCCATCTGAAGACTGATATCTCTGAAATGATGAGCCCCAGATGAATTTTCTCCTCTAAGTTGTTCTTGTTGGGTGTTTTGGTTACAAAGACTGAAAAGCTGACTGAAACAGAGGGCCTGCTGCCCAGATGTTTCCCTGGTACTGATGAGGAACACCATGCAGTGGCTCTGGCTGGAAGGTTGGATGGGCTGGACTCTGGATCATGTTCTAAGTGTGTATGTTGCATGAAGGATTTGGGCACTATTGTGGATTAGAGAAGCCCAGTGAATCTGAGGAAATCATTTTAATTTTAAGATCACACAATTATATTACTTCTTATTATAGAAACAGCTTAATGAAAAACCATTTGTGTACTGTGAGTTGAATTTGTTTACTATGGATTATGATAGCTAGGGAACAAAACCTTATGTGTTAGCTTTGGGGAAATTTTATGATGTTCATGTCTATGGCAATAAAACTTGGTTGGCTCCAGCAGGATGCCTCTTTTGTTTGACTGTTATGTCCTATCCATATCCAAAGAAGGCATGGAGAATTTGCTTCTCTTCTTATACTATTTTCTTCTTCTGTTGTCTCCCATCTCTTCCCATCTTCTTAGCACCTACTCCTTCTTTTCTCTTTCTCTGCAAATCTCTTAAGGGTGACGGTGAAGAGAAAATGGAGGTTGTAACAGTACTTAGAAGCTCTCTTTGTGTTTTTTATCCCTTATCTGAAAAAAGCATGTTCAGTGTTTCCAAACAGTGGCATGTAATCTGTAAGTCTATATCTCAGGGAGTTTGTATCTAATTGGGGACTGTTTATATACTCTGTTAAGGTTTCCTATTCTACTGGTGGAGGTGGAACTTGTTGACCTCGGCACTGTTGACATTTGGACTTTTGAACCAGGTAATTCTTTGTTGGTGAAGGGCTCTTTGGGGCATTGAAGGTCATTTGGCTGCATCCCTGGCCTCTACCTACTAAATACTAGTAGCAACTTCTATATCCAGAAGTAATGAAAAATATATGCTGTCATGACTGTACGTTTTCATAGGGGCAAAATTGCTCCTGGTTGAGAATCCTGGGGATAGGGGACCTTGAGTTTGTAGGACTTATTCACATAGAGATATTTTCAGATTTCAGCTAGTGCCTAAAACACAAATATTTGGCTTATAAATCAAAACAAAACAAAACAAAAATCCTTTCTTGGATCTGCCAGGTGAGAGCTTTAACTTCTCCCACTTCCCCAGCCTCACTGAGGATGTTGGCCATGACCTTTGCACTAATGACTAGTTGATTGGAAACAATCCTTTATCCTTCTAGTGTTGTAGGAGCAAGACATATAAACTTCCTCAAGTGCCTAGTTGACCTTGGTATTTCCTTTTTATATAGAAATACAGATGTGAATGGAGGGTTGGTTCCCTGACCTGGAAGGGTGGTTGTACTAGAATTTATTCTCTAGATGGGGAAGCTTCTAGGGTAGAGATGGTGCAGTTGTTTAAGCCAGAATTTAGCTTTAGCGGAGAATAATTTTTGTCAGTAATCAACTTCACACCAGTCTGAATATTCATTGTGAAACCACAGTGTACTGAAAATATACAGAAATGTGGAACCTAAGTTTGAAGTTTTATTATGTCCATGTCTTCGGATGCTCTGCCTATTCATTCTAGAAGTGAAGCCCACTTCACTCTTCCTTTTAGGATAACCCATTGAAAGGATGTACCTTTGGTATCCAAGAAAATGAATGGAAAAAGAAAGAATGGAAAAAAGTTCTCCTAACAACCCAGCTTTGCTATGAAAAGCCAAGAGAAGCTTGCCACCTACAACTGTTCAGGCCAGCAGTGCTTATAAAATTGGATTTTTTTAAAAAATAAGCTAATTGTAAGCAGTTTAAAAACAAACAGTTTTCTAGATCTTAATCAGGAAAATAGTAGGGATAATTATTGGTAGTTACATGTATTACCCTAGAAAAATAATTTCCAAATAATAAGATTGTTAGCTCACTTGCTCCACCCAGGAGACTTGAGTTACAACTGGATTTGGAAATATTTTGTACAGAACAACTAGTGGCGATAATAGAATTGACAAATGCAAACAGCTTTATATGGTTTGTATCGAATAATAAAAATCCCACTATGCTCATGACAGAAAAAAAAATTAAGTAGGAACAGCTGTATTTGGACATTGCTTTTGGACCCCAGAGAGTAGAAGTTTTCATGATCTGAAACAGACTGCAGGGAAGCTGAACTCTACCCAAGATAATAACATCTTCCATTTGTTAAGTCAAGTTTACAAAGCACTTGGATTCTCACAATAATCCTTTGAGGTAGAAAAGGTGATCACAGTGTTCATTTCCATTTTAATGGGAGGGAACATGATTTTTTTCCTAGTTGTATAGCCAGTAAGTACAGGATTGAGAACCAGGACCCTAGGGTGTTGGACTCTTGAGACCAGTGTCTTTTTCTGTTCCATCACAGCCTCCCATGAAGTTACTGTGAGATATATTTACTTCATTCCATATTCTGCTGATTCTAGTCCTCTCCTCTATTTCCACCAGGCCTACTATATTTCACAACTCTGGGGAAGCCATTTACTTTGGGTACCCCCTGGTGCTGTACAGCTAGAAGGTCTCTGGAGGGGCACTGTATTCATAGAATACTTAGAATTCCATCTCTGAGGGCATTTATTACCCCAGTGTTAGTTAAAATCATAGAGTGATACAATGGATGAGTGAAATAGCTCTCTATGGTTGGACTTCCACTCCCCTCAATATTATACCACTTAAAACACTATCTAACTCTGTAATGCTATTGTAAAAATAGCCACTTGAGTCCTGCTAAATTCAAAAGAAAAAGGCCCCACTGGTTTTATTTCTTTGGTTGAAGAAATATCCCAGCATTTGACATGAAGAAAGATCCCAGCATTTGACATAGAACCATTTCAATCTTGTTAATGATGTAATTTTGTCCTTTGAATTTGGTTATTCTACAAAAGTGTATCTTTACTTAATACAAAACTGCATATCTCAACTATATTATCCAGGAATATTAGAAGTCAGTTTCTTTGTTTTTGTTCACATCTTCATTATTCTATTCAGATTTACACTCGCATTAAAAAATACACTAATATACTCTTTCATGTTTTCCAGAAGTTATTTGTCCTTTTGCTATGGGTAATCAATTTTGTGGGACCAGAATGCATGTGAGAAGATGGGATTAGTGACTAGGATAGTGTGTAGTTTAACATTTCAGTCCTGGCAGGGAGCAAGACCAATTAAGAAGTAAGGGAAATGACCTCCTAGTATAAACCTCATACTCTCATATTCCCCAACCTGGTTTCTGTTGTAGGAACTCTATAACCAGTATGTAACAGAAAACTAAATGAGAAATACCATTATTTTTCATTTTATACTATTTTGTGCCTTGAAAACATTCTTCTATAGTATGTCATTTTATTGTTTCAAAATCCAATATGGAAGGCAGAATGGGCATTGCTTCCAATTTTCCATTGTTTCCATACTGGAGAACTGAGGCTTAGAGAAGTTATGTGAGGGAATTGCCTAAGCTAAGAAATTGTATGTGTCTTTATATTATGCTATAAATAAAATCATTTTTACCCAAAATAATGTTAGGAAATTAAAGTTGAAAACAAATTTTGAGGAATTTAAATTCTTTGCGGAATGAGGTGAGATATCCATTTAATGCAGACTACATTTTAAAACATGGTCACATATTTCTGGTCATACTTAAGATGTAATTTGTTGTGTCCTGGAAAACAGAAACCAATAGAAATTAGATTTGGAAAGGACTTAGAAAGTCAAACCCCATCAAACTCATTTTTTTATGAGTTGAATTGTATTCCCCCCACCCCCAAATATGTTGAAGTCATCACCCAGCATACCCAGAATGTTTCATTACTTGAAAATATGATCTTTACAGAGGGAATCAAGTTGAAGTTGAAATTAGGTCATTAGGGTGGCCCCTAATTCAATGCAACTGGTGTTAAAGAAAGGGAAAAGTTGGACACAGATACATATGTACAGGAGAGCAGACAATTTAAAAAGATAGGGACACAGGGAAAATGCATGAATGGATGAAGGTGAAATCAGAGAAGGGAGAGATGCAGCTAGCAATAAGCCACAGATTTCCAGCTTACCACCAGAAATTAGGAGAGATGCACAGAACAGATTCTCTCACAGCTCTCAGTGTCACACTTGATTTTAGGCTTTTAATTTCCAGAATTATGACACAATAGATTTATTTTAAACTACCTAGCTTATGATACTTTGTACAGCAGCCTTAGAAAATAAATACAGTAGTCCCCCCTCAGACAGAGGGACTCTGTTCCAAGACCCCCAATAGGTGCCTGAACCATGGATATTACTGAACCCTGGGTACACTATGTTTTTCCTCTATACATGTATCTATGATAAAGTTTCCTTTATATATTAGCCACAGTAAGAAATTAACTACACTAACATAATAAAATAGAATAATTATAAACACATACTATAATAAAAGTTATGTTCTGTGGTCTCTCTCTCAAATCATCTTGAACTCACCCTTCCTGTGAGGATATGAGATGATACAGTGCCTGCCTACATGATGAGATGAAGTGAGGGGTGAGGCGAAGACCTTGTGACCTAGTGCTAGGCTGCTGTTGACCTGACAGTATCTCAGAAGAAGCATCTTTGACCCATGATGATGCCAGTTGACTATGGAAACTGAAGAAGTAAAACCATGGATAAGGGGGACTACTGTGTGGACTTCCCTCTGGGCAGGCCTCAGGCTCCCACAAGCTGCTGCAGGTGCCATTGCCACTGCTGCTGTCCTCTGTTGCCCTCGATGTCAGTAAGCCATGCTGCAGGATACTGGACTTAGTCCTGAGGGCAGTGGGGAACTACCAGAATATTCTGAAAAAGAGGAAGTGATTAAACATGTGCTTTAAATGGTCTCTGACTGCAGTGTGGACAGTGGATTCTGGGAGCAATACCAGGAAGCAGTAAAGAGGATTTTATAGTGTTTTATCCATTTGAGAGAGGATGAGAGTACAACCTGAGGTGGAAGGGGCAGTGTTTATCCTACTGCGTAGGTCCCCATCAGTCAGTTCAGCCTCGTCTGTGCACACCCTCTGTTAGTCTGTGGGTCAGAAAGGGGTGAAACAGTTGTCTCTAGGAGGCACATTCTGTTCCTTAGAGGACTTCAAATGCACTTGACAATGTGTGTCGTCTTAAGCTGACTATGAGAATGTAATAATAAGTGTATTCTGACCTAGGCAGGTATTCCTTACTTGGATCTGTATTTGCAGGTCATTTTATGTCTTTTGGAAGTCAATATATGAGAGGCCATTTAGGGAGATGAGTACATGAACTTGTAGGGAAATTAGTTCATGAGTATATCTATATTTGAATCATGATCCCTAGACTTTTATGCCTCAACCTTTGATCATAACTTTTTACTATAAAAAGAAAGTAAAAAGATGAAGAAGTATGATGTTACATCAGGGGATAGGATAGAATATTATAATAACTTAGGTATTAGATTGAGTGTAGAGCCACACCAGTAGTTTCTAGGCATGCTTGTATGATGCAGAGTTGGAAGGAAAGTGTGCTATGGTGGCCTTAGTTTACATCTAATTAATCTCTCAGGGTAATCTGTTTACTGGGTTTTGCTGCCAAATGTATAGGTAGCTTTCTTTAGGGGTGAGGGTTAGTTGATGAAATGATTTGTTATGTTTCTGTTACACAGCATATCCATCTTGCTCATGGAAAATGTTAGCAGTGTCCCTTGTACATCATTCATCTTCCTCCCCCACTTCATTGTTCCCAGCCCCCCATTAGTAATTTTTGTGTCACAGAAGGACATCTTATTAGAAATGTACCAAGGTCAGTGGATGCCATAGCTCCATGTGGCTGCAGGAGTTTTAAAAGGCAGTCATTACTCAAGAATTGCAAAAGGGAATTAGCATTTAAGTCAGAAAGTGTTACCAAGTTTTGAAAATGGGTTCTTTCTTAGCTTCAATGAGAAATTTAAATATGAGAGATTGAAATTTGTTTTTATTTTCATAACCCTCAAGCGTACCAGCTCTTCTTTCTTTAATCATCCAGCATCCTGCTGTGTACAAGAATCTATGGGCCTTTCAGTGTGATGCTGAGACCTTAATTTTCAAAAGTTATGAACTGTTTTGGATCACAGAAAACTGTAATAATAATACAACAAACATCCAAATAAACCAATGGAACACAACAGAGCCCAGAGAAGACCTATAAAGAAGTGGAAACTTAAGAATTCTGATGTATTATTTTTGCTTTGTGCCTTAACTGGGTAGTGGGTCTTCCTGCTGCTTTTGTGGGTGACGCAAACCAGGCCCCACTGATGTCTTGGGACATGATTGCTAGGAACTGCCCATGTTAACCATAGTCAGGACATAATGAGGAGAAGGTGTTGACAGTGAGCAGTGTGCTTCCCCTTCAGCAATAGCTTGGCACACATTAGAGGCAAATGTTTTGGTCAGTTTGTGATGCTGGTCCAATCTCTAACATCTTGCATTGAATTACCTTCTAATTCCTAAGGTCTTTAGTTAAAAATTTGCAGAAGAGGGAGGAAGCTCGTGGAGGTGGTCATAGGAGATGCCTTTTTCCTCCATCTATCTTTTCACAGAAGGCTCACGGGGGACCTCAATGAGGGAGTGACAAGAGCATGAGGTGGGCACACCCCGTCCATCCTGAGGTGAGCTCAGGATTTCATGGAGGCCCATGAATTGTTGATAGAGGACAGATTAGATTCCACAAGTCCTTTCTTAGGTCCAGACCCCTCCCCCTTATGACATTGCTTGACCCATGATCCAATAACCTTTACCCTTGAATTTCATAAACACAACAGCCACCTCTGCAAACCACCTTGTCAAGTGCTATCAAAAGATCTGGAGACCCAAGTGAATATGATCTCTAACTACTTGTTAATGAAGGCAAAGCTGTAGAACATATAATTTGAAGGTACTATTGTTATTATGAAACTGTCTTGTTCACAGCTGGATACCTTCTTGGTGTAAGATAAGATGACATTTAGTTTTAATATTTAGGCCCCCAAATAGAATGGCTTGTTCAAAGGGCGTATGTGCTTAAAGTTGAATAGATGTTGGAAGATTATACTGAGTTGCACTTTCACTAGCACTACAGGAGAGCGCCATTTCCCCCACACGTCACCAACACAGTGTATGAGCAAATGCGCTGATGCTGCTGGTTTGGCAGATTAAAAAATGTTTGTCTTTTCAAGACTTTGATAACCCATCTTATTTTCATCTTGTGTGAGGTTTTCATCACTGGGAAAAGATACCTGAGAAGGTCAACTTAAAAGAAGGAAATATTTCTTTTGGCTCAGATGTTTCAGTCCATGGTCAGTTGGCGCTTCATTATCTCAGGGCTGTGGTGGGTAGAACATCATGACTGGTAGCATGTGGTGGAGTAAGTGACCCACCTCATGGTGGTTGGGAAGCAAAGAGAGAGGAAGAGACTAGGGTTCCATTGTCAACTTCAAGGACACATCTTCAATCACCCAAATTCCTGCTACTCCACCTCCTAAAGATTCCATGTCCTCCTGTTGTCACTACAGACTGGCAACCAAGCCTTTAGACTACAGGCCTTTGGGGGACATTTAAGATCCAACTCATAACATTTATTGTTATTCGGTCCATCTCTCTTCACTACCACATTCCTTCCCTATTTCTTTCTATCCATTGTCTGGTTTGGGGTTGAAATTTTAATTACATAAAATCTTTTACTGGGGCACAAGCACCAGACAGCTGATCTACAGGAATCAGGAGTTTAGACATTTGCAGGAGACTGAAACTAAAGAGGATGGAAAAAGGCAATGAATCACTCACATGAACTAGTCAATAGCAAACTATTGATTCAACACACAGTTGGCCTGAAATTCCTCAGTTTTGGAGAGGGGTTTTATAAGATGAGGCCTTGGGGACAGTGAAGTATTGATATGGCCTCTAGTCAAATTGTCCTGTCATGGCCAAAGAATGCTCCTTTGACCTTAAGTGATCTAAAATTCAGGTGGAAAATGTCCCAGGTGCAGCACACTCTGCTGTAATCTAGAAAAGTTGTAGATGGGCCAGTCGACCTCAGCCACTGGATCAGGAGGGGAGCGGAAGATGCCTTGGTCTGTGGTCTTCTACAAGGCTCTCATTCAGTCTCTGTTTTTACTGTCCTCATGGTACCATTACAAGGCCAAAAATGTGATAATCATTTGCTCCTTGTCATTTTAAAAGGTGCTAGGAAACAAAGTGACTTTGGATTCAAGGCCAGTACATAGGGTTGTTTTGGAGTCTTCAGGCCACTCTCTGGTTCAGGTTTTGGCTGGAAAGTCCCTGCTGGGCCTATCTGTCCTCCCCTGTCCTCCATATACCATGCTCCTCCCTTTGTGCCTGCTTTGCAAGAGTGGTCCACGCTCAGTGAAAACATTGTGGTCAAGGTGATTGACTTTTCTCATTATTTTTCCAGCAAGAATCTTCATTTATTTTATTAATATTTTTTTTCAGGCAGCATAGCATAGTGATTAAGAGCATTTGGGAGTCAGACTGCCTGGAATTAAATCATGACTCTGCCACTTATAGACTATGAGGCCAGAATGTTACCTAGCAACTGATGCCTCGGTTTTCTCATCTGTAAATGAAGATGATTAAATGTATCTGAATACATATATACTGTATGTGTGTAGCTTAATGAAGTACCTGGCTCATAGTAAGTGATCGGTGTTCAATAGTAGTAATACTTTTATTTCAGACTCTAAGGGTATATGGAAATTGTTTAGTATATATCATTTATACAAACATTTTATACATATTGATTATACTCAGAATGACCCCATAGATATTATCATCCTCTTTTTATGTATGAACGCTAAGTCACAGAGAGATTAAATTCTTCTAAGAATTTGCATAGAAAGTGGCCAAACTGGGGTTTGCAGTCAGTCTCTAGAACTTGCAATTATAATTCCTATACTGTACATGGACTTCGGTTCCAGAATGTATGCCTAGTGACTTTGGCTTATTGGCAATAGTACTAATAGCAGCCATAGCCATAGCAGTAACAGTAATAATGCCCACTGACCTGCTGTGCTTACTACCTTTACACCTGACTGAGACCATCTTTCCTTCCTGGAGCCTTCTGAGAGAGCTTCAGTTAATATTTCCACAGGTGAGGAAACTGAGAAACACAGAAGCCATGTCTACCAAGTGGAAGAGCCTAAGCCTGTCTGAT
Organism: Marmota flaviventris; assembly: GCF_047511675.1. Lineage (NCBI taxonomy): Eukaryota > Metazoa > Chordata > Mammalia > Rodentia > Sciuridae > Marmota > Marmota flaviventris. The sequence continues at coordinate 39,898,616 of NC_092510.1, read as the reverse complement.
TCCAGTGTTCTTGACCTGCGTGTCCCAAGCTGGGAGTTCCTTTCCTGAACTAGGTGGCCTAGGTATGGGAGACAGGACAACAATGCAGGTTTGAGAGACTTGGAAACAGATATTTTCCCTTCCATCTTTATTTCTCTCTCTCACCAGATTCTGCCTGGGAAGCCTCATTTTTCTTTTTAACCTTACGTCCCAAATAAGGCTAAAATAAAACTCTTTCTGTGATATACCTGGATGCTGTAACCAAATCTTGTTTTGTGCAGATCAGTTTCAGATTCTCAGTAGAAATGAATTCAAGGGCTTTCCTTAAACTGGGATGAAGTACTGATGATGGCCAGACCACAGTTTTGAGTCTGCTAAGGTTCCAGGCCAGGAGGCATCCTAAGGGATAATTTCATGTTTTCTGAATGATGTTGAGGTCTTGGACCTCTGTGGAAGGGACAGGGCAGTATAGGTAAGCTGTGTTCTGTACCTAGGACCAGGGTCTTAGGGGCTTCATTTGTATTTCTGGGACAACACTTTGGCCTAGGTGAGGTAGGTATAGGAAATACTACCCTAAAGTTCTTGTTAGTCCAAAGGGACAATGCTCACTGACACAGGGTAGAAGGAACCAAATGAAGTGCAAAGCTCTTGGACATCACATCCTTTAAGCCAAGAACAAGGTACAAAGAGGACCATTATCTGAATCAATAGAAATACTCCTCTCTCTGATCACCTGCAAATGTAGGAGTTTTCTTTACTAGTGAAGACACATGAGGATTTCATTTTTAATTTTTTTGTTATTTTTATATTTTGGTAGTGCTCTTCCTCAATAATTTGAAATAGTAATATGTTTTTCTTTCTCTCTGATTCATATGTTGTTTGCATTTGTAAGGTTGCATATGTAGATATATAGGTTTTATTAACTTATATACTACATACATGTACACATTTTCATCTTAAAGTTTTTGTGAAAGAAAAATTAAATACTGTCTTTTCTGGATTAGACTTTTCAGGCATTTTCATATTTATTCTTGAGATAAACAAGCATGAAACTCAGGTCTTGGGTAGGTGCTTCTCATCTTCTAGGTCTGTCCCTTTTATAGATGAGCCATGAGTCTCCACAGAAGCTCAGCTGAAACTACCACACTGCAGCACCAATATTTGGGTGATGAAGAGTCAAGAATGACAAGCCCAGATCAAAATACTAGGACTAGTCCCATAAAAATAAAAGTAAAGCAAACATTTACCTTTTGTTTGAAGGAAGTTGTAGGGGACAGCCTTCCCATAGCTTTGTTTGAACATGGACACATGGATATAGATGTTTCTGTAAAAATTAAGTAATAACTCTCTATGAAAAGCTGTCTATTTCATTTTCTTTCTGAGAGATGAAGAAAGGCATTTGGGGGTGAAGTGCTTTGGACTGGCAGGCTGCCATGTGGGATTTTTGGCTATGAATATTAGGAATTTTGAAAATAAGTATTAATATATCCATTTTGGCCACAGTATTAAAACATAGGATTTCATAAATGTGAAATAACATAAGTTTCCTTCACTGAAGGGTGTACAAGGAGCACCACACTGGACTACAGGGTCCTCCAGGAGTGGGTAAAGGTCACACTTGCCTTTCTTTTCTCTTTGTATAGTTTATGCTGAATAAAGACTTATCGAAATAAATTTAGCCTGAAATGGTGAGTTTAAGAAGTAAGATAATGATTATCCCATGAAGTTTTATTTGTAATCTCCTTTCAAATTTGGCTTAAGGGACAAGCACACTATCAGATCACTCAGCACACACTCCAGACAGGGAAAACAGAGGATTGCAGGCAGGTCAGCTGACTTTCATTCATCTGTCATTGCAGTGGGCACTGATCAAGTGATACTGTTTCTTTTTCTTACCTTCCTGTCCCCTTTAATTATTGATTCACTCAATAATTATTTATTAGATTAAATGTATGTTTTATATCTAGGATTGGGTGAATCTCACAGGATTGCAAACATAAATTAAATCCAATTCTTGACCTCAAAAGGAGGCAGGCATGGGGATGGGGCTGGGGCTTAGCAATAAAGCGTTTGCCTGGCAGGTGTGAGGCGCTGGGTTCGATCCTTAGCACCACATAAAAATAAATAAATAAAATAAAGATATTGTGTCCAACTACAACCAAAAAATATTTTTTAAAAAGGAGGCAAGCAGGCCGAGCACCATGACACATGCCTGTAATTCCAGCAAATCAGAAAGCTGAGGCAGGAGGACCACAAGTTCAAAGCCAGCCTCAGCAACTTAATGAGACCCTGTTTCAAAAATAAAAAATAAAATAAAAAGTGTTGGAGGTGTGGCTTAGTGGTTGAAGGCTCCTGAGTTCAATCCCTGGTACCAAAAAAAAGAAGGCGATGGTGTTAGGCAGATCAATAATTAAGTGATACTTAATTGATAATCGTCTTTTTAATTCTTAAACTCACCATTTCACATTTACGGACATGGTACTCTCTTCTCCTGTCATCTCCTTTCTCTGCTTTTCTCTTTATCTTTTCTCCCTTTGAGAAGCAGAATTCTTACAGGATATGGAGGGGTGGAAGACAGATCTGGATTGACTGTGACTGTGGTCAGCTGTCCAGCTGGTCAGCTGGGTTCAGTCTTGGCAAATGCATTGAGGGTTTATTAGCAAATGAGAAGTGGAGTCTGTCAGCAGCTGTCTAAAGTTCAGCAGGTGCCATTCCATGTACACAACTAACCACAACATGAAGTGGACACCAGTGAGGTAAGCAAGGTACGAATAAGTCTCCAAGTGTGTTCAGGAGCCAAAGAGAACAATCCTGTGTATGGTGGACGAGAGGTAGCTTGGGAAGGAAGGAGAACAGTGAAGACTTTGTGGAGGAAATGGGCAGGCTTGGTCTGTGTTAACAGAGTTGTTTGGGACTTTAGCGCTTTTAGTTGTCAGTATACATAGGAATATTGATAGTATGATTGACGTTTTAGGTGTTTAGGGAATCTTTATGAATTCTTTGCTGTACTTCTTATCCTTAAATCTTCTATTGTTTTCTAAATTTTCATGTGGTTTTCAGTACAAACAGATTTTAAATTCTATATCCTGTACATTTTACTCTTCTTTGTAGGAAGGGGTTTTCAACCCTGTCCCTGGCACTAAAGAATTTGGTTGGAGTATATTCATAAGTTAGATTTTAGATATATGTGGAAATTGTTGTTTGTTTTCCTGTTTTGTTTATGAGGATATCATTTCAGAATCCTATTTTACTTTCTTTTTCATATCAAAACATTTTTTTCATGTTTACTCAGTAGTGGTTCTGTGTAGTTTTGGATATGCATATATGCAAGGCTTTTACTTGCAAGTATGTTTTACCCCTGCAAGTAGAGATGTAATAATATGTTTATCTATGACCACAATAAGGGATGAAAATAGAGATGATACATCTTTGCAGTTATTCTATTTCTGCACTCAATCTGATCAGATTAACCTGTATTGCTATTACATATGAGTAGTATTTCACATTTTCTCTTTCTTCCATTGAACATTGATTATTGGCTGTAAACCAGTATATAATGATTGGATTGTTTTTGTTTTTTAATTTTAGAATTTGCCATTTTTTTTCAGTACCAGTTCAGTTAAGCAATTACAAGTTGACTTTCAGCTACACACAGAGCATTATACTAGGAATTTGGAGAGTTCATGGAGGAAAGAAGTTGAGAGCCTCTGCCTTCCAGGGGCTCATGATCCAGGATGGAGGACTCTGAATAGATAATTTCATTATTAGTTAGATTGTGAAGAATGTTATAACTGAGTTATCACAAGGTTCTGTGGCAGTTGAGAGGAAAATGAGATTAATACACAAGGGTTATCCAAGTTCATAGATTTCTTTGGCTAATGAAACTGCTTCATGATGCCTAACATCCCCAGCATGTGCAGTGTTGGGCATGTACTATAAGCATCCTCAGGAGTACATTAAAACGTGGTACACACAGGGGGTTAAGAATTCTGAGACTCTACAGAAGGGCATACAGTGGAAACTAAGACCTGTCTCAAAACATGTCATCATCCTTCCTCTCTAGAGGCACCCAGTTTCCATGATTTCCTGTGTCTGATTGATTGTTAAAGATTTGTTTCTTGATTCTTTTTTAATTTTGTTGAACTCAACCAAATATAATAAACATCTGCATATGTGCTGTGTTATGTCCTGGGAACACAAAGAACAGAATAGAATTCTGCTTTCTGAAAGTTTACAGTATGATACACATGAAGACATATCTTGGAATATTACATGTTTGGTGATATAATACAGATAGAAAATAGTTATTCAGATAACTCAGAGGAGGGAAGATGAGTCACTGCCCTTGGGTGCAGTTGGGCAAGTTACATAAAGGTCAGCTGAGATTTGGGCTGTGAGCCTTTCACCAGAATAAGGTAAAGTCAAGTAAATCTTCAGCCAGAGAACCATATGTTCAAGGAAATAGAACACTTAAAATACATGTTTGAGTAGGATCCATCCATGGTAGATATGCCAGAGATTGTAGCCAGATTGTCAGAGATGTTAAATTTCTCATCTTGTGAAGTTAGGATGTTGTACAAGTAAGGATGACAGGATGTGGTTGAAGGAGGAAGTGCATAGTAGGACTATAAGGCATATTTCCATTTTAGAAAGATAATTTTGGTGGCCCTATGATGGATGGAATGGGCAAGGAAGAACGTGTCAGTGTGGAAATCTGGTAGGATTGCAACTATGGCTATCACCTGGACAGGGTAGAAGGAGAAGGTGGAGATGCCTGGCAGTGAGGTCCAAGAGAGATTGTAGAGGAAGAAAGGGCTCTGGACACAGAAGCTGTGCTCTGCATCAGGACTCATGAACCAGCTTAGTTGACTTAGATGAGTTTGGAAATAGTCTCTAGTGCTGAAAGAGCCAATGGTCTAGAGAGAAACATCCCCAGACTACAGAATAAAAAAATAAGAAAAGGACCCCAAGAAAAGATCAACATTTAAACAGCTGGCAGATAAAAAGCCATCAGTAGTAGAAATGAAGTGATTGATTATAAAGGCAGAATGACAAACAGTGAAGAAGAGCACATGGAGCAAGGAGTGTTACTGAGTGACAGGTGCTTTACTTTGCTCCAAGTCATGTCTAGATGAGGAGAGTGCTTAGGCAGTTAGAAAGCTAATGTTGATGGATGAGGTGAATGTGGCTTATCTGAGCAAGGAAAGAAAGGTCTTTCAGGAGAATCCTCAAGAGAGTGGTGATGGACTGATCCCCACCTTTGGCTGTGAAAAGAAATGGGTCGACGTGCCACCTCTCCTTCTCATGTTCTTTACTTAGTGAATTTCTCCAAGGGGGCTGGTAAATGTGAGGCCACATGTGGGATCTGGTGGGGAGAGCAGTTGGTTGTCTAGAGTGTGAAAATTTGTGGCCAAGGCAGGGGGCAGGGCGGATCAGCAGAGTCACCATGGGATGTTTCTGGCGCCAAGCTTGGGATGGGTCTGTCTACCGTCTTCAACAGAAAGTCAGTTTTGTTATTTCTATTGAATAGTTATAAACTCAAATGAGATCATTTTCTATGGACTTCCTAAGGATTTCTTCAAAAAGTTTTGCAGCACTTTGCTTGAAAAACCTGATGCTCTTTATCACTAATGGGATCAACTCTGCTTGCATCTTCTGGTTGCATCAATGTGAACGCAAAGCCTTCTTTGAAGGACACAGTGCCAAACATCAGAGAAGGTTCCTGTGCGTTGATTGAGATGTACAGATTAACGGCCAGAGTCCTAACGTGGTGTTCTAGAAACGGCGTCAGTCTGCGAGAGGAGGAAGCCAGGGAGTTTGTTAGGTCACCAGAGCCTGGAGCTTGAAGTGCAGCTTTACTGTTCGGCATGCTTCTGTTGTTTATAACTTTCTGTAATGTGTGATAACAAAGAGCAGTGTGTGGTAACAAAGAACACTCTGTTACCACGAGTTATTTTAACCACCATCCTTCGGCTGCTCAGCCTTTTTTCCCCCTTCTTCCTCACAGCTCTGTTTCTGGCTCCATGTCTTCGTCACCCACTTCCACCTCCTCCCCAGCTGCTCCTCCTTGTCTCCTTGTGCGAAGTCCTTTCTTGTGGCTGTTTCTCCTCCGCCACGGAGAACCTGCTGGAGCCTTTTGCATTATAGCATTAGCAATTGGCCATCTTTCCCCTCTCCTTGCGTATATACATTTCTATCAAGTGTTCTTCAAATGTAGAGAACCCCAAGATAAAAGATATCTCAAGGGCCCCTCTACAGTGAAGGGAAGCCTAGTGATTGTGTGTGTGTGTGAAAGAGATTGCACATTTCTGGTATCAGCACTCTCCTACTGGTTTTGAGGGCTTTTTAGCTATTTTTTTTTCTCTTTTTAAAAGACTTCTTGCTCTCTTTTTAGTGCAACTAGCCCAAAACACCAAATAAACATGTTTAAACTGGACCTGTATTTTGTATTTCAAAACCTAACCCCAGACCCTGAATGCTGACTGGGCCCAAAGAGTCTCCATCAGAACCCCTGGAGAGAGGTGGGAAGACGTATACATGCTCTAGATGGTGATGAACCCAGGCCAGTCAAAGAAAAGCAGCTTCTTTCTCTGGAGATGATTTCTACCTGTGCTTTTATTTTTGTATGAAGTAGTAAATGAAATCAGAAAATGTTGATGTCAGTAAATGGCACATGGGGCAAGGGTTTGGTAAGCTTACTGCTCATCTTGCACAGATTTCGAGGCAGAGAGTGGTTTTTATAGCTCTTCTTGCATTTTATACAATGGATTTTTTTTTTTGGCTTGGTCTTTAGAACACACCTGAGGTGGTTTCCTCAAACCCCTTTATTCTTAAACTTTATTGTGCAGATCTTCCAGTGGTATAAATCATTAACAACAAAGAATATAAAAAATAATCCAAAGTTCAATTAAGAAATACCCACAGGTAATTTTCTCCATTTCTTGGTTTCTTTACCTGTAAAATGGGGGAGTTGAACGACAAAAACACTAACACCTTGTTCATTTCAAACATTCATTAGTAATAATATAAATTCAAGGCTGATAATTGGGTTTTCTGTAGTATTTTAATTCCAAGTGTCTGTTAGCAGTTACCTAGAGGGCTATCATAAGGATTATAGACTGCCGTGAAAAGAGTAGGGTATTGATTAATGATGTCCACATAACCATAAAGAGTGATGGCACATTCCTGCTCTGACCTCACTATCTCACTAAGAAGGACCACAGGGAAATGGTATTTTCACGACACACACACACACACACACACATACACACACACACTACTTGAATCAAAATGTGGGTGAAACCACAGGTATGAGTTCTATTCCATTTCCAGATGATTCAACTTTAATTAAATCAAATTTTTGTGTCTTGATTCATGAGTCTTAAAACCAAGGGAACAGAAAAAAAAAGGTGTGTGGGTAATTCAGTTTAAACACATCATCACTTCAAACCCAGGTCTTCTAAAAACTTTGGCACTGGCAGAAGATGAGGCACTAAATTATAGCCCATTGCCCATCCAATGTAGCATTGAGCCCTAAAACTTGACTTTTTTATGACCACAGGCCTAGGAGCAAAAAAAGGTGTCAAGAAACATGTGTGGAAAATTATATAAAATCCATCTTGAGTCTGTTTCAAAAATGAATGCTAATATTTTGTATAATTGCTCTAGGATGTCGGACAAAATTATGTTTTCAAAATATCCCAGCAAAGAGTGGGGGAGCTACAAAAGAGTATTTTTAGAATGCTGGATGGGGATGGGTGATGTTAATCAGATTTCAAGGTTCATCTTGACCCACTGCCTCTCGGGACACTGATCAAAGTTTTGTGAATCCTTCTGATGCGGAGTTATTCATTAGAGTTCTCAGCACATAATTATGGACTGTCAGAAGATCTCGGTTTTGTGTAATAAATGAGTAGCATGCCTGCGGCTTGCTGAGGTGTTAGCTTAATAACCTCATAAGACAGGTTGTTTTTCTTCTCCCTCAAGACCTGGTTTATGTCTTGCCCACCCCTCCTCAAATGAAGATGTAAAATTTAGGACTTAAGATTTCTTTAAGAGTTTATTTCTGAGGGGAAGAAATAACAGCTTTTCATTTTATTCTCTTTTCCTTTGTCCTATCATTTTTGGATTGGAAGTGTTAACAGATTTTGTTTTTATGCCTGAATCTTGATAAGGATGTGTACGTTTTTTTTTTCCTACCACACATGGTTATATACAGTGAGATGTTAGTAAATCGGTGCTGATAAGCGGTGCCACGTTTAAATTGCTGTCTGCATGATACTCTTACTCAGGGATGCAATTATTTCCCTTGGTTTTGACAAGATGTCAGCTGTGATATGCACAGAGCACAAACATATCCTAAGACACCAGAGTGCATTAGAAATCTTTCCAGAGGAAAACTCAAGTATGTGTCTGGGGCTCCCATTCTGCCTCGCGTCCTCTGTCTTTGGATGTTTGTTTACATTTAGATTATTAGCTGATTATGCACATGAAGTGGCATTTAAGAAGCATGAATCATTCTGTTTAGTGATCATAATTAACAGTGGTTTCTAGGAATATTTTGCCTTCAAGTTTGAGAGTATAAAGAGAAGGAGAGCAATTCATTATCAGTCATTTTATTGGGAATGGTGATAGAGGCTCTTGTATATATATATGAACTTCAAGAGGGAGATTGCAGTGGATAATTTTTGATAGAGTTTGATTGCACATCTACTGTGTGCAGCTCACTGTTGAGAATATAGAGATGCATCAGATATAATCTGTCAGTGAGGAGTCGACTGTCTAAGTATGTTAGGTACAATAGGTTAGTCCAGCCAGACAAGGTTGGGAAAATGTCCTGTGGAGTGGAAACCCTACACTCCCCCAGATTGCAGCGGCTTAATCATAGTCTAAAGTGTATTTCCAGCTAATTGTAAGAGCTTTCCACTTGTTCACTCAGGGACCCAGGTTCCATCCACCTTAGGTTCCACTGGCATGAGGTTCTACAGTGCTTTCTCCATTTAACTATAATAGAAATGAAGAAAAAGAAATTTACTCAGGAGAGGCCTAAAAGAGGGAAGACTGTTCACATCCTATTGGCCAGAACTCAGAGCTCAGGCACATGGCCAAACACAGATGCAAGGGAAGCTGGGAAATGTAGTCTGATTTACTATATAGCCTCTTCCATTTGTAGTAAGTGTGTGCAAAGAGTAGCAAGAATTGAATGTGGTAAAGGCAGATGGATGAAGAGAATTGGGGAGGGCTGTGGGGGGCGGGGGCTCGATGGTTAATATTTTGAAAAAATATTAAAGTGGGTCATTTTTTTGTACCAGTCTACTGGCAGTCATGTTCCCATATCACATGGTAATCCTTAGTGATAAGCTGGAATTTGAGTGTACAGCTTACATTAAATATGAAGCTCATTGTGTAACCTGAGAATGGCTAAGGGTTTCATGGTGGCCAAATCATTCTGGTGTAAACTCTACCCTCTACTGTCATGACCTGACCAGCCAGGCAAGTTTGGAGAAATGCCCTGTGAAGTGGAAATCCTACCTATGGAAACCACTTGCCCCATGGAGCTCTGTGTGTACCAAGTCAGATATGGCAGGCAGAGCACTTCCAATGCTGTTTTCTTAAGTGAAGGGGATGTGGAGGGCGTGATGAGCTATAAAAAATGATCCAACAGAAGGCCTGATTTTAAGTATTGCTACTGAAGAACCTTGTGATATTTGCCCTGGTACTCTACCTTTCTCAGTTTTGATATCTGTCATGTATTATTAATCTATAGACTTCTTTCATTTGGCAACTCTATGGAATTCAGCCAACTACTATTTAGGGTCAGGATTAGGGTCAGAAATCTAAAGGGGCACATTTACATTCGTGAATATAAATAATACTTTAATGTAACATTTAAAGTTAGTGATATTAACTTAAAAATCCATGATGAATGAAATACTGCATTTTAAATAGGGCAGGATCCTTTGCCTTGGTTTCTATATGGCTCAACACAGCACTGTTAATGATCTTGACTGTATTTAAAATGCTGGTATTTTGTTTATCACAGATTTTTATATTAATGTTGGCTAATTTAAGTATTGCATAAAAATATTTTTCCCATCCGAATCACTGAGATTTTTGAGCACCTTTACAAAGTGTATCTATGGGGAATGCCCCATGTCTCACCTCTAGTCTGAGTCCTGATTTGTGTCTGTGTGCCTAGAGCCTGATATAGTGCCTGAGATGGTAGATGCTCAGGAAATGTGTATGAATACAAAAATTCTGCTCAAACAAGTGGGTAAAATAATAGGTGAGGTATCTTAGAAAAAAACGGATGGATTTGGAACAAAGCACATAGACTCCAATGCAATCTTAAGGCCAGGTTTCATCAGGGAACCAGTATGCTCAGAGTAACTCGGTGTTCATAAGCAGGAAGATTCCTACACAGGCACTTTCACGATAGTACTGTCCAAATGGGTCCTCCTATGTAATCTTTTTAAATCATTGTGCATATTTTCCATATTTTATAAAAATATTTATAATGTCTTCTTTCTTTTTTAGTTTTTTTTTAGGGCAATGTTTATGTTTGCTTATCAGTAACTATGATTAACTTTCTCTTACATGTTGGGTAGTTTGAATGATCACAGTAACTTTTTCAGGTAGATTTTTTTCTTCTTTTTAAACTGTCTTTCAGAGGTAGAAAAACAGACTCTTCCTGATTTTGAGTGATGAAACGAGGATTTTAATCTGGCTTTTCTGGCTGCATAGCTCATGTTCTTCCCAGAGCTAATGACATACTTGAGGATACAGGCATTTCCCTGCCTGTGACTTTAATGGTGTCCCAAAGGCAGAGGAACAGGATGAGGACCTAGAAACTACTCTAACCACTGCTGATAGGAGGAACATTTTTGGACAGGCAGATGAGAAAATCCCGTTAACAAAATGAATTACTCCAGAGTTGCAGATGTTTCCGGATTGTGTGGCCCCCACTTTTGCTTTCTCCTGTATTTGCAGGTACTATAGGAGTTTAAGAAGGCTACATCTGACTCAGAGCAAGTACAAGTTATATATCCAGGCAGTCTTTTGCCTAACTTGGCTTCAAGCAGGATATTAAGCAAGTCAAACTCTCTGGGCTTCAGTCTTTTCTTCTGTAAAGACAGAATCATTCTAATAATTCCTGTTCGTGACTTTTGTTGGCAGTTGCTGAAAAGATGTACAGAAAAATGTATTTACAGGTTAAACTATCATCCTTGCAAATTTATATCTTTGAAATTTGTGCTGAAAAGAATATGGCTGTTTTGCAGAGGACCAGAGAAGATAATGGCATGAACAGGAACCAAACCACAGTGGACATGAGTGCAAGAAAATGTTTAATATGAAATCTTGTTTGCATCAAACTGTTTTGCCCTGGAGAAGTTCGAGTGCCATAAAGGCTTGGTTCTGTTTAATAGTTTCCTGAAGGAACAAAGCTACCTTTTCAGCAAATGACCTGAAAGAAAGAAAAGTATTTTTAAGAAAAAGAAGCTTAATAGTTTTTCTGGAGAAAAAGTGTATGTGGTGGGGTTTGGGGAAATCGAAGCATAGCTTCCTGTTATTCAGAACTTCCAGTGTCATCTCTGAGTTCTGAAGAAGCTAAGCACATTTTCAGTAGCTTCACTGAAAGAAAGTATAGCCTAGAGCCAAAAACTTTAAATTCCAAATTTTAAGCTAGAACAGATTTTTATAGCCATGTTAGAAACTTCTGAAAGGAGGGGGATTATAATGAGAAATGCTGACTTATCCTTAATAGGATATGGAATGGAAGCACCACAATTGTGGGTTTTCCACTACAGTACCTCAGCCTGGCTGAAAGGGACCTGTTGGTGTCCTTTAGTGGTCAGAACTATTAGAGGAAATAGAGAGATATATCAGGCATCCCATAACAGGTGCCTTGTGCTTTTCTTGAGCTATTTTGGGTACCACATAGATCTCAAGAGAGCCCTGGTACCATTCAAGAAAAATTACATAGTTAAAGAATTTGAAGAATTGGAAATGAATTTGAGTTGCTAGATCAACCATTGTCAGATTGGACTTTGCCAAACCCAGGGACTTCACAGAAAGCATGGGGTGGTAGGGTAGAGCAGGACTACGTAGAAGTATCTGGATTAGAGCTAAGCAAGTAGGGCCAGGATGCTCCCTAGCCCCATTTTAGGCAGAGCACTGTTACTTTTATATTTATTACATATGGTGTTCGACATGAGATTATATTTTCTAAAAGACCTCATTGATAAACATCATTTTAAGGCCACTCTTCTGTACAACTTACTTTCAGCCCAGGAATTTGCTCTGTATTATCTTAGGCCACAGGTAATTCATTCTCAATTTACTCAGCTCCAGCAATGAGGAACTATATCACTTAGGATTCTGCCAAAGGACTAAAACTATTTCCGTCACTTTAATAGAGTTAACTGCAGAGAATTGTTAATTAGGTATCCAAAAAAAAAAAAAAAAGTGAAAGGGGAAGGATATAACTATAGGAATCAGCTGTCACATCTTGAGAGAGGAACAAGGGGAAGAAATTGGAATTATTAAAACTTGGAAGCTCAGAGGAGGTTATGGGGTTGGGAACCAGATCTCTCAGCAGCAGACCTTGCTGATAGAGCTGGTTCTGAGGGTGTATGGAAAAGTGATGGAATCCACTAGGCCACAAAATGAAGAACTGCTCTTCGGCTATGCTGTCAAGAGAAGGCGGGAAGGAACCCGCCCTATTTCTCCTTCTGTTTCCCTCCAGCACCCCCTATATGTAAAGACTGAAAAGGAGCCCTGTGTTAAAGGAGAACTGTGGTAGGAGATTCCCAGCATCACAAAACATAGCATAGAAAGGTTATTAGTGAATCTGAGATGCAGTTGCTTAGTAAACAACAGAGGAATTAACTCTTTCCTAAGGTATCCTATTCTATTGTTGAATCAGTTTTAAATGAGGAAGAAAACAATTAAAAGTTCTTTCCTTTTCTGAAGGAATTCATCTTTCTTGTCTAAGTTTTCTTTTCTCTAGGCCACAGATATTCATGGTCCCTTCAACCTGCCTTGAGGACATGTTGTGTAGACATTTTGGTTGCTATCCTGCAGATACCTGCCAGTTTGTCAGCATCTCTTTTAAATCTGGTTCTCAGTTTGTCAGTGTCTATTGAAAGCCTGAAAAATATGTGTACTTTCTGTCTTTGCAATTACACATCTAGGAATTTATCCTTATGAATTTTTCATGGTGTGCACAGAAATTTAGCTGTAAGACTATTAATTTCAGAATTGCTGATACTTTTTAAAAACATGAAAAACCCATGTATGTTCAAGAATAGGGGATTGGTAGAGGCCGTGGAATATTCAGAAGATAATACAAATGATGATGAAGAAGAGAAATTAGCAATACAAAAAGAAATCACATTATGTTTTTAGGTTAAAAAAGAGACAGATATGAAATGGCATGCACAGCATCATTCCTTTTTGGTAGTTCATGCTTACATCCACATTTTTAAAGAAGGAGTGGGAGGATATGTACTAAATGTCCAACATATGGTGACTATTTCAAGGTAGAGATATTATGGTCGGTTTTAATTTTCTTTTTCTATTTTACTTGTGTTTTAAATATAGTTTACAATTAATTAAAACACATTAATTATAATACATTTCTCTTTTGAATGAAGAAAAATTAATTTGGTGCTCAGAACAACATTGTAGGTATATAAGCAAAGGCATGGGCCACAGGAGCTCAGCACTGTAGGTACAACTAATGCAGAGTACAGTGGAATTATAGTTTTGTTTTCTCTGAAAAATGCAGTTCTAGTAAAACAACCTAGGATGGCATTGTTTTTCTTTCTTTTTTTTTTTCTTTAGCAATTCTGTTGCTTCATGGTAACCTTATAACAATCATTTAAAATTCAGTTTATTTTTTTCACATTGGGGATTAGGATTCTCATGGCATGATAGAGAGAAACTGTTACTCAGGTTTTCCAGCTCTTCACAGGTTTGAAATGTAATATTTAATCAACTTCCTTGAGTCATAATGACATTCAGTAAAAAGTATTTTAAGTGTAAATTTTTATAAAATTTGACCAATGTATATACTTGTGGAACTACCATCCCAATCAATATAGGGAATACCCTGCATAACCCCTGTATTCTGTCTCCTGTATCCCTTTGTAGTCAGTCCCTTTCTAGCTCTGGACCTGGGCAGCCAGTTCTCCTCTACTATTGATTATATTTGCCCCTTTTAGAACTTTACATAAATGGAATCACCCAGTATGTAACTTTTGTTCCTAGCTTCTTATGCTCAGTATAATGTTCTTGATATTCATCTTATTGTCATATGTTTAAGGAGATCATTACTTTTTATTGATGAGTAGTAGTCATTGTATGGGTATGACACCTTTTATTTGCCATACACTTGTTGATAGGCACTTGGGTTGTTTTCAGTTTTGAGTTATTATGAATAGAACTTCTGCACACATAAAATCCTATTTTAAAAGCCTGTATCTGGGACTATATATAAGTTCCTATTGAATATATTTTGCTTTCTTAAATGTTTTAAAAAGTTTTAATGAGGTATAATTGATGTTAAAATTGACATATTTAATGTATACATTTTGATGAGTTTGGACATATGTATATATCCATGATATCATCGCCATAATAAAGATACTAAACATGTCCATCAACTCTAACAATTTCCTTGTGTTTTCTGTTTTGTTTGTTTTGTGAATCATCTCAGTCTTTTAAAAGCTCAGTTCTGTCATTGAGCGTATTCATCATTCTTCTTATCGTGTGCCAACTACTCATTTGATGAGTAAGTCTTTGTATCTTCATGGTGAAACTGGCATCAGTGGAAAGATTGCTGTAGCAGTCAGGACATTTTATGCTGCCCTCTAACTCTGTGACCTTGAGTAAGACTCTTAAGTGGGAACTTCAGTTTCTGGATGTGGAGAATCTAGACTATTATAGTAGATGATCCTCTTAAGTTGGCTTAGGCTCTTAAATTCCATGCTTTGTTGAAAAAGCCTAATGACCAGATGGAGGCCAGATCTCATCTACTGAGAGCATGGTGGCTTTGGAGGTAACAGAAATGGCTGAGACCAGGAAGCTGAAATGTAACTAAGTCCTGTGTTGTTTCTTTAAACAAGAGCTGTGTCCTGGTATAGGTGTAGGACCCTAAGTATGGCTTCACAGTGGATTTTTCCAAATTACTAGAATAAGAAAAACAAATATCTTTTGATATCCTAGATGACCAATTTATAAAATATAGAGTCATAGAAGAATATAATACAGCTGGGTTGAACTTCCATGTCTGATAAAGGATGCCAGTGTGGATCATCCACAACAGAAGAGATGGAGAACAGAAACAAAGTATGCCTGGCTCTCTTAAGATCTTGGGGCTTGAAGCCTTCTAGAAAGCTAAAAAGCTAAAAAGAGGTAGGTATGTTTAGAGGTACATAAGTCACAGAAACCTTAGAAAACAAGTGTTCAGAAATGAAGAGAACTGGATTCCTGGGAATTCTGTGACAAAGCACAGGGACCAGCCGTGGCTTAGGTGGGGTGCTGTTTCAACCTGAAATCCAGGCTGGTCAGGGACCTACACTGAATACAGCCCCGGCCCTTTGGAGACTCCTGGTTCATGATACCAACCATTCCTGGCTTGGATCTAGCTTCCCAGTACATTAACAAGAAGGCTAACTCTGAAAGTTAGGGAGGACTGAAGCACCAACAATAGGAGATGGAGAGTTAGAAAGAAGGGGCTGGGGTTGTGATTTAGCAGTAGAGTGTTTGCCTCACATGTGTGAGGTGCTGGGTTCGATCCTCAGCACCACATAAAAATAAATAAACAAAATAAAGGTATTGTATCCATCTACAACTAAAAATAAATAAATAAATAAATAAATAAAAGTGTTAGAGAAATACTGGAAGGAATGATGGAGTACTTGCCTTGTGCACATTTAAAAAGTAAAATTTCAGACCTGCATTTTGGCCCTCAGTTTGTGAGGTGGAATTCTACATGTCACCTCTTTAGTGACTGTTTTGTGTCCTGCACTGTAAGCAGGGGTTTGTGTGCTTATTCACAACAGACAGACACAGAACAGGGTGTCAGGTACTACTTCATACACTTTACATTATTGCCATTATCAGAGATTAAGACACTGAAGCAGGGAGAAGTAAAGTTCTTGGTAGAGCTACGGTTTGAATCTAAGTAGTCTGACTCTAGAATTCACATTCTTGGTCATCCTGTTATGTAGCCCTGGTATTGGGTAGATCCTTGTTGGAGGTAGGCAAAATGTTTCAAGAGAGAGGTGAATGTGTATGACAGTGATGTGTTCCTTCCTATAAATGAGTGGCCCGTAGGGGACATCCTGAGTTTCTGCTTTATAGCTGTGCAAGGTGGTTCTCTGCCAGCTCTGTCCCTGTTGTCTTGCCCAGAGTGTCTATCTTTCAGCATCAACCCTGGTCGTGGAAATACAGACTCCTCTTATGAGTGAGTCCTGAAGTATGGTAGCCTATAAGTGCCTTAGAATGACCTAGGCACTTATGGAGAATTCTGTGCTCTATCCAAGATCTTCTGAATTGAAGCATATGGAGAAACCTGATGATTAAAAAAATGGGACAAATTCCCAGGTGACTGGGCTGAGCACTGAGGTTTGAGAAGTGCTATTTGAAATGTCCTGTATTTACCCTGTATTTAGACGGATGTTTCCCATCAGTGCTCTGTGCCAGCCCAGCCATAGTGATTATGCTTGTAAATCATAATCTGTGAATGTATCTCTGTCTCTGCTGTATCATGGGAGTTGGTTGGCGGGCACTTGCGGAACAGGTGTGCAACGCAAATGCAGTGGTTGTAGGTTATCAAGCTGGTTTCCAATTTGAGAATGAAAGCTATTTTTCATCCAAAAAAGGGAGATGCATAACTACTTAAGGGAACAATATTTAAAAAGATAAAGTAATAAACCCAAGAGAGAAAGGATTATAAACACACACATCATGCTCTATGGCTAAAATATATGCTTTTATTTAAAAGCTGTTTTACTACTAATCTGGGTTTTCAGTTCTATTTGGGGCTCTAAGAGAACTATAAAATGAAGAGTGTGGCTTTGTCAGGCTGATCCTGGGTAGCACAGGTTCTCTTTTTGAATTCACTCTACTTATATAGAAGAAAGAAACTAAACCACAATGGCAGCACAATGATAGAACAACAAAAAAGCACAGTCGTCTCTAGAAAGCCAATACCCTGTCATGTGCAGAAATCTCTGTAATAAGCAGGATGTCATAAAAAGCGGAGTTCATGCTTGGCTAGACGTTTCAGCAAATTGTAAAGAGGAAAAAAATGTCATGTTTTATTTACAGTGAATGCATTTCATACATGGGAACCAAATCCTTATGGCTCAATAATGGCTATTTAAAATGGCCTTGGAAGTTTTATAGAAAACCCTCCCCCTTCTGGAAAATTAACTCATTACTGACCAAGCATTATTAATGGACAGAAGACATGCTGACTCCATTGTTAGGGGAGACATCATGAAACAGTCCCTACCCATGTGGGAACATTGTATGCTGCTGGTCTTTGTGGACATGTCCACTGGGGGCTCCATAGGTTGGCTTTTTCCACAATATCCAAGTCCTGTGGTAGTTGTAAATGGTACAAAGATCCCCTCCTTGGGGGATTTGAGTTGAGTGCGAGCCCAAGTTCAGAATATGGTCAAGTCTGGATATGTTTATCAAGCTGAACTCTATATAGAGATGAGAAACTTGAAAGCAATCCCACGCGACATTGTCTGAGACAATGTGAGAACTGAAAATAAAGGATGATTCCTTGATTTGAGAAGGTCTTCCTGTTTGGCTTTGCTGGGCCTTCCTTATTGACAGGGACAATGGGAGGACCCAACGAATGATTTTTCTTGAGCTCCATTCCTTATATCGCACAGAGCTATGTGCTTCATTCTCAGGCACAAATGGGTATTCCAAAGATCTTTCCTCTTTTGGTGTGTTTTTTGATATTATATACTTTGACTTTTGTTTTATTATGATGAGTTATTGTAGCTTTTGTGAAACTCTCAGGGAGACTTTCAAAAAGGTATCAGAGAGTAGTTTAAAACTATAAAACCACCTTAGTAACTTTTCTCCCAAATAATACAAATGCCAGATTAGGAATTATAGGGTCCAAGGAGTACAGTAAAGGGAAAACTGAATTCTTCCTTATGCTTCTGATTCTAGCAGTCCTGGGAACAGATATGTAGCAGTAAGAACTCCTTCAGGTCTGAACATTGGCAGCTGTCATTTAGGTTTTTCTGTAGCATTCTGTTGCTTAACACTTAGCACATATCCATGCAATCCTTTTAAAAACCCAAATCTGAGATCAAAGATTGTAAGCCTTCTTGGAGAATTCAAGATCACTGATGAATAAGGAAGAGCTCATTTCAAGCTCTAACTCTAATTCAACCTTACCATACCCCATTGGCAAAATGAATAGTTTAACTTTTGGACAATTAATTGATGATTTTGTGTTTTATGAGGCATTATTTGGGATTGTTTAAGGAACTTACTGTGTACCTTGGAAAGTGAGAGAGAAAGAGGGGGACAGAGAGAGAGGAAGAGAGAGAATATGAATCTGCAAGCTTTTAGACACATCTAATTGTGCCTTATTTCCTTACTGACATTGGATTGACCTGCTGTTTGTATAGCAGCTATCTTCTGTGACTGTTTCCTAACTGCATTGTATCTTAGAATTGTGTTCATGGGCATTCAAAGCCAGTGCCCCCAATAATATATTGTCTCCTGACTGAAATTCAAGGAGTACTTTGTTACAATTCCTGAGTGGGAGCTCTGGGTGTATTAGCTGTGCTTTGAAATTGAAAGGCTTTATAGATTGCTTTGCTTAATATTGGCCAAAGCATCAAAAGTGAGTTTAAAGGAGAAATAAGACCCCAAGTGTGAAAGGGAGGAATAATGACAAAGATAGCTGCTTCCTGTGAGTGTCCATGTGCATATTTCTGAATGTGAAGATACAGATACATAAAGCAGGGGTGGAACCTTGCTGCCGTGTCCTGAAGCTCTTTACTGTGTTAGTTGGGCTCTTTTGACCCACCTATAAGAGAACTGAGAATAGCTTTCTTGTAACTACATGGACACTCACTGGCAACAGGTGACATAATTAAATGATTAGTTAATTGTTTATTTAAATATTTGAGTGTTGATTACTTTCTTTGGGCTATAACAATTTGAGTATGTGGGTTAGAGTAATAATGTCAAAAATTATTACAAATGTTTCATTTAGGTGTGTGAGAGACAGTTATGAGTGATCGCTTACTCTCCTCCTCTTCTCTCTGACACTCATGTGGGCACAGGCACGCGCACGCACGTGCACATACACACACACATACACACACACATACACCTCACATTACAACTTCCTTTGGGGTCATTTGCTCACAGAGTGTATAGAGCGATGATAATACTAGAGAGATCATATATGATAAATAAAATCTTGTGGTAAATATTACTTATTTATAAGTTTCCTCATTGTTTTTCCCAGGTGCAAACTTAAACTTAACCTGTCATTATCCATTAAATCTTTATACATGAGAGAGAAGAATTAGCCCAGAATGGGTCAGCATGGAATTTTCTCACAAAGAGGAGGTTAGCTAATGGAAGAATTCGAAGTACTTTACTAGAACGTTCTCTCAACCACAAAATCTCACCTTTACCAGGGAGAATGAGGACAGAATTAGGTCCAATAGGTATATATTCTGTCTGAAAAGATTCGGACAGAATCTCT
The DNA here is from genome assembly GCF_047511675.1 of Marmota flaviventris. NCBI lineage: Eukaryota > Metazoa > Chordata > Mammalia > Rodentia > Sciuridae > Marmota > Marmota flaviventris. The sequence continues at coordinate 39,878,872 of NC_092510.1, read as the reverse complement.
TGAGAATCTTGATCATAGATAAATACAAGTTGGACTAACTGGGCTGCGGATGAATGGCTGCTCCTGTGTCTCGGTGCTTGGTCCCTGGGTCTCTCCTGGATGCTGACAGTGATGATGAGGAAGGCTGGGGAACACTCAGGGCTGCTCTTATCATTCACAGGCTTCTGCTTCCAGGTGGAACTTTTCAGAATAACACCTCAAGCTGAAGAAAGCAGAATGTCCTTGGTTAGTTTTTCTTTAAAAAAAAAAAAAAAGAAAGGAAAAAAAGAAAAAATCCACCGTGGTATTTTAGAATGATTCCCAAATCTTTCATAAAAGAGCTTTGGCAAAATAGCAAAACAACTGTAAAAAGGCTCTTGACAAAATTTAATGGCTTAATTTCCCTGTAAGTATGCACAGTAGACCAGAAAAATGTACCCCTCCACATGTACTTTCATTTCAAGGAACTTTCAGCTATCAGTCAAGAGATATGCATGCAGTTGGGAAAGTAACAAAACAAAAGCAAAAACCTTTTGATGTTCTGGGGATAAAGGGGCCTAGTGTTTGACAGGTTAAAAAGAATCCTTAGTTTTTTCAGATAATAAGGGTCCAAGAGTATCTGCAGGCTATTCCAAACCCAGGAACTGGGTATTCAAGTCATGTAGGACCACGTGCTTTTAAATCTGTTAATGGTTTTGTATGTAGATATCTTATCTCTAATCTATTGTCTCTTGGAGGTCACAGTGGGAAGGTTTCTGAACCTCTGTTTTTGTTTTTTTGGTGGGGGTTACTGGGGATTGAACTCAGGGGCACTCAACCACACCCCCAGCTTTATTTTGTATTTTATTTAGAGACAGGGTCTCACTGAGTTGCTAAGTGCCTCGCCATTGCTGAGGCTGGCTTTGAGCCTCTGGTTTTTAATGGTTGAGGAACTGATCCAAGAGCTCAGTGCCCAGCAAGGCAGCCTCTCTACTGGTTTCAGGCCCACAGGCTGAAGGGACCCAAAGGAGCAACCTATAAGTCTCAAAATCTGGAAGACAAAGTAACCAATTAATTCCCCCAACCATAAAGTTTTAGAGCTGGCCAGTATCTTAGAAATCTAGTGTGCTCGGCAGGTTCCTACATATTCAACAGGACATTTTATTGAGCCTTATCCAAGGCCCTCAAGGCTTAATAAAACCATGAGTTTTATAGTATTTCTGCTAATCCCATACATTTATTGAACTAACTCTATTGGCCAGGCCTGAGCAAGCCACTGACTTCTTTGGGCCTTAGTTCTCTATTGGTAAGACAAGGGTCTTGTGTTATAGATGAGTCTCATGATTCCTTATTTTTTGGATATTCTTGGGTTTATTACTTGTCTGCCTTGTGAGAAAAGTTGAAAATAGACATAATAAAAAACACACACAACTGAAAAATTAGAAATAAAAACCCTTAACCTGTAGTCAAGAAAGGACAAAAATCCCTTGACAGAACTCTCTCAGTGTTCCCACCATAGAGTCTGTCCCTTTATGTGGTCTCCCTGGAGGGCAGTTGTAGGTCCTATAGATTGACTGCAATGAATGATAAATGGGGATATCTCCCCTGAAACTCTTACACTTTGAGCCCTAGGATTTTCTCCAGTATTATTTATTTGTGTTTCTGATTATATGGATTATACATGGCCATTGTAAACAAATTGGAAATAACAAAATATATAAAAAGTGAAAAATAGTAAATTTATCAAAAACTTAAAATTTAGATTATGTTAGTCTTTTTTCTTTGCCTACAGTGTTTCTTTGTATGTTTCCTCTTTTGTGATTTGGAAATTATAAATCACATTTGTAGGTTTAAATTAATTTTACAATGAAATATTTTACAGCTTGTTTTTCTCAAATTATTAAACTCGTGAATGAAATACCCTGTTTATTCTCTGCTGTGTAAGAAATACAGCATCTTTACTACAACTTCATTGCACTGGAGCTTTTAAATTAGATTATGATGACGATTTAAATGTTATTACTTTTATTACATCTTGCATTTTTAATTAAAAACAATTTTAAGAATTTGCCTTAAGATTTTATAGTCTTGTAAATGACATTGCAATTTAATTAGAACATTTTAGTTTCTGAACTCATGCTTTCTAGTAGCCCATTTATACTAATACTTCTCCATGAGCTCTTAATTTTGAGTCATTTCTCTACCAGTTTTTAAGGACCAGATTTTTAAAGGACATTTTTCAGGAAGGATACATAACATATTGCTTTCTGATTTGGTACCTTTTAAGGACTATTTCTGTTATATTTTACCCTGGAACGATGACTCTCCTGAATATTGAACAATTACATCATAATCTTTTTCTTTGAAAGCTCAGTGCTTGTTGCTTTATTTTATTTCTAATTACTGATGTTATGGAGGAGAAGACTAGGATTATTTGCTATTATTTGACCTATTATTTGCTGGAATCATTTTTTCCCTATTTGTCTATATACTTATGTTTTTTTCTCCCTTGAAATGAGATATTATTTATTCTTTTTATCTCTTGGAATCCAATCTGCTGTCTCTTTTTTTTATTGTGTTTCAATTTGGCAAGGCTTTTTAAAAATCTTTTTACTGTCGTTAAGAGTTTCCCCTTTATGAGCATTCTCTCAACATCATTTCATACACAAGTACCCACCTGAATTTGCACCTGAATTTGTTGAAAAGAAAAAAATTAAAAATTCTCAAAAAAATTCTCCTTTACTTGCAGTACAGTGATTTAGCAGAAATGCATTTACTCTGATGGATCCTTTATGACTGTTTCTTTCTTTTGACTCACAGCATCTCATCCTGCTTTCTAAGGTCTTTTTTTTTTTTTCTTGTTCAAGCCTGTAAACAACGTAGAATGAAGTACTGAGACAGTGTATCAGTCAGGTTTTGATGAGGAGACATCACCAGTAATTTGAAGAGGAAATTTAATATGAAATAGTGTTTAACTAGTTTAAGGTATTATGGGTATAAGGGTATAAGTTAAAGTATATAAGAAGATTCTAAGGAGACACGAGTTCAGGGAGTAATAACTTCCTTTAGGTCTGGTGGGGACAGTGCAGGGAAGGAAGTAAGAATTTGGAAGCAGGACTATTTCCACCTAACTGAGGTTGAGAATTAGACGTTGTTGGGGAGGATCTGGCTGCATCTCACTGTGTGGTTCTGCTTGCCAATAGGCTGGGGTCCACAGGAAGCTGTCCACTGGGTTTCTGGAGAAAATCACTAGAGAGCAAGTGCTACTGTACCTCCTGCACATTGCTGCAGCAGTGTGATAGAAGGAAGGAGGAAAACCAATTCACCTTTTTCCTTGCTGCCTGGCAGTGTCCCTCCAACTCCCTCTATTGGCAAAGCCTCTTACTTCTCCAGCTGGCAAAGGAGAAATGTTTACAGGGTCCAGCTCTAGTATCACTGAGCAGGATGAACAAGGGTGGATTTGGGATTGGCAGTTAGAAAAGATGAGTTCTGTCTCAGAAGGAAGGAAGAAGGGATGGTTTTAGTATAGTTTTATATTACTGAGCCAGAAATTCAGTAGCCTGGGTAGCAGAGAGAGAACTGAATAACATCAGTGACAAGATACCGATCTATTACTTTTATATTCATGTTTGACAGTCAGGGGTGACTGGGAAAATGCCTTTGCTTCTGAAAAGGGTGCAGACATCAGCATCAGGGAAAACTGGGACTAAACACTAGGGGTTTTCCCACCCAGGTGACCTCCCTGCCTGGTGTTTCTAGAAACTCTGCAGTTTAAATAGGCTGTAAATTGCCTCTTAATAATGAGTGTTAATGATCTTCTGGGCTCTCTTCTATTTACTTCTGTTATAAGAGGTTGCTATAAACAAGGTTTATCTATATTTTATTTTATTTTTCTTGGTGCTGGGGATTGAACCCAGGGACTTGTGCATGCGAGGCAAGTACTCTACCAACTGAGCTATATCCCCATCCCAAGGTTTACTTACAAACAAGTATCTTTGGTTCTTTCTTTAAATAGAAATGCCTTGACATTTATGTTTTATGAATTTTCCCTTTTTGAATTCCTAAAAGGATTTCAGTTTCCTCTGTTTTTGTTTTGTGTTTTGGGGGTTGTCATTTTACTGAGATTCTGGAAGAAGTCAGAGTTATATGTATATGTTGATATCACTTTTTTTGCCAGGAAGTCTCATATTTTTAAATGTTTCATAAATATTTACCTATACTTGTTTTAATCTCATTTTTAAAAGTCCAGTCTTTTTCGTTTTTATTTCCTGTGCCCTTTCTAACTGAAATTAGAACTGAAACTAACTCAGGGATGAAATATATTGCATGCTTTATCCATACAATTTTTATGGGTGCCATCTATACCCAGTGTAGTCATACTCTAGCATCTTAAATAAACCTCTTCACCTGGAATATTCTATGCTTGTCAGTTGAGTTAATTAACATCACACTGATTTGTAGATTTGGAAACATTTGGATTTTGCTACTTGATTTTTTTCTGGCCTGAAGAAAACTTAAAAGGTTTACACATAGAGTTCTATTTTAGTAAGCCTGTTTATTAATTGGAAGAACATGACATGTGCATTATTTAATGCATTAAGGCAGAAGAGTTGGGAATTTGTATAAAACAAGCAAATTTAATACCTTAAAATTTGAAAAATGACAGAAGATTTCTCACTTTGGCTGTTTTGGTGTTGGTATGAAAAGATTCAGAAGAGGTAAAATAAAAAGTGAAGGACTTTATACAGCGTGTGAAAATAAAGCAAATATAGTACTTAAAAAAAATAACCCCTCTTCTTGCCCTTGAATCGTCCTTTATTTAAAAATATCTGTTGCTCTTCCTGTCAGGGGTCGGTTGCTGGTGTGGTGGTCCCTGAGGAATAGTGGCTGTGAATCGGGGAAAACCTGAGAGGGGCCAAGTGGTGGCTTTACCCCTGGGAAGGGCTGGTTTGTGAAAAATAGAAAAACAGAAAACCCAGGTCTACAGAAGAAGAAAAGAAACAAAATAAAATCAAAACACAAAAAAAGCCACCTCAACAGTCTTGGCCAGGAGAGGGATTAAATCCATTGCACTTTTGTAATTTCCAGAATTAAGCTTTTTTTTTTATTTTCTGAAAACTCAGAAACTGTTCCAGTTTTCACCTTGAGGCTTCTCATGTTTGCCCCCAGATGATGGATAATGGTGATCCAGTCACATCTACAAACACTTACAGCTCCCTAGGGAATGGGGACCCATCTGCATGAGGACACTAGGACCCATTTAACATGGCTTCTTGCTATTTTCCCCTTCTGAATTAGTTCTGTTTCACAGTCTGAAATCCACTTTCCTATATGAGAAAATGGAAATGAAGTAGGATGTAAGCAGTTTTCTCTCTGACATTGGTTAATTTTATACATATTTCCAGAGCAGAGGATCGGGACTGGTAAGAAGGGAATAAGCCAAAAGGAGATGTGGATCTTGCCTACCATTATTAGAAATCTGATAGATATATTTTCTGAAATAAAAATTAGTAGTATAGAAAATTTAGCAGTCAAGGAAAACCTTGAACTTGAATGTGTAAATTTTATGCTTGTAAGCATAAAAGCTTCAGTTTTCAGTAGTCATGTCCATCAATCTCTTATTTGTATATTTTTATCTTAAGAAAGTTTTCTTTATCCTAACATTTAAAAAATACATTTTCTGCTAATACTTTTATAATTTTTACCTCACCTTTGTTTTTTTATTCCTTGTAGAGTTTATTTTTATGTATATTATAAGATATGAATCTAGTTTTTTTCCTCAATAAGTATCAGTTTTCTTAGCATCTTTAAATGGGATCTGTTCTTTTTCCGTTGAGTTCTTTCCCTTTAGCATAAACTGTATTCTAATTTTTGCCTCATTCCATTCCTCAGTTCCCTATTTCAGTGGTCTACCTGTCAGTGATTGAGTTTCTGTGTTTCAGACTTTTAAGAAAATGCCTTTTAGCTTTGAAATATATTTGACATCTGGACCATGATGTTTCTTATTTCATGAAACTTCCCATTTTCTGATCTTCTTTGCATGTGTACCTCACCATTATCAGTAGGTTTGTTATTGAATATTCATACACATACATCTGGTTAGGGGAGATCCTATTATACATTTGTTCATATATTGATTAGTTGGTAGTGTTTAGAAAAGTTTTTCTATAATGATCTTGTGTTTTAATAACTCATTGGCCTTAATTTTTTAAATTGACTTTCCTAGGTTTTCTAGATTATTCCTTTCTAACATTCATATATCATTTGTTTTCTTGTTTAATTGCCTTGCTTAGGACCTTTGGTACATTGTCAAGTTCTAGTGGTAAGATGATAGCAAACATATTTGTCTTCTGATTTTAGTGAATATGTTTTTAATACAACACCATTTTTAGTATTTTTTTTAAATTATGAATTAGAGTTAACACTTATCAGGGTTTTTTTTAGTAGGGGAAGCCTACTTTTTAAAAATTGACACATAATAAGTTTACATATTTGTGGGGTACATTATAATGTTTTGATACATATACATATTATGTAATGATCAAATCAGGATACTTAGCTTATCCTTTATTTCGTTTATCATTTCCTTATAATAAGAACATTCAAGATCCTTTCTTCTATCTCTTTTGACATATACAATATAATGTTAACTACAATCACCCTGTCTACAACAGTATAACAGGATTCATTTCCTATCTGTGATTTTGTACCCATCAACCAATCTTCCTTTATTCCTACCCTTCCCAGCTCCTGGTGTCCCCTACTGTACTCTCTGCTTGTATAAAAGTAGTTTTTTAGATTCCACATGTAAGTGAAATCTTGAGGTATGTATCTTTTGGGACCTGGACTATTTTAATTAACATTATATGCTCCAGCTTGGTCTGTATTGCCACAAATGACAGGATTTTATTATTAATTGCGAAAGAGTATTCCACTGTGTGTAGGTACCCCATTTTTTTCTAATCTATTTATCTGTTTATGGACATTTTGGTTGATTCCATATCTAGCCTCTTGTGAACACTGTTCCATGGGAGTATGAATAGTCAAGGGCTTATTTAACCTGTATTGACACAACACTGGCTGGTTTTCATATTCTGTTAATGTACTGAATTAACATGGATATATTTTCAGATGTTTAATCATCATTAATCCCTCAGGTAAACCATTCTTGCTGGTAAAGTTTGTTTTTCAATAAGGGTAGGTTTTCCTGCTCCAACAGGCCAAAGGTATCACTCCTCCTTTCAACATAATTTGTTGCATACCTTCAAAAGTCTCTTCCATACTTAGTTCTCCATCATAATTTCTATAAGGGCTGGAATTTTACTGTGGGGAATAAAAAAGAAGTATAAGTAGTGTTATGGTTTGGATATGTGCTGTCCTACAGAAAAGCTCCAGTGAGACAATGGCAGGAATGTTCAAAGGTAAAAGTATTAGATTATGAGAGCTTTAACCTAATCAGTGGATTAATCCCTTTCATGCATTAATAATTTGAATGGATTATTGGGTGGTAATTGTAGGTAGGTGGGGCATGGCTAGAAGAAGTAGGTCAGTGGGAGTGTGCCTTGAGGGACTGTATCTTACTCTCTGTATCCTCTCTCTCTCTTACTTTCTGCTTTCTGGCTACTATGAGCTAAGTAACTTTCTTCCACCATGCCCTCTGACATGATGTTCTGCCGTCACCTGAGTTTCAGAGCAACGGAGTTGTCTGACCATGGACTGAAATATTTGAAATCATGAGCCAAATAAATCTCTCTTACTCTGAAGTTGTTTTTGTCAGGTCTTTTGGTCATAGCAACAAAAAGTGTCAATGAATAACACAAGTAATATGTAAAAAAGAACATGTCTCATCTGCTCCTGGGGTATTATGAAGTATATAAATCACATCCCTAGATTGAACTAATGTGATATTTACTTAGAAATTAATTTTTCTTTTGTGTTGTCTTTTGCAGAAGTGGAACCCTGTTGTCTATATGTTAGTCTGTTGAGATAAGGAACTAAGAGATGTGGATAAATTTATTACAAGTGTTTAGTCATAGAAAAAATAACATATCAATAAGAATTTGTCTCTTCTGTGTTTTATTTACTTGTCATGCTTTGTATTCATATATATATATATATATATATAATTTATATTAATCTTCACAGCAAGTATAGGGTAGGCAGAAGAGATCAGAGAGGATAAAGTGGCTGAAGCCAGATCACATAGCAAATAAATGATATAGTTGAAACTAGACTCCACTCCACCACCCAGTCTTTTTAATCCTAAACCAGTATTAATTCCCTTTGCATCTTGGAATTTTTGGATGATGAAAACTAAGATATACTTGTGGCAGAAACTTACACAAAGGCAAAAGGAAGTTTAGAACCTTATCTTTCCCTTCCACTTCTCCCCCAATCCCATCAGTATTTTCAGTATGAGGAAAATAGCAAGGAATTCTCAAGGAACACCTTATCCAACTTCTTGAAGATTATCATCTTGAAATGCTCCCTTTCACTTAAATAAGTCACTAGTCATAGGAATGATGTTGTATCATTTTATTAGGACTTTGCATTTATTGAGCTCCTTGAGTCAAAGAAGGTGCAGTCCTTTATAGACATTAACTTTCTGCCCTTGGAATGGGTAGGCAAGAAGACAATTTAGTCTCCATATTATGCCAATGAATCATGTCAGAGAAAGGTGCTGGGACAGGCTGAAACCTTGAGGCAAATCAAGTGGGAATAAAGAGGACAGTAAAATGGGATAGAAATTTTATCTGAAGTATGAAAGGAATAGACTAGAAAGAAGAGACTAGTAGGCAGGTCCTGAGTCTGGAAGATCAGTAGGAAGTGGATAAGGTAGGGACATCAGGGCCTAAGATGGTACCTGTGAGCAGGGTTGAGCCTTTTGATTTCTGGGCAGAGGTGAAGAGACTTATGGAGGAAAGGGGTAATATTCTCTGAATGCCACTTATTAGCTGCGGGGAAGCACCATCAGGTACAAGTGACCAAGTGTGAGATTCAGTCGAGAGGGTCCATCATCCAAGGTGATAAGAAATAGGTTGTCTAAGAGGAGGATCAGGTACCAGGTTTGTGTTTGAAAAGACAGTGCTTGTTGAATTGAAGAGTTGAAGTAAGCACAACAATTAGAGATTGACTACAGGCAGTTAGTCTTGGAGAACTGAGAGTGTAATGAAATATGGTGTGAAAATTCCATCAAGAGAGAGAGGTTTGGAATAGACTGAAATTGCCAACCTGGGTGTTTGGTTAAGATATCATCCAATGAAGTGTCTGGTTGTGCTGCAGCTTAAAGCAGCTGGTCAGACTGGCCAGGAGCCTTGGGTTCCTGGAAAGATCCAGAATTTAATATGGCCCTAAAAGTAGAGTTAGGGATCTGGTTCAGATGTTGAAAATTGAAAGGAAAATTCCTACCTGCCCTAACAGAAGAGCAACAAAATGATTTTTTTAAATAAATGAGAGTCAGTAACATAAAGAAATATAAATAAACTAAGTTTCAGAAAATGATAAGCCTTGCCTAGGACAGGAAATACCACAGGGCTGCTTTCAACTCTGGCAGAGAGGTAGAAAAGAGAGGAATATGACAGAGTCAGGGTAAGGAGAATCAGCTCAACTCTGAACTCCTTTTGAATGGCCACATGTTGGCTAGAATCCCAAGTATCTCCAACCCCAAACAAGATCTGCCCTACTCTCTGAATCATTCCCATGGTTCTTTAGCAGTTGTGTTGGGGTGGTGGACAGAAGGCCCAGGGCAGGGTAAAAAAGTGATGGAATTTCCCCATTTGGCACACATGACTCTTTTCAGGAGCAAATTTCAGTTGACAAAGCAGTAAAGCTGAGAGAACTCCCATTGTGGCACTCTTGGAATATTTGGGGTTCACCATTCATAAGCTGAGGGCAGATCAGAGAGTTATCTCCAGAGGTGCAGAAAGCCAGGAGCTGTAGTGGAGAATTAAGAGAATATCACAATGACCCCAAAAGCAACCTGAGAGAGTTATCTCCCAGTTTAGAACACTAATGGTTCAGTACTAAAGTGCAGAGAGGTCTCTGGCATGCTCTAGTATTCAGATCTCAAGCCTGCTAGAAGAAGCAATCTTGATCCCATCTTCAAAATATTGAAGCCAGTGGTGAATTGAATGTAACTACAGATGCAGGAAATCCCACCCAGCTCAACCATAGATCAGATGACCCAGGCCCCACTTCCCAACTATAGGCTTGACATAAGTGGGAAGTTTTTCTGTGGACAAATAATTATTAACGTTGTCTCTACTGTTCTTTTACACAAAATGTTCATCACAACATAATGTCATAAGATATATGAAGAAGCAAGCAAATATGACTCTTGGCCAGGAGAAGTAGTAGTCAGTAGAAGTAGACACAGAGATGGCCTGCTTTTGGAATTATTGGGCAGGGTTTCAAGATTGTGCTAAATATATTCAAGGATTTAACGAACAACAATAACAAAAAAGGATAACATGCAGGAATAAATAAGGGATTTCAGCAGAGAGATGGGGACAATATTTTTTCTAAAGTAGGGGTAGAGAAGCATGTCTGGGAAGTCCAGAAAGTCAGATCAGTCAGCAAAGAAAAATATTATTGGATAGAAATTCAGTTTCTGGACCCAGAACAGTGTATGCTTATTGTCTGCCATGCTTTTGTGTCCCTCTATTGTGTATATGTGGTTCGTAGCTATTAATTATAAACAAAATATGAATAAAAAGTAAAACAAAACAAAGGAAAACAAATCAAAGGCCTATTGACAATTCTGAAGAAGTGAGGCCCAAGGAGCTAGGCTCATAGTAAAATCCTGGATTTACTTCCTTTCCCTTTTCCTAGGTATAAAGCTTGAGTTCCAGGTGCATTTCTGATTCTGTACTATGCATCCATCAAGTGATATTCCCTTTGTCTTTTGTCCCTGGCTTTTTTTTTTTTGTGGAGAGATTACGCATTCAAAAGGGCAGGGGAACCAGAAGAAAATGCCTGAGTTCCAAAGCTCAGAATATAGAATTCTGCACACCTACAGATATTTTTATAATATTACATTTTCTTTAGAGTTAGATTTTTTTAACACTCTTACATTTTACATGTAAAGAAGATCAAGGTTCATAGCAAGGGCTATGTACATTTTGCATAAACCCGTCATTGAGGCCTCTTTTCTGAAGTTTCTTAGTGAAGACCATTTTTTCTTATACATCAATAGTACTGTCATGTCTTTGCCAAGAAATGTCAAAAGGTCCTTTGGTATCATTGAAAAAGTTGAGTAAACTATTTTTTTTTCCAAGCTGCATTTTTCTCTTCCCTGGGAAGTCGATTTGACCTTTCTTTCTTTTTTATTTATTTTTCAATTTTCTTTCATTTGAAGAGGAGTGAACTCCTTCACACAAAATGTGATTTTACATTGTGCCTTTCAGTCAAGGACAAATAATGAGTCTGAAACTGACCCCAAATCTTGCTGAACTCAGACCTTTTCTAGGGGAGAAAAAGAATTGCTTTTTTTTGGTGTGATTATCCATTTAAAAAATATTTCATTCTCACCTGTTTCTGTACTTTCCTTTTTAGCTCTTTAGAATAAAGATATCTCTATTCTGATATCTATTCTTGATATCTTTATTAGATATGTTTCTTGGGAATGAACCCAACCAGATGAATTTCAGTTTAAAATTAGATGGGATTAGCTGCACAATTTTTAGGACCCAGTGCAAGATGAAAACGTGGGACCCTTGTTCAGAGGTTGTTAATTTTAAGTGAAGACAGCAGAGCATTAAACCAGTGTAGAAACCTTCTAGGGATACGGTCCTGTGTATCTACACAGATTGTACATCCAGGAAGTGAGCCCTGGAATCAGGATTATCTCAGTTTCTGATTGTTTAAGGCATTATTGATCTCTCATGAAATTGCTCAATATGCTAGAATCAGGGTCTTGCATGAGAAGAAATTTAGGAGCTCACGAGAAGCTGGCATTTGAATCTTGGGTTGAATTTCATTCATTTTGATCCCTCTCCCAGGAGTATTCCATTTGAAACCTTCAATTCTACTTGGGAAAAGGGATATTTTGATAACTTAAAAGAAACCTGTAAGCAGATGGTGACAATCTTAGTCATCCTTAAAACTAGTATCCTAAAAAGGAGTCCTGCATTTGAAGCAGCAGCATCCATAGAACATTCTACTATGATAGTGAAATAAGAATAAAATCCCCAAGAGGACAATCTGATTTTCAATCCTTCTTCTTTAGCCCTCAAATTCAAGTTTTCTGAGCTGGAGGGATCTTAAATATCAGACATTCCACTTTGCAGGGCCCCTGCTATTAGAATTGCTATTGTGGACTGTGTTGGGTACCATTCCAGTGCTCTAAGGAGCCTAGGGTCCACAGAATCAGAGCCAGCCCTCGAGCTGGATGGTGGTGACTGTGACAGAGATGGGTGTAACTGATTATGGAACTCAGTAGGACATATCAACCCTTCACCATTCATTCTTCTTATCACCTTGCCAGTGAAGAAAGAGGGCTTCTTCTGTCCACTTGTGCTTTCAGACCACAAACTTCTTTTCTTCTGCCCTTGATGTTCATTTTAACCCAATTTTACCTATAAAAGAAATGCTATCAGGATGGAAAACCAGGATATTTTTAGAGCTCCTTTACACCCCCCACCTCAAGAAAGCTTAAAGTTGGCCACTGATGGCCATGAGCCAGCTCACTATTACAGATCCATAGGAAATGAAAGGCAGTCAGAGAACATTCCAGCACCACCCTTACTTGTTTCCTTCACAGGCCTCTGAACGTTCTTTGTAACAACACATTTATCTCAAAATTCAAGCTGAACCTTCCGTAGAAGGTTCTGCAGTCCTTATTAGGAGATTCAGCATCATACGTTCTCTATGGTATAATATTATATTTTAAATTTTTGCTGTGTCTCAAAACCGTAAACCCCTGAGAGGCAGCTCTCCTGTCTTGATCTCTTTTTCTGGTTCTGAACTTGCATATGGGTGGTGCTTAGTAGAGAGCCTTGATGGTAATGCTCAGGGGCATACAAATATAGGATCAGGAACAGGGATGCTCAGAGGCACCCTTGATTTAATTGTACCTGAAATTTAGAGGGATCTGAGTCCAGATTCTGCTTAGTCAGACTCGACATCTGTAGCTACGTTTCTCAGAATAGCCCAGGAAAGAGAAAACAGAAGACTCTTGCCAAGTCTATTCATGTCAAGAATGACATCTCCATATGCTAAGATGCAGGAAGCCCCAGTTGCACTATTTGTTCTTGGTCCAGGATGTAGAAGTAAAGGAAGGCAGAAAGAAGTCATTGCCTTCTCTTGTTCTCCTCTTTTGCATTAGACCAGGAAAAGAGAAAAACAGAAATTTTAAAATGAAGTAATGTAATAATGAGTGTTTCAAAAGTCCTAGCTATCAATGTTAGGCATGTCCTTGGGAAGTCCCAGAAAGGTTCATTTGTAGCTCCTATGGAGAAAGCTGTGAGGGAACATTATTTGGACCATTATCTTCATTTTTAAAACTGGAATCCTCTAAGAATTGAAAGCCCACAGTGGCAAGTGCACAAATGAGCAAGATATGGAAAGCTTGGTTTTTCAGATGTGTTGGTCAAGAATATAGTTCCCTCCATAAAACAAAATTGTAAAAATCAACTCTGGCTCAAATGTTCTATAGTATTCATGATGGGCTATTATTTTGTGTGTGTGTGGTTTTTTTTTTTTTCGGTTGAGAAATAGCACAGGTCTGTAAAAGAAATCAATGAAGGTCCAGGAAGAATGATACTTAGGTCTGCAAACTGAATTGCCTTAGAGGGAGCTATGTAGCTAGTATAACCTGTGAACCTGTCACTTGACTTCACCCAAGACCCTGTCAGGCCTATATTTGCCTTATTTTCTATAGTTGACCATTTTGTACCTGTAGACCCCACAGGGCTCTGACTGCTGACTCCAGAACACAGCTTCAGCTGACCCCCACCGAGAGAGTTATTGTCAACCTTTAAATTCAGGTGGTTCCTCAGAGCTTGGGAAAATACTTATCTGCTCTGAGCCTGGAACTGAAGGGGTCCCGTGGAGTTGTGGAAACATCTGTTGAGTACACTGTTTGCAGGCTCTGCTCCACTGAGAGTCAAGCAGTGACACTAAAGATGGGGTTTCTGACCTCAGGGAGCTGGTTCTCCACTGGTGAGTGTGGACCAGCTCTCTGCTTGGCCACCACAGCTTCCTGGGCAAGCAGTTTTACCTCTCCCAGCCAAAGCCTCTTCATCTTTCAAAGCCTCAGACCTTTTGAAGGCTTTATGCTCAACTAAGATGTTTTGTGACTTGTTCCTCTTTCTCATGCAAATAGCAAGAATCTGATCATTGTGGAAAGGACTGGAGGGTAAGAGTGTACACTTGAAGAATCTTCTAGAGTAACTTGACTTTTGGCTTTGACCTTAAAGTAAGTACTTGAAGGCTTTTATTTGATAAACAAAACAGAACAAAACAAAATCAAAGCCTGAAGCAAACTTACCCTAAGAACCTTTAGTAACCTTCCTTTATCTTTACTTCAAGAACAAAAACAAGTCTTGGCAATGTTTGATGGTCTGTGCAGAATAAAGAAAGGTAGAGCTTTCAATGTACATTTGACTTCTAAGCAGTCAACAGTGGGTCAAGGGTGTCATTAATCCGGTGGGTCTGGGGCCAGTTTCCTTCATCTCTTGAGGCTTTGGAGCCAGGTGCCATCCAGAATTATTTTCTTTATTAAGAAAGAAAATGAAGTGGGACTGAATCTGGCTCACACAAAATTCATATATTTATCTACTAAAGAAATGCCTGACACATTGGGGATACTGTGTCACATGGAACCAAAGAGTTTGCTGTCATGAAATTTATTGTCTAGAAAGACAACATGATAAACAATCAACAACTAAACAAATAACTGTAATTTCAGAGTGTCTGGAAGTGCTATGAAGAGAGTGAAACAGGATGATGTGAGAGAAGTTGTGGGATGGGCAGAAGGAGCTTTTTAGTTTGGATGACCAAAAGGTTCTGTCTCAGAAGGTGTTCAGTGTGCTGAGACCAGATGACACAGAGAATCCTGCATTGGTTACTCATTTTATATATATATATATATATATATAATATATATATTATATTATATATATTATTATATATATTATATTATATTATATTATATATTATTATATATAATAATATATATATATATTATATATATATATATTATATTATATATATAATATATTATATATATATATTATATATTATATATATATAATATCCCCAAGAGAATTGAAAACAGATACAAAAACTTATATGTGAATGTTCATAGCAGCACTATTCACAATAACCAAAAGATGGAAGGAACCCAAATGTCTGTCAGTGGATTAATGGATAAAATATGTGGCGTCTTTATACAATGGAGCGTTACTCAGCCATGAAAAGGATTAAAGTTCTGATCCATGGGTGATCTTCAAATGTTGTGCTAAGTGAAATAAATTAGACACAAAAGGCCATGTTTTTGGTTTCTGTGACATGTTCAGAATAAATAAATCTATGTAGATAGTATCATGAACAAGCTATGCCATTAACATAGACCAAACATGTTTGTATGTTTCTTATACTCTCAGAATTTATTGAAAAACACTAAATTCACAAGGTACTTCACCTATATTGGTTACAATTCACTGTGTAATAAACTGAGCAGTAAGTGGTTTTTAAAATTCCAATCTTAATTACTGATATCTGTGACACTCAATCACACATCTACATAATGATATATAAAACTGATTACAGAAAGGCTAAGAAAGGGTTAAAGTGGTTACTGTGTTCCAGGAGGCTGCACTGAGAGCGGAGGTAGAGAGCAGATACAAATGCAAGAGAGTCACTGCAGTTGGTCAGATAAGATTACCAGCCAGCCTAATAACTTGCTCAGGGTACATAGCTTTCAGAATACAGAACTTAGATTCTAAGAGGCTAGGGTCCAGACACAGGTAATTGGAAGTGGGCAACATCAAGCATGGAGATTGAACTTAGTTGAAGACCAGGGACAGGGGGTTGAAAGTTCCCTGTCTACCTCATGATGAGTTCATTGGATGGTCTGATGATGGGTCAGTGTATGTCTTTTTGTCTGGTCTTGAGGTGCTCCTCTTTTTATGGATCTCAGATGAGGAGGTTGGTTAATTTGGTGGTCTGTTATGTTTGATAAGCTCATGGGCCTGGATTTTTCTTTGTGGAGTTAGGCCCATGCATCTGACTTAATTCAATAAGTTCACAGGTGGTCATTTTATTAGCACAATTAATTTATTTATCAGTGTATGCCTTAAGGTTGTACTGTGCAGATGGTGGTTGTTTACTTCTGCAGACAAGGGCTTGTTCTAAAAAATGGAGCAACTCTCACAAACTACGGCTTTCTGAAATGGAGTAACTCAGGCACAGCCTAAAAACTGCTGTTCTGTACACTGTGGAGTGACTCAGAGCAGGACACAGCCTTCTCTCCACAGACAGAAAACAGATCAATAGTTGACTAGAAGTTTCAGGGAGTGATGAATGGGGAATGACTGCTAATGGTTGTGGGGTTCCCTTTTGGGGTAATGAAAACTTTCTGGAAGTAGATAGTGGTTGTGTTTGTTTAACTTTATGAATGCATTGAGTACTCATGGATTGTACACTTAAAATTGTTAAAATGGTAAATGTTATATATATTTTGCCACAATTAAAAAAAATTAAACCTGAGCTTGATGTTGACACTATTCCATACTGAGAGACATTTATATATACTTGGAAAATATCCTGCAAACTAATTGTAGCTGTCTGGCTTAGTCCTTTACTTCAGGGTGGATGTGGAAAAAGTTTTATTTGGTTAATTATTTAGGTCCACACTCTCTGAAAGGGGGCTTTCAGGGACTGATTAAAATAGAATTTAACCCAAATACAGGTGTACAAATATTCAGGTGTGCACATATCTCCTATGAACCTATTTTAAAAATTATTTAGAGGTGAACAAGATGTGTTTTATACATGAATCTCCCCCAAAGCACTCTAATCTCTAATTGTTTTCTATGTCTGAGTGATGAGGCAAATTGGTCCCCTATCACAAGTTAATTTAATATTCTAATAATGGGAACATTCTCCCCATGAGCTTGTTTCCTGGCTTTGGGAATAAAGAGTAGGTAGGGGAAAGATATTCCTAACAAGAGGAGCAGCCTTGGAATTAAGCAGGTGAAGCACATTTGGACAGGTATCCTAGGATTAAGTTGAAGAAGTGGCTGTGGGTTAAGACAGCTTGGGGGCAAGAGAGGAACACTGGCCTGGCATTCAGGGCCTGGTATAGTCCTGGCCTCACCAGCCACCAACCTATTTTATGCCTCTAGGATGATCATTCACACATGCATGTATTATCTATACAAATTAGTACCTTCCTTGGGCCTTATACCTAAATAAATATAAATGGCAGGGGTGGGAGTGGAGGGAACCACATTTTACCAAACTTTACAGTATTAGCCACAGTCGTCGTAGTAGCATATTTCTTAGTTGAGTTTGGTGAGTCATCCATCTGACATTTCCTGGAATGGAAGAAGTTGGTGAAAATTCTGTAGCCTAGAAGAATTATCAGTGGCATTTGCAGAATTTTCAAATATCTGGTAAGAATGATTGCTGTGTTCTTCAAAAAAAAAAAAGTTCTGAAGTAATATCTCTCTGGTGTCTTGAATCCTTTGGATCCTGTTCTTTCTTTGAGTGACATGAGTTAAATGCTAGCTAGGCATTTGGTTTTTTTTCTTACCAGTTCCTCTGATCTGAATTGTTACGAGGAGGTGGAAGTATGTTTAGATAATATTTTTGGATGGGTGGATTTTGATATATTCAGGCTTAACCATAAAGTCCTCCATCAGACTGGCTTAGGAAAGGTTGGGACTATTAACAATTTCCAACAATCCAGAATGTTCCACATATATTCCTGTCCACTTAACCACTATAAGTGGTAACCTCCTCCCCTCCCACCACCACATACACTTTCCTTTTCTGTTGGTCTGCTTTTCCTTCCACTTCCATATTAGAAATAAGCATGACTATGTTGCTTAAGGAATGTTTAAATTTCTTGATAAACAAATACTAGACAAGAGAAGCCTGGTCTGTTCTATTTGTCTGAGGCCCATTGTCTGCTTTCATTTTGACCCAGTTTCTTTAGGAGCTGGGAGTACAAGGGGAATTTTAGGCCTCACAGGAGATTATCAATGGATGCTTTCAGGCAGTCCCTTGAAACATGTGCCTCAGTAGTAATTACTCGCCTAGATACTACATTCGCCAGAAGGAGTTTATTGTTCTCCAACAGGAGGAAAAATAAATCTCTGTAGTTTGTTGTGAAACTTTCAGCTTCCCCCAACTACAAGGACCCTGACTGCAGGTTTAGGGTTTCACCTGCAGGTGCAAAGGCTTACTTTTTTTTATCTCTTCTGATAGGAGGGGGGGGGGGGCGAAGAGGGGAGCCAAACCAAACTTGTAAAAGTGAAACCACTGACTTTCAGTGGACTCCAGTGTTTGAAGATTTTAAATAGTTACCACTAAAATATTTGAATCCTGCAAGAAAGGCATGAAAACTACATAGACCCCTCATCTGACATAGCTTATTCTGTATAGAAATATACACTGCATGTTCTTGAGACATTCCTCAGAGGATTCCTATGCAGGGAGCTAATTCCTCTGTGTGCATAATTGTGTTGGTGGATATATGTTTGAAAGAATCAGAATATGAATGGACTCAGCACAGGATCTGTGAGAGCATCCCTGGGCTGTGGGCTCTGGTGATAGCCACAGTCTTTAATAGATAGCCCATCAAGCATAGTCATTGAAAAGTCAGAATGGATACCACCTGATGGAACAGGGTCCTGGACCTGTTCTGGACCATCTCCTTTATATAGGCTTTGACCTTTAACAGTCATGTTGTAGGAGGGAGGTAGGGAGAGGTCCAGCAGGGGGAGCCCAGATGGCCAGGGAAGTGGCAGGGGGGATTTAGGTATTCAGTAGGGATTATTGATTGGCCAGTTGAGATGCATTCTAATAGTTCAGCTGTACACCATCTGCAGCTCTAGGAATCTCTGTCCTGGACTTTGGAAGCAGTGTCTATCAACACATAGCCTGTTGGTATCAAGACAGTGGTGGTGGTGGTTGGTTGTTGGTTGTGTGTTTGTTTCTTGGATGGTGTGCTTGGGTGATAATTTGCACAGAGCTCATTGGTGCCCAACAGAACTGCTCTCTGGTTAGAACTCAGGCACTTGTGCTCAGCAGTCTGGATGTGTGTGGTATTTGGTGCAGATCAAACCCTGCTAAGTTGGAACCCAAAAGAATTTTGAGTCCTGCATCATTATATATTGGTGACTCTTTCAAAATGAAAGAATTCAGTGAAGTCACTGGCACCCTAGAGATGGTTTTTAGGAGGTCTGAACTGCCTGTTTCCAGTAAAGGGCTAAAATGTTGGAAGTTAACAAAAAAGTTGTTGGTGAGATGTTCTTGCAGGGAGCTCATAGGTGCATAGGGAAGGCCTGGTTGCCTGATGGGCACCTGAGAAGACAGTGCGTGGAAGGGGTGATGTTACTGAGAAGGTTTTACAGACTCTGAACTCCGGAGAGGGGATTTTGATTATGGTCTTAAAAGACACTTCCCTGCGCTCCATGAGGAGATGCTTCTCTCCTCATTAGGTCATTGCCTCCAGAGCAATTTAGTACAGTTTAAAAATAAGCACACAGTTAAATACCATAATGTGGTTAAGCAAGCTGTTTCTGACTGTGCAAGCTAACTTTTTTCTATTTATGAGAGTGGTTTATATTATATTATGCACGTACAGAGCCATGACGTGACTGTATGGTAGCCCCATATAATATCAGCACGTAAGGTGGACTGTTTAACTAGATCCACAGGGTAATAAGTTGTCAGCAGGATCCCTTGCAGTGCACAAACCATCTCACAGCTTGATTTGTACCCTCACATATTCTGCTAAATATGTTTTCTTCTCTTGATCCTCACGAATGTCATTCTGAATTAGAAAATACTGTTTGCTCTCCATGGTTAGGTTTAAGTGTGGCATTCTGTTTAACTCTAGCTTTCCCATCATGGAATTTGCTATAAAGTCGCAGTAAGGTTTGATTCCCAATGTTACCAGTCCTTCAGGGGTTGGTTGAATTCAGTATGAACATACAAATAAATGGACGTAGTGCCAGTTTCATTTAGGATTCCTCATGGGTTAGGTTTGGGAACATGGTGAGGCCCTGCCCCTCTCTGCCTGACTCTTGAGTCTTACCCATATTTCTTCCCATCAGAGATTGCTGGGAAAGTTGGAACTAGAGAACAAAGACCTTCCTGGGTCTACCAAATAGAAGCTAGTTGTGGAGGGTGTGACTACCCCTGGCTTAACCAGGTCCAGTGGCTGTCAGAGTCTCTCTCCTTCCCCAGAAATGGTCAGGAGGACCAGGCACCTCATACCAAACTGCTCTCTCCTAAAGAGTAGCTTGAAAATCTCTTCTTAAAGGACAGTGAAGTGAGGCTCCATTTCTACCCCTCCTTTCCTAACAGAGTTCATTTCAAAGAATTCACCAGCCTTGACCATACTACTGCTTGGAATGACTTCTCTACACAACAGAAGGAGCACAGAGAGATTGGGAATGCTGGCTTTGGAGATCTAACACCCGGGTTCCTGTCTTTCTTTAAGTCCTCCTTGGCTCTGTGGGGTCCCATCTTGGTACTCACATCAGCTATGCCCTGAACCAACTCTTTTTATGCCAACATTATTATATTTCAATTCTTTCCTTCCCCTGACTGTGAGCTCCTTGAGGTCAGGGACCATCCATTCATCACTTGTGTCTCTAGTTTCTAGCATATTCCCCGGTTATAGTAGGTATACTCAAGAAATTTGTAAAAATAAAACAAAAAGTAAATGAACCAGCTTCAAATGATAGACTAAAGTTATAGTTTCAAGTGGGAAAAATAGCAGGTTTTTGAGATCAGTTAACTGATGAGATCAAAACTGGACTACAAGACTAAAAACATAATATGGGAAAGTGTAGACTTCAAATTTAAAAGGGCCTTAAAGGATTACCCAGTCCAACATCCCATCTTAAAGTCTGCACTATTCTCTAATTTCCCATCAGTGGTTCATGGGCTTTGGATATCTGCCAAGGCCGACATTGTTTTCACACTAAGCTAAGATGTCCTGTACTGCTTTCATCTCGTTTATCCCTTGGAAATACCAAGATGAAGTGTTGGCATTCTTCACATGACCACCTTTCCTTTATTTCCAAAAGTATTGCCCTGTTCCTCAACCTGTACTTTCCAGGTTAGTATACACAGTTCATCTGGCCATTCTTCATATGATGTAAGTTAGAGTTTTTGCACACTCCTGGTAACCCTTTCTATAGTGCAGTGAATGTGTGTCCTTCAAAATTGTATTACTAGAAGTAAAGACAACATTCCAGGTATGGTCCAGAGTATAAAAAGTTTATAACCTCCCTAATTCTATAAATCATGTGTACATTAAATGCCACTTATTTTTCCAGTTTTATTGGTGATCTGAATCTGCCTTTGGATCATGGGTAGCTTTATTTTGATGAAAGTCTAGTATTTTCTGCTACTTAAGCCTTGCATCACTCAGCTTCTACTTATGGTTGCCTTTTGGGCCAAAGAACATTATATCCCTCTAGGTCTAATCCATGTCTCATGCCTGCCGTTCCATTTTCTCAGACTTAAGCTTCTGAAGATTTGAAGGGGATGCTCTCTCTATCTTATCCAAGGACATGATAAAAGTACGGAATTGGACAGACCAAAGATGAAATCCTGTGGCTACTAGAAACCTCTCTTGAGGTGGATATCAGCTTTGAAAATGAAATATAAATAAATTTTAACCAAGTCCCTCATCACCTATAAGAATACCACAAGATACTTTGTAAAATACACTGTTGACGTCCATATTTTGGTACAGTAATATAATCAAAGGGAAACACCATCTTAAGCTAATCTAACCAACTCTGATTAAAATTTTGCTGCCTCTTGGTGATTGCATCTTCTTCTTCTTCTGGGTTTTCATGAGCAGACCATTTGTAACTTTTTTCCCCATTTCTTCAAAGGTAACATTTGTACAATTTTTAGAATCTACTTCTTCAGTTTGAAAACTTGAATGACATTTACCAGTCCTTAGCTTTTGGCACACCTTCCATTTTTCCATGATGACTAAAAAGATTTCTGACAGGGATGAAGCATTAGTGATCTCTGTCATAGGGACTCATAATATCTAGAGCTGTGATTCTGGGGCTATGTTTAATTTCACCTTAAGCCTGTTGTCTGACTTTATCCAAGCTTTGGCTGTTGGGGCCAGAAATTATTTTATCCAAGTTGTTACACTGCATGTACAAAAGAAAAAAAATCATTCTATGGTAAGAGTTCCAGAACACTTCAAATTCCTGTAGCTTTTTAGTTATGTGAAATGTGCAAGGCTCAGTGCATGTTAGTTTCTTTTATTTGCAAGACAGCTTCCTCCAGTAGTAGGGCTTATTGTAAGGATGCAGATAGTGATTATGGTAAAAAAAAGGCCTTGGAGACACAAACTTGAATGAAGAAATGGTCAGAACTTGAAACGGTGGTACCTAACAGGGGCTTCTTGATAGTGCCCAGTGGGACACCAGCCAGCTGTGGGTGCTCTGGGCACTAGATTCTGTTGCTCCTGCCACTGCTATACCTGGGTGCCCCAACCCACCAAACTTGAATTATGTTTTCCAGACCCACCAGTGAACAGAAGCTCTGTCTTCTTCCTGTCCTAAAATGAGATTCTCTTCTCCCTTTTGTGTTAATTTATCCTAAAGAATATCTGTCAATACCCAGTGGCTCAAAGATGGTTCAAATAGAGGTCTTTCAGTTTTTTTCTTTAGGCTTTACTCACAAATTCATTACTACTCAGACTCAGAAGGTTTTTCTAAAAGTGAGCTAAGTCATAGGTAGAATAGTGTACTCAAAAACAGACCTTTGCAGCCTGCAAACACCTGAGGCATTGTTTACATCAAACCTGTGGGCATGACCTTTTCTTTGTGGTCAACTTTCCACCACTGTGACAGAATACTCATGGCTTGGCTCATAGTGTCAGAGGCTTCATTCCACGGTCAATTGGCCCCGTAGCTCTGGGAATGTGGCAAGGCAGAACATCATGATGGGGAGTGCCTGGTGGAGCAGAGCCTCTCACCTTGTGGCGACCAGGAAGCAGAGAAGTAGCTTGCCATTATACAAAGCTGCTCTCCCCAAACCCATTAAGCCATGAATGTATAAATGGATTAATCCATTCACAGAGGTAGTAATCTTCTAAAGGCCTCACCTCTGAAACACTACGTCGAGGACACAGGAGCTCCGGGGGACATTTAAGATACAAACTATACAGGACAGTATATAAAAGGCTAGTTTTACCTGTAGACTGACTCTGATGGAGCCATTAGCCTGCTGGTCACCTCAGACCAGCCACACCTGAATGCCACCTGGAAATCCAACCAAGTGTTAAGCCAGAACTGCTCTCCACCCCATCCCTCCCCTCCTTAGCACTTGGAAAAGAAAATACATCAAGAACTCAATGTACCTTACCCGGATTCCCTGCCTCAAAACTAAGAAAACTGGAGTTCTTTCTCTACACTCCACAGTTCATACCTTTTAAAAAATTAATTCTGACAGAACTACCTTTGGCCCCTTTCCAAAAACATGAAGGTTTACTGAAAGTGATTGGAAAGAAAGGAACAAATGGGTGTTTAAAAGGATTAAAATGCAGGAATTAAATCGGGACCTTGAGTGGGGTTGGGGGAAGGAGTGGGGGCTGGAAAACTCTAAGTGCAAAGAGAACTGCAGCTGAGAGCATTGTGACTGCAAAACTCGGGGAGAAAGGCCATTTTGGATTCTCAATAGAAGAATGGCCATTTCCTTTGATATTTCCCAAATTGCCACTCTTGGGGTTCGCACGGCTTTTTCACTGTACCTTTTTTTCTTTTCAAGCAAGTGCTAATGACTTGGCATCCTGGCACATAGCTGAATTCTATATAAATATGTGTACTTTCAAGTCTTTACGCAAACTCAATATAAGTCATTTTAGAAAAATGTTTTTAAGGAACACAGTATTAATTCAAGAAAGCCTTTGCTGCTTTTATTGTCACCAAAATCACACATTGTTTTCCACAGAATACTGCCATTTGTTTATATTTCCCCACAGTTTTTGTTTTTGGGAGTTTTGTTTTGTTCTAGTGGCAGCTGAAGTGATTTTGAGTGTTTGCAGCATGATGTTAATTAGCCAAATGTTTCAACCTGGAACTCTGAACACCTGGGCTGACATAAATTGCTCAGAATCAGTGTGGAAATCTTTGGAACAGAGGATGTGAAGGATTTGGGGTAAAACAGACAGTAGATGGTGAGAGATTTTATGCTGCACTTGTTCTCGGAGTAGAATAAAGAGAGGGAGAGTGTGTCGTGCCCTCTGACACAGTTCGCTCTCAGCAGCAGCAGCCCTGTCTTCTTGTATATGCACAAGTGAACCAGCAGTGCCCCCAGCATCTGCTTGAATGAAGAGATCTTGGATTAATCTATGGTAGACAGTGAACCCTAATCCCATTTCACCTCTCTCTTCAGCTGACCCTTGGGCTTTCTCATTTTTAAAACTCAGATACTTACAAATGAAGAGTCAAGATTGGTCCTAGGAATTACTAGGCTGACAAGGTGAGAGTTGGGTATCTAAATCATTCCATACTCTCTTTTCTTTCTTCTGGGGTTCCTGGCCAACAGAGCATATGCAGAAAGCACCATATTTGACTAGGAAGTGAAGTACTCTCTATTTAATAACTGAGCAGGAACCTGGTAACCACATATACGTGCATGCAGAAAGGGGGCTCTGGCCAGGGACAGTTGAGGTGGGTTTGACTGTTCAACAGCCCAGCCCCATCACTCTTCCTCCAAATCTTAGATGCAAGACTCAAAACAGATTGAGAATAGTTGGTTTGCCTAAAGTGGCATGCCTCAAAAGCAGCATTAATGACTTTTGAGGCTAGATTGTTCTTGGTTGTGGGAGCTTGTCCTGTGCCCTGTAGGATGTCTATCTGTTTCCCTGGCCTCCATCCATTAGATTTCAGTAGCAAACTCCCCACTCTCACCTCCTTAAAAGCCAAAAATCTCCCCAGGCATTGCCAAACAGCCCCTAGTTGTCCTATAAGAGGCAGACCCTAACTGGTTTGGGTATACTGATGATGGCTAGCTGATGAAGCACAAACTAATCATACAGTCATGAGGAGAGGAACTGGAATAAATCCAATTCTGAATACGATTGAAGTGAATTAAAAATTTGGTTTTCTAATTGTTTCATATTAGAATCACCTGGGGATTTTTTTTAACCCTTATCAGTTAAATAAGAGTAATTTCTGGGAATGCCATACTGCTGAAGTTTTTTAAAGCTTCTCAGGGACTCTAAAGTCCAGCCAGACTTTTTCGTTAGTGTTTTTTTTTTTTTAATTTATTTTTTTTTTTAATTTTTATTGTTGGTTGTTCAAAACATTACATAGTTCTTGACAAATCATATTTCACACTTTGATTCAAGTGGGTTATGAACTCCCATTTTTACCCCGTATACAGATTGCAGCATCACATCGGTTACACATCCACTGTTTTACATATTGCTATACTAGTGTCTGTTGTATTCTGCTGCCTTTCCTATCCTCTACTATCCCCCCTCCCCTCCCCTCCCATCTTCTCTCTCTACCTCATCTACTGTAATTCATTTCTCCCCCTTGTTTTTTTTCCCCCTTTCCCCTCACTTCCTCTTGTATGTAATTTTGTATAACCATGAGGGTCTCCTTCATTTCCATGCAATTTCCCTTCTCTTTCCTTTTCCCTCCCACCTCTCACCCCTGTTTAATGTTAATCTTCTTCTCATGCTCTTCCTCCCAACTCTGTTCTTAGTTACTCTCCTTATATCAAAGAAAACATTTGGCATTTGTTTTTTAGGGATTGGCTAGCTTCACTTAGCATAATCTGTTCTAATGCCATCCATTTCCCTGCAAATTCTATGATTTTGTCATTTTTTAATGCAGAGTAATATTCCATTGTGTATAACTGCCACATTTTTTTTATCCATTCGTCTATTGAAGGGCATCTAAGTTGGTTCCACAGTCTTGCTATTGTGAATTGTGCTGCTATGAACATCGATGTAGCAGTGTCCCTGTAGCATGCTCTTTTTAGGTCTTTAGGGAATAGACCGAGAAGGGGAATAGCTGGGTCAAATGGTGGTTCCATTCCCAGCTTTCCAAGAAATCTCCATACTGCTTTCCAAATTGGCTGCACCAATTTGCAGTCCCACCAGCAGTGTACAAGTGTACCCTTTTCCCCACAACCTCGCCAGCACTTGTTGTTGTTTGACTTCATAATGGCTGCCAATCTTACTGGAGTGAGATGGTATCTTAGGGTGGTTTTGATTTGCATTTCTCTGACTGCTAGAGATGGTGAGCATTTTTTCATGTACTTATTGAGTGTTTTTAACGAACAGTCACTACTTAACATGGCCAGAATGCCTGAATTTGCAAATGTTCTAGGTAGTGAACAGCTTCTTGCATTATTCATTCCAAATAACTGTTTAACAGTAATTCTCAAACTAAGAAAGAATATGGTGAAAGAAATATTTCTGATTCACTGGGTCCTGATGTTTTGTATCTCTAACAAGTTCTCAAGTAGTGCTGGTGCTGCTGGACCAGGAACCACCTGTGAGAACCCCTGATGATGACCATGACCTCTACTCTTGCTGAAGGAACAGTTGCCCAATTTTCCAAATGAATGGCACCACCCAAAGACCCACATAGAACATCTGACACAGAATTGAAGATATCATTCCCTCACCTCTTTTTGTCTTTTCATAGTGTTTTCTCCTTTCCTTCATCTTTTAACTCACTGCCCACTTAGTTCCATTGAAAACACTCTTATTATTGTTAACCTTAATTTAGTTCTCAGAAGTGCTCATAATTACCATTCAGGATTTTCCCATTCTTCCATGTCCTTATTTATTTAATCTGTTTTCTTTCATTTGTTAACATTAGAGATTTTAGGAACAGACCTCTTATTTAATTTTAGTGCTTTATTTTCCTTATGTAGTTACATATTATTAATAAGAATTTCTTCAATTTACAGAAAGATAGCATACTAAGATATTTTGTTATTAAAATAGATTTAGGGGGTTAACTTAGAAATCTAACAACCATATTCAAACATTGAATTAATTTATTATTTTAAACAATCTGTGGAATTAGGAGACTATTATTTAATGTAGTTTTTTATATTATGAAGTACAATACATAATAATTTAAACATATTAAAAACACAATTGTTGTGCTTTAGAAGTTTTCAAACTCTTTGACGATCAACTCTGTGACTGCCATGACCCTATTTACATCACCTATTAGAATCTCCATTCATCCAGAAATAAAGAAAGGGCTAGTGGGTAAATATTTGGTCAGTTATGTGCAAGGGCTATGGAGGAGGCTTTTCTGCAAATATCTGGAGGCTGTAATTTCATTGAACAGGGGATCTCAGTTACCCTCTTGTTGGAGTCGGTTGAAACTGCTGCCCCTTGGCTCTCCTCTTAAGACCTAGATCTCCCCACTTTGGGCTTGCATGCTTGGGGTAGACTGGCCCTGGCCTTTGCATTTGCACACTGCTCTGCCAAGCCTCCAGTTCACACTGTGAACTTGAATCCTAAAGTGGTAATTCTAATCCATCCCCTTCTGAGCATCCTAACTCTCATGTAATGCTCGTCTTGAGATAACACTGTAGTAATTATTAGAAAAAACACCCAATGTCTCATAGAAAATTTCAAGACCCTAATAGAATTTGAAAACACCTATCTTAGGAAATAAGTGGGAAAGTGCATTCTACTGGAAGCCAGCTGGGTCTTGTGCCAGGCTCTGACGAGTGGTGTGATCTTGGACAAGTTGGTTCACTTGTCCTGCTTCATCTTTCTGGTTGGAAAGTTGAGAGGGTTAGACCAGGAAGCCTGTATGCTCCTTCTAGGGCTGCTCTCCTGTGATTCTGAAGTTACAGATCCTGTGGACTAAAGCCTTGAGAGAAAAACTGCTTCCATAAAGACTGGGCTTCTTTCCACAATTGGTAACTCACAGGGGAATGAATTTTTTGGAAGAGAGAAAGACAGGTGCATGGACAACAACAGAGAATGTCTGGTGGCTTCTCTTGTTTTGTCCTTCAGTGGCTAAATAATATAGCACCAGGCAGGTAGGAAAAATCATGGTTTTTGGTTTTGGGTTTTGTTCTTAATCAGGTCCTTGTATTTTGGTTTTTAGAGATCATTTTAATGCATGCAGAGTGTCTTTATGAGTGAATATGTTGAGCCCCCTCCAAAGGATAACCAGGTGACCTGTTGAGTTTCATATTAAATGAGAATGTGTAACTACCCTAGGTGTGTAGAAGAGTCCTTAAGACGTTCCTTCTACAACTGCCAAAAAGATAGACTGAGGTCTGGTGCCCATATTTGTTACATTAGCTTTCTTTCTAGTTTTCCTTGAAAGTTCATAAGTTCCTAATGTTGTGGCAGGCTTTCTTCCAGCCTTATCCAGTGACTTACAGGGAGAGAAGACACCAGCTTCTTCATTTGTGCACATCAGGCTGCCTTGGAAGTCATGGGCAGGTGATCAGCATTAAAAGGGAACCCAGGATGTCATCTTCCTGATGACGCCTGACAGGGATACCTGTATGTGCAGTGTTTAATGCATTTGAAGGCTAGATCCAAACATTTAAGAAATCAGGATTAAGGAAGCTACACAAATATGAACTTTGAAGAAAAAAATTCTTATAAACATATTGGACAGTATAACAAAATATCGCAGCCAGAGGGCTGGTCATCTCTTATAAGATGCCACCCCAGTCATTTACAGAATGGATTCTTCTCGCACTCCTAGGATAAAAACATTAAAGGGACATGCCCAGGAAATTTCCTTTCCTTTTAATCAGGAATAAAGCAGCCTATTGAGACCAGGAAAGCATATTAGATTTCATGTTTAATCTCCCGGACGTCAATCTCTTTACAAGTGCTTGTTTCTCTAAGAGGTACAAGTCAGGAGTACTTTGGCATGGACTTCCAGAATGGCCTTTATCATCTTGATGACAATTTTTCCCATTTAGTTAACAGTTTATTCAGTTGTAAAACTACAGTGACTCATGTAATTAGAGGTTTCCTTCTGTGTCAACAGAGAGGATTTTTGAGCTTGGTAACAAGTTGGACAACTTTTCTGCTGCACTTCAAAAGAAGTAAGTCAATCATGGGATAATATTTTTAGAATGTCAAAACTGGAATATGGCTGTCTGCTAATCATCCTAAAATAAAACCCTTGATTAATTACAACTAAATTATCCAAAAGTGACAAAATTTACTTGGGTCTCATTGAAGTTTTACCAAGTTACCTCCTCCAGGCCAGGTGAACAGGAAGAGGGAAAAGATGTTCTCCTCCTTCATTAATATTTCACTTAAAACAAACAAACAAATAAAAATAAAAAATCTTCTGAGGTCACAAAGATGAACAGGCTATCTTGTAAATGTCTCATTCAGTGAAGTGTTTTAAAAAAAATTATATATATATATATATATATATATATATATATATATATATATATATATATAGCCCTTTCTGGATCTAGATTTTGTGCCTTCCTTGAACGTGGGCAGCTAAAGGTGTGTATGAAATATTCCTTCAGGAAAACACCAAAGTGAAATTTCTCCACAGCTGTCATAATAATATTTCATTAAACAAATGGTGTTTTTAAAAAGTCACTTGAATACTTCATGAGCATAAAGAAATCACAGCCACTCTGGGAGAGATACTACAAATTAAGTGACCACACAGGCAAGATGGAACCTGAAATTGGAAATTCAGGAGAATTGCAGAATTCAGATGAGTTCAGTGATAAGGTTGTTATCTGTAAATAATCCTCAGGGAAGAATTTGGTTCTAATGCTTGAGTCACAGCCTAAAAATAATGCCTGAGTCTGTGTGCGTGCGTGCGTGTGTGTGTGTGTGTGTGTGTGCGCGCGCGCGCGTGTGCATGCCTGTCTGTCTCTGAAAACACTTGATTTGGGGGCTCTTTTTAATTGATGTATTTATGAAACTTGAGTGCAACATATATTATATATGCCAGGTATGTTGAAAAAAAACAAACCTCATGTAATCCTCATGTTACCCCTATTAGATATTTAAGGTTATGTTATCCCATTTTACAAATGATAAAACTGAGGTATGCATGTGATCTCAAAGCTACAAAATGAAAGAATCAGAATTTACATCATAGGCCATTTGGCATCTATGACCTGTGACCCTGTGATGCTGTGATGCCTCTCAATAAATCTTTGTTGGAAAAGAAAATAAGTTTCATCTATGAAAGTTTGTAAAGCAGGTTCACATATCATTTCATTTGATCCTCAAAGGACCCAATGAGGAAGGAATCGTGATTTCCATTTTGGAACAGAGGAAATAGGTTTGGAGAGGTGAGTGACTTCTCCAAAGTCATCCGGCTGTTCAAGTTCTAGGGCAAAATGTAGATACATGTACACCCTCTTCAGTGCTGACTCTTTGTGCCATAGTTGCAGTGATTTGAATCAGAAATTCCTGCGGCCTGCCCTCGTTTCCAGCTTCTTCCACTGGATCTCATTTCTCTTGGAGCTCAGGAGTTGTAAGTCACATTCCTTACACAAATGTTAAGGAGTAAGGAGAGAATTTTGTTTCAAGGATGGTTCTTCCATGTGTTAACTGTTTTCATCTGTACAAGAGTCATAACACAGTCTGAAACTTTCTTTTGGTGTGTCACCCACAGTTTTTCTCTACCTCTGTCCCACTGCAACTAGTGATCCCATGGTGGGAATGGACTGAGGATGTCGAAGTTCAAGTAAATAATTCTCAGGTAATGCTGCACTTACTGGGCACATATTTCATATCTGGGGCTCGCACTACTACAGATCTTCAAAGTAGCTTCCCCTCTGTTTTCCACTCTGGCACACTTTGAGTTTCAGGGACCAAACTGCTTCTTGCTGAGGTCTTATGTCCTCCCCTTTTAGCTATTGATGGAAACTGTAACTGATTTGGACTGAGTTCTCCACTTCTTTCCCAGTAGGGATCTTGCTTTTGATTCAAATTGTCAATCATTTCTCAAAAACCTACTCCTTTTTACACATCTATTTATTTATATCCCATCTTGTTTCAAAGAAATTGAGGTAAATTAAAGGAAACAAAATAGTAAAACTACAAGTAGAAAGTAGAAAAGGGGATTGGAGAAGAAATAAATTTAGAATAGGGCAAGACCTGAAGAGATTGATTTCTAGTTTCTTAGCCAGCAAACAAAACAAAAAAGAACAAAAGCAAAATGTGAAATATAATCAGTCCCAGAATTTTCATTGAGGAGGAGGAGGGGAAAAAAAACAAACCTTTAAACTCTAAAAGAAAGTTCCTACTTGGGGCTTTCAGATGGTGACTCCCTGTGAAAGCTTGTAGGTATTGTGGTTTTAAAGATGACCTTGAATCTTTCTGCCTAGCAGGGAATTGGGCAAATTAATACCTAAAGAGTACAATAAATGTAGCTCAAGGACAAGTTGTCTAGCAGGGGAGTACTTAGGAAAGACGAATTCTTTCTGACAGAGGGAACTGGGAAGGCAGCAGGAGGTTGCATCTAATTGAGCCTTGAAGGAATGGATACATTTTGAATGGAGAAGAATGAAGAAACGGGCATTCTTCTGCTAGGGAATGGAGTGAGCCACAATCAGAGTCTTGGGCTTATGTTTGGGGTGGGATAGATTCAGTCCTCTAGGTCAAGTATAGGAAGACTGATGTGGTGGAAGGCAAGACAGGTGTTGGATAGTCTCTGAGGAAGGGCTGCATCCTGACCCGGGCTTTGGAAAGCTCATTCTACACTGGGTGAAGAGTGTGGACTAGAAGTGAGTCTGGACAGAGGAGATTAATTAGAGCACCATTGCAATATCAGAGAGGAGAGCTGACCAGAGTTCATCTGGGCCCATAGTAGTGCAAATGAAAAAGAGAAAATGGAGAATCTATGGGTGCTAGAGTTAAAGAGATCTGGTCAGATGTGGAGATGTATGTAGGAGACATGAGAGGTAGATCAGGAAACAGGGGCTTTGGAACATGCTGAAGGTATCAAGCAAATGGAGATCTAATTGGACCTTCTGGAGCTTTCTGTATGTGCTGTTCAAGAACTTTAGTTTTAGTTGCCTGGACTTGGTTTTGAATCATGGCTTACTGTCTTCCAGTTAGAAATCCATGTGTTAACTGTTTTCATCTGTACAAGAGTCATAACATACACCTTAAATGACTGTGAAATTTAAATGACAACATAAATGTCTGGAAGTGCCTAGCAAGCACACTCCTTATACAGCTGTATAAGGAGTCTGGTTGGGATCATGGCTATTCCTTGTGCTTTGGAACTAGTATAGCTACTTTTCTGTATATTTCTGCTTTATTCTTCCATCTGCAATTTTGTCCAACACAGTATTCTAAAAACTTATTCAGAACCTCAGTGTCCTGGCTTACCTGGCCATACAGTAGTCTTTGCGGGGAATGGCGTTGGGTGCCATCTTGCTGCTACCAGAGTATGGAAAAGTAATGAAGCTTCCCATGTTCTTGCTTTGGCCCCAATCACTCTAGGTGCAAAGGGGGAACATTCTAGGATACCATGTGATGTGCAGGTTCTGAAGACATGATTCCATATTCTGAGGTGTGGGGTATTGTGCTGCTAATAAACTCCTCAACCAAAAAGGGCTCAGATTGAAGTTAAAGGAGCCCTAAAGAGAGAAAGACAGGCACAATAGAAAAGAAAGCACCAGTGATTTTAGTATCACATGACTCCCATAACTATTTCTTAAAGACTTGGAAATATGACCGTCTACAAAAGCAGCAGTAAAAGTTACAATTGGGAAAAATTTTAATGTGGCTCTCAAGTGAATCCCTGAGGACAGCCAATAGTAAGAAAGGGACCCTGAAGGGTCAGTGGATTGCTATAACATTCCTAATTATTAGGTGATGTGGGTTGACCTTCTTGTTGGGAAATTCTCTTCCTAATTAAATACCCCTGCTCTGGACATGCTCACAGGTCTGTGCTAATTCAAGCAACAGTGGAAAAATATATCAAGAACTCTACTTTAATTGAAAATATAATAATTAGATTGTGGAAATCCTGCTCTTAATTATAGAGCCAGATTTTTCTGTTTCTAACTTATTTTCTTGTGGTATTATGCCCTGACAAAACTAATAAAGTTTCCATGGATCTGTTACAGTTTTTTTAAAACTCCATGGCTCTATCTGAACCTAGAGGTCCCATGTTATTCCAGTTTTCTTGGATCCGTTGTCTACATTGTTGGGAAATTAAACAAGTCCCTGTGTCGTCATGTGTAAGAATGGAATTTTAGTTTTGAAATAGCTGGCATTCATTTATGAAGTTGGTTAAGTAGAAGCTTCAAGAATTGGCAGTTGCTGCGCATAGCATCTCCCTTGGATTTGGACAAAATAGGCCCCTGTTTTAATACCTGTGCTTGAACTTGAATATATATGGGTATCACCTAGAGGTTTGGATTGAGAAATCTAAAATGGTGCCTGGGATGCACTATTTTCACAGGGCTCACAGGTCAAGACTGTACTCCTTTTGGTGGAGCACACTGTTGTGGTTTGGATGTGAGGTGTCTTCCAGAATCTCATATGCGAGAAGGGTTAGAAGAGAAAGGATAGGGTTTTGAGAGCCTTAACCCAATCAGTGAATTAACCCCCTAGTGGGGATTAACTGAGTGGAAAATGAAGGCAGATAGGGTGTGGCTGGAGGAGGTGGAATATTAGGGGCATGCCTATATGGTATATATTTTGTATCTGGCAAGTGGAGTCTCTCTCTGTTTCCTGATTATCATGTGAGCCGCTTCCCTCTACCATACCCTTCCACCATGATGTTGAGCCTTACGTTGAGCTCTGAAGAATGGAGCAGCTGTCTATGGACTGAATCCTCTGAAACATGAGCCCTCAAATAAATTTTCTTCTTCAGCAATTTAGTCACAGCAGCAAAAATGCTGACTAAAACACATATCTTGAAGAGCACAATTCTGAAGAACTCTGCTCTAGCCCTTCCTGATCTTTTACTTTCTCCATGGGACAAAGAATCCACAGGCCCAAGAACTTGTGCCTACGATAGCCTCGGCATGTTACTCATTTTTCTAGATCTTGCTGTTTATTCTCAGGGCCCTAGAATTCCCTGCCCAAATAGCCCGGTATCTTCTATGGGTTTTCCTTACTTCTCTAGTCTATCCTCATGAAGTAGGTATACCCCCCTTGTATGGTGTGGCCAGAGAACTTCTGTTGTGGGGGATGAACAGATATATACTGGGGTGGGAAGAGAATGGGGCAAGTCAGAGTGCAGGTGTCTCTCTTGGCCCCATGCCTTTGGTGCAGAACTCTAAGAAGTTTAAATCCAACCTGACATTTCAGCCTCAGATTCTTTGAGGAATATTTTCAATTAAAGTAGGATTCTCAATGTATTTTCCCATTACTTCTTGAATTAGCACAGACCTTTGAGCATGTCCAGAGCAGGGCTATGTTAATTAGCAAGACAGTTTTCCCATAAAAAGGTGGGCCTACATCCCTAATAATTAGGAATGTTATAACAATTCACTGACAACATCAGGATCCCTTTTGTGGTGTTCAAGGGTGTCACTGGCTAGAGGAATCCAGTGGGCAGAAGTTGGTTGGGCCAAGCAGAAACTTGGCCAGTGGTATCTGGGCTTCCATTTACACTCTTGTCTCTATCCTGAAAATGCTAGAGCAGGTCTAACTGAAAGATGCTTTGTGACCTTGACAGAGGGCTATCTTTTACCCTTTCATCATTTGACATTTTTATTGATCCACATTAGAAATAGTCAGATTTGTTAGGCTGCTACATATGGTTCTATAACTTTAGTTCATTGGATGGGCCATTCTGCCATCTTTAGATAGATCCATAAACTGACAATTTCTTTTAAACATAAGATTATTTGAAGTGGAGGAATTCTCTGAAGAAAACAAGATGACGTACTTCTTCATTTCTTCTCCATTGTGTCATTTTCATGGACTTGCATGAAAGTCACATTGGAGAGGATTGAAGATTCTAGTGCAGGTGGGGATGATTCTAAAAAGCCCAAAAAGGAGTGAAGGAGGAGTGCGGCTGGCATTGTGGCTCAATGGTAGAGCACTTGCCTAGCAAGTGTGAGGCACTGGGTTCAATTCTAGCCATCACATATAAATAAATTTTAAAAAGTTCATTGACAACTAAAAAATAAAAAAATTAAAAAAACAACATCAAGAGGGGTGACTCAACAAAATGGGGTAGGGAGGAAGAGCATGAGAAGAAGATTACCACTAAATGGGGAAGAGAGATGGGAGGGAATGGGAGGGAGAAAGGGAATTGCACGGAAGATGGAAGGAGACCCTCATTGTTATACAAAATACATGTATGAGGATGTGAGGGGGAAAAAAAAGAAAAGAAATGTGTCATGTTAGATTGGGTAGAGAGAAGTGATGGGAGGGGAGGGGGGAAGGGGAGCTAGGAAGGACAGCAGAATAAAATAGACACTAGTATTGCTGTATGTATATACGTGTCTATATGACCAATGTGATTCTGCAACATGTACACTCAGAAAAATGAGAAATTATACCCCATTTGATTCAAATGTGTGATATGTCAAGATCATTGTATTGTCATGTGCAACTAATAAAAAAAAAGATCTTAAAAAACAACAACAACAACAACAAATAGGAGTGAAGGGGCCTCTGCCAAAACCAACCTCTCTTGTTCTGTCTTAAGCATTCAGCTTCACTTTTGAAGCTTCTTTCAGTGTGCCATGAACTTCTATGGTTTTAGGGCCCTGGTAGCCATAGAGAGGCAGTCTTGGCAGTCAAGGTCTGCCTGGTGATGGCATTTCACTGAGTGTCCTGCTGCTCAGGGCTACCTATGCTGCCTCTGCCTGACTTCCTGGCATTGTACCTGCTAGGTTCCTTTGAGTTTGCTGAACTTAATCTTTCTGGACCTTGCTATCTGCCAGGCCTTTCCTGACTAGCTGGAATCTATGCTGCTTGCCACATATATAATGGCAGGAAAAACTAGAGTTTTAAAGAATGATTTAAAAACATTTATCGTGTCACAAGAGAGAGGGGCTAGAACCATTGGAGGGATGTCTAACTGACCTTTCAATTGAGCTGCTTGACTTTTCTGCTATCACTATTATTCCTCTAGCAGTGTTTTTTCTTTGGTACCATGAACAGTGTCTTTTTCTTTTTCTTTCTTTCCTCTTTTCCCTTTTCATTTCTCTTCTTTTGACATTTTTTTAAATGGAAGCAAAATTTATATGAAAAAAATTGTTTTGAAGTATATAGTTCAACAATGTACTCACAATGTTATGCAAACCTCACCTATATATAAATTTGAAAACACTTTTTTCACCTCAAAAGAAACCCCCTGCCCACTGAGCAGTGGCTCCTCTTCCTTCTACCTCTCAGCCTGTGACAACCACTCATTTGCTTTCTGCCTCCAAGTGTCTGCCTAGTTTGGACATTTCATAGAAATAGAATCATATATTACGTAAGCTTGCGCCTGGCTTCCTTCATTTAGCACATTTTTTAGGTTCATCCACATTGTAGCATCAGAACTTTATTCCTTTTTATGGCTGAATTATATTCCACTATATGGATAAATTTTGTTTATTCATTCTTCTGTTGATGGAAATTTGGATCATTTCAACCTTTTGTCAGTTGTAGCAAAATTGGTACTGCTGTGAACGTATATGTAGTACAGTACTTGTTTGAAGCCTGTTTTCAGTTCTTTCGTGTATATATCTAGTATACCTAGGAGTGGAATTGTTGGGTCATCTGGTTATTCTTTATCTCTCTTTTTAAAAATTTTTAGTTGTAGATGGACACAACACCTTCATTTTATTCATTTATTTTTATGTGGTGCTGGGGATCAAATCCAGTGCCTCACATGTGTTAGGCAAGTGCTCTACCACTGAGCCACAATCTCAGCCCTGGTAATTCTCTTTTAACTTTTGGAGGAACTGCCAAAATATTTTCTACAGCAACAACTGCATCATTTTACTTTCCCACTAGGAATGCGTGTTTCAGTTTTTCACATCCTTGTTAATGCTTGTTACTTTCCTTCCCCCCCCACCCCTTTTGGTTGCCATCCTGGTGGTTATTGAAGTGGTACCTCTCTGTGGGTTTGATTACATTTCTCTAATGACTAATGGTGTTAAGCATCTTTATGAGTAGCTTCTTGATAAGATCAGTGTGTGATGCTATGATGTCAGTGACTACGATGCATTCTATAGTAGAATATTTGACAACCACAGTTGGGCATGTCTTGCCTTGTCCCTGCTTCCTTCTTTGTTACCCTCAGGGAGTGTGAGTTATGTGAACTCCAAGTCCTGTGATTAATGTGAGGTGGGGCACACGTTTTGGTCTAAGGGGAAGACAAAACCTGTTGAAATTTCTAATCGCAAGGGGCAGTTGACTGAAGAGTTTTAAAAATTTGCTTCCCAAAGGTCCCAAGTGTTTCAAAGATGATTTTTAAGGAAGTGAGGGAAATATCAGTGAGTTTAAAGACTTAACTTTGGGCAAGGAATGTCTGATTTGTATTTTAAGTTTAAGTAATAAAAATTATTTTCATAATTAAATCTACTCTTTCTACAGAATAAATTTTCTTCTTCTTTATCATTTTATAGTAATATGGATATCAGTCAAATGCCATACTACATAGCATACAGAACAAGTCTAGCCACCTGAATGTAAGATTTTTCTCATGTGTGTTTACAGTGTTTGCAGAAGGAATAAGAAAAAAAAAAGAGAGAACCCCTCACAATACTAGCAGCATCTGATCTTTTATTACCTTCACTACTATCAGTATATTTATTTATTTTATAATACTGTCCCTTTGACTTAGCTCATTCATATAAAGTATCCTGTATTTTCGCTTGCCATTTGTTTGCATGGACAGTATTAAAATATTACATCATTCAAAAGCAGGTAGAAGTCATCTGTGGTCTTGGAATTAAGAAAAGAGGTTAGAGTTGGGAAACAGTAGTTGGAATTGGGTCAGGGGGCTCCTGGAGGACTTCTTATATTCTTTCTCGATATGAGTTATATAGGTGTGCCACTTTGGGAAAAATCAGCAAGTTTTTTTCTTATTATTTATACTCTTTTCTGTGTACATGTTAGACTTTAGTAACTATTTGACTGAAAAATAGAAATTTGAGAACAAATCCTGCATCTTCCTCAGTGTTGTATATGTTCTCAATTTTAACACAAAGTTTGCATGATATGAGAAAATGGAAAAGTCATTGGTTTCAGTGGGAGAAAGAAGAAAGCAAATTAATTTTTACTGAATATCTTTTTAATGAAGTCAAGCATTGTGCTAGATGTCTTACAAAATGGATTATTGTCTTTTATCTTCACAGCAATCCATGAAATGTTGTATGTTATTTTCATCTTTCAGGTGGAGAAACTGAGACCCAGAAAACTTTAAATACTTGGGCTCATACAGCTGTGTATAATGGAATCAGAAATTGACCCTAGAGGCTGTCTGCCTTCTAATTTCTCCATGGCATATGGTGATCTCTGTTACCTAGTTGATGTTTAGTTATTATTTGTTAAATGAATGCATGGATTAATTAGAAGAAAAATGCTGTGCTGTCACTGATAAAGCTGGGTTGTGCTAGTCTGGTCTGGCATATGTTTGCAGATGGGTCCACTGAAATGGAGGTGACAGGACCCTCACTCTCTGGGTTCCCCCTTCCTAAAGGCTGTGAGCTGGCCTTTCAATGGACAAGGCTGAGGGATCTTAAGAGTTACTGACAGATTGATGGCCCGTTAGCCAGAGCGTACTTCTCCTGCGAGGGTTCCGCTAGGACTGTTCTCATTTGGAGATGAGTGTCTGAATGCCTCGTCTGCCTGGAAACTGGCAAGAATAATGGACTGGATGGGAGGCTGGATTGAACAGGATTCTAGTGTGCTGTCAAATGTGATGGCTGAAATGATTTCAATATGAGCTTATCAGACTGTTTAGGAACAGAGAACAAGCACAGTACATGTTATTTATGGCATTCACACTCTTGCAGCTAGGAACAAAATATAGCATGTCCCAGGCTCAGATTTAAATTGGAATATTCTGGCGTGCATGCACAAATTAACTGAACAATAGATTTGAGAGACATGAAGATCCACAAACCTAGATGAGAAAGAATATGTCTAATTTTACAGTGCATTTTGAAAATGTTTCAATCCTCAAATGAACTGGTTGTCCTTTACCAACTGGGAATCTGAAAGGCATTCTAGTGTATCCAATTGTGAACTCCTTTAGCAAAACTCCTGCTGTGAACAACTGCTGAATTACACTGTTGCTGAAGTACCTTGTTTTCTTGTGGCTTAAAGACCTGGTTGGATAGATCTTTCAGAATCTTCTGGAATCATTTTAGGGACTCTGCAATGACTAAGTGTTGTTTGATTAAATAGATGTGTTCTTCTAGCCAAGATACTAAAATTGTGTCCTCGTAGACTGAAACTACTGTAGGAGTGGGATTAATTACAGTATAGCAGAACAAGGTATTTTTGTGTACCAAGGTTTGGTTTATGTTTATTGTTGAGAGAAATGTGGAACAGGGCTGAAATTTGAAAAAACCCCATTGCCAATCCTTTCCTACATGTCTTTGAACCTTAAGAATCCATGGAATTTGGAGTTAGACAAATTGGAGTTTGAACCCAGCTCCACCTCTTCCCTGATAGGTAACTTTTAATCTTTCTCCTTTTCTCTCTTCTCATCAATAAGAAAGTGATAAGACATATCTTACAGAAGTATTATAAGGAGTAAATTAGACATAATTTACAGTGCCTGGATAGCAAATGTTAATTCTGTCACTTGTTTCCTTTTCCCCTGGTAATATGCACAGAAAAAAAATGATATTGGTAAAAATGCTTTAACACCTACTTTAAAAATAATCTAACAGGTATAATTAAAGAAAATAGATATTAAAATAGCTACTAGTTAGAAGATTCTAGGCTTGGAAGTGTATTTAATATTTTATTGTATTGTTTTACTTGAACTACACTTATATATTTGATTTTCCCCTCCCCCCCATTCATGTAGACATATGTGTGATATTGAGATACAGATGTTCCTCCATTCTTGGGTCATCTCAAATTTGGGGGAGGAAACGGAGGTCACTAAGTTTAAAGTACATGGATTCCGATGCTTTTGTTGAGCTTTCATGCTTAAATGCATGTTAATAAAACGCATATAGTCATTGTAGATTCAGGATAAATAACATAACATAAAGGTATTATTTTTAGACATACATCAATAAAAATTATTATGTATTTGCTAGGAAAAATAAATGGGCCTATGTCAGTGTGGCTTGGTAATCAGGACTGGTCTGTAGTATAGCTTAATGACTTGCTATTTCACAGCAACTGCTTAGTGAGTAAACACATTCACTCCAACTAAACTGCAGATCTTTTAGCTGCTGGGATTCTGAGGACCTATATCCATGAGCATTTATGATATTGATGTTGGAAGAAAGCCTTTGTAAACTAATCAAATTCCTCAGGTTTTTACCACCTGCAATTGATAAAGAGTTTTGGAGATCATGGTTTGACACAAAACATAGATTGGGCATATTATGAAATTTGTTCTCTATCATGACTTTTGTTTTAAACATTACTTACAACATTTTGTCCTAATTACAGTACAGAATAACTCATATCTCTTGATTATTCCCCTAAAGAGCTTTTTCATTTACAAAGATATTCATGGCCAAGAACTTTGGTTTAATGTTTTCAACATGTATCTTACCCCTGAATTCTTAGAAATATTTCCTCCTATGAGTTACCTTTTCAAAAGCTTTAAAAACAATGAGAAACTCATGATTAATTCTGTTTTTTTTTTTTTTTTTTTAATTCTAGAAACCTGGGTCAAAGTATTGTAAGCATGGTCTGATATCTAGAGACTTCAGGTGCCCATTCATTCATTCACTTATGCATCTCTTCTTTTAGCAAACATTTACTGAGAATGTACGATTACTCATTCTGCTTAAGTGCTGGGGATCCAGTGATGAAGAGAGACAGGCATGATTCTTGCATGACAAAACTTACTGAACAGTAGGGT
Source organism: Marmota flaviventris (assembly GCF_047511675.1). Classification (NCBI taxonomy): domain Eukaryota; kingdom Metazoa; phylum Chordata; class Mammalia; order Rodentia; family Sciuridae; genus Marmota; species Marmota flaviventris. Next base: position 39,837,722 of record NC_092510.1, on the reverse strand, counting down.
AGATGGGTATCAATCAAAGAAACACAAACAGAATTTAACATATCTGTGATAAATAAGAGAAGCAACCGAATCAGGGAAGTTGGGAAGACTGTGACAATTAAGCCAAGCTACAGAAAAAGAATAAACATTAAGTAGATCTTGCCTATACTCTTTAAAGTCCTGGTCCCCATTCTTGCCCATTCTAATTGCTGGTGATTCTGAGTAGCAGGCCTCCTCCCATGGGCTCCCTGCGTAGCACAAGGCAGCCTATCCATCATACACTCTGAGTTCCCCAGCAGCTCATCTTTGTGAAAAACAGGGGAAACGAAGAGACAGAGTTTCTTGGGCTTCCTTTAGTTCTGCCCTAATTAGATTTAAGCAGTGGCCACATGGAGCAGCCCCATCTGTGTCTGCTACCTTTGCTATTCCAAAAACTAATGGGGCTGATTCAAGAATAACTGTGTTCCTACAGGGATGCAAAAAAAAATCAGAAAAAAAGAAAAAGAAATTAATTAATTCTATCCACACAGTCATTATCATGACCTGCATTTTGATTCTTGATGTGATGACAACCGTACTTGCGGCTTGTACAGCCGTGATCCTAATTAGAATGGAAACATAGCACTTTTGATAAATTTCCTTTTAGAGAAGGTTTATTTAATTCACTTTACAATCTCAGTCTGAACACCTGCAAACAGGCTGGGGGTTGCACGGATTTGACTAGATGATAGAGAATGGCCTCTCTTTGGCACTCGCCATCATCACTTTAGGAAAAATTAACTTTCACTGAGTAAGCAGTGCTATACAGTTATGCTTCTCGAACCATCTGTGGAGGAGAACCAGTTTTTTTTTTTTTAAATATTAATCCACCTTAAATGAAACATGTTCATGTTATACACATGTGTTTGAAAGCAATGGAGATCTGACCTAAACCCCGTTCACCAAAAATTGAGTTCCCCCAACACAGCAATGTGAAAATGCTAAATTATCTTCTAAACACTCCCAATTTGTATACTTACCTCACTGAGGTCAATAATATTCAGTTTGTGGACCAACACGGGCAGTCATAGTGCTAATGGCTCCATATCCTTTTCTATGAGCTGAGAACACATTTCTCGCCTCTACCATTTTGTGGGCCAATATTGTCACTTTCTTTCCCCTTGATCCATTGTCTTATGAAAAACTGGTAATTTCAGACTCAGGATTTCACTTGACTTTGAAAAGCAATACTCCCGTATGATCCACAGGATCAAACTTGTCTCAACATAAAGAGGATTTCAGAGAAGTTCTAAGACTTGTGGTAGTTCTTCACTGAGAGTCATGTGTTTTTGGCAGTCCTCACATTTTTAGAAACGATCAAACATTTATTTGGTGATATTTTTTAGAGTCTGATGACCAAACTACAGGGCTCTTGCTACATTTTGTTCCCAAGATTTTTTTGGAAAGCAAAGAAAAATGGCAGAATGTAGTTTTGTTTAGAGAAAATTTTCTGAATAGTTGCATGGCCTAATGCTGTGTTGGTCACTACACAGGACTTAAAAGAGGACTTATTTTTGATAACTAGGAATGTAGAATCTAAAATAAGTAGTGAGGATAGCTCAAATGATGTGTCAGATAAAGACTGGGCATTTTCAAAAAATTAAATATGTTTTAGTAAAAGATTTGCTAACTTGACTTTGACATATACATGGCTTCCACTTTAAACCTTTATAATTTATTTTAAAATCTACGTAGAATAAATAAAATAAAATCTCCTTTAGAGAGAGAATTCAGTGAATTGCACAACTGTGTATATCTATTATATCGTTGCCACAAACAAAATAACACACATTCAGCACCTCCAGAAGTTTCCTATGCCTCTGTGCAATCCATTCTTTCAGCCCCCGGCCTCAGGCAACCATTGACCTGGATTTTGTCATTGTAAATTAGTTTTCATTTTCTAGAGTTTTAGATCAATGGTATCTCATTCAGATATCTTTTGGGTATGGTTTCTTTAACTGTTGAAATCATCTTGAGATTCATCCATATTGTTGCATGTCTCAGGAGTTCCTTGACATTCCTGAGCAGTAGTATTTCACTGTGTCGATGCACACCGTATTTTATGTATCCCCTTCCCTGTGAGACAGTTTTTGACTGTTGTGAATAAAATGGCTATGGACCTTCAGGTACAAGTCTCAGCATGGACAGATGTTTGAATTTGTCTTGGGCAAATATCTAGGGAGGAGATGACTGGGTCATATGTTAGGTATATGTTTAAGTTCTTAAGGAATCGGGATAGTGTATTTTTGATAAATCCAGTCACTAAGTAACATACATACTTGCTTTTGGGAAGTTTATTTTTTCCTACATGAATGGATAGAACCAGGTTTTGGATGAGGGCATGGATTTTCCAAAAATAATCCATGCTGGAAATGTGTTTTTATAAAGTAGATTCTCAGAACAGGGAAAACTGAGAGATGTGAATGGAGTGAATTGTAATCATAGAGTTATCAAACCAAGCTCAGTACCAGGGAGCTACACTCCACCATTTCCTGGCTGGATGACATGAACAGTTGCTTGAGCTCTCTGAATCCTCCCTTTCTTTAACTGTGAAATGGGGATGCCATTTTATAAGATCATCTAAGAATTAACTGAGAAATTCTGTCAAATGGTCTTAGCTTGATGCCTAGGCAAAGTAAACTTTGAATATAAAGTTGCATTTAGGGAGGTATCTAAATCATGTCACAACTGAGAAGTGCCTAAGCTGGTGTGGAGACCAAAACACCTGACCTGCTAACATGTCAATATGTTGTTGTTGTGATTGTGTGTATACAGGTCCTATGTTTTGGCAAGGGAGTGCACCAAAATCACTGCTTTGAGAGTTTCAAATTTTAGAGACATGTTGCTCCAGATAAACTGAATAAATTCAGAGTTGATTTGCAAATTACCCAGATGAAGCCCAGCTGGTCACATGGCTAATTGTGGGAAAAATTCAGAAAGTTGGGTAAGTGCTTTAGCAGATTGTTTCTGATAGAAATCCAGAGAGCTTCTTAGAGCTGGTTTAAGGAAACTCTCTAGGACTTTGGGTATAATGTTAGGAGCATGCAAAGACCTCCTTATGTTAAATTCAATGCTATGTTACATTAATTGAAAATGAAATTTTATCAGCGTTCAATAGAGGAACTGAAATTTTGAGTCGGGAACAGGGATGCTTGATTTCTAAAGCACAAAATAAATAATGGGAAATTACCTAAGCCTTGATTACTGCATAGCAGGCTGATGAGAAGCTCCACATAGCCTTATTTTGTGTGGTTTACTGTGTACAGGATACATTCTTGACTCTACCTGATGATAACATAACCTCAATAAAGTGAGTATGAGCCACATAAATTTGGCTCAGATAGGTTTTGCAAAGGACAATGAGACATTTCTTCTTCAAGTAAAATGTTACAAATTATTTAATAACATGAATTAGTTCTTCAGATTTGTTCTTTGATGGCCCACATTCTCTAGTTAGAACCATCCTCCAAACTTCATTCCTAACATAATATTGCATGGTTTATACACATATATGCATGAGTATGCTCGCGCGCGCACACACACACACACACACAGCATTTTATATACATTTCACTGTGTATAATGTAGTAAAATGCTAAGGTGACAACTGCAGAGACTTTCTGACTCTTTTCAGGGACTTGTCCAAGAATTGCAGATGCTTGGGTCCTGTTGCTGTTGAATAAGCCCTGCATCAGAAATGGTCTTTTTCAATCCCTGAGACCTATAGCTTTCTGTAGCACATAGAAATCTCTGTGTTGCTCTATTTTTGGAATCATGAGCAGGTGGAAGTTGATTTGTGTTGAGTGTTACTGTGACTGTGATCAGGAGGTACATGACCAGTATCATTTGCTTATATCAGGGTGGCAGCGAGAGAGAATTTGAAATAGAATCCACCATGTGTGCTGCTGCTAATTATTTGCTTTGTTCTTGCAGCTCAGCACTAATTCATACAACATCAGACATTTATAATCTTGTGCTATGTAAATGACTGGGGAGAAGTCGAAAAAGCATCTTATAGCTGGGAGCTCAGGCTTATTGGAAAAGTTATTAATTCTCAAGATCAAAACCAAGGTGAAAAGCCCGGTGGCAGAATCCATGTTACTAAATAGGTATTTGGTTTTTGACTCTTTGACTACATAAAGAGCTAACCTAATTGGTTTAAAAGGTGAGAAATACAGTTCCAAAGAATTTATAAAACTGTGTTTCTCTAATACTAAGCAGAAGGATTGTTGAAATGTTCTCAAATTGTCCAGGTGTTCAGATATGATATAAATGTAAATAGACTATGGCATGTTTGGTTCGAGAGAGGCCTTGACAACCCAAATCCTTGTAAGGAGGAACTGCAGTGTGCTCACAACGCCCAAGCCACCTTTATGCCAGTCTTATTAACAAACAGATTTTTCTTCCTGTTACCCAGCTCTTCCTCCTGCCTACCAGGCACACTCCAGACTTAGCATCCTTGCATTAGCTCTTCCCTTCGCCTGGAATTCTGTCATATCTACTGACAAACTCTCACAGTTCCTTCAAATTTTCTTCTTTTCTATTACACCAACTTCTAGCATGCTCTTGGATTTGATTATTTAATACGTTTCCTGTTTATTGTTGGTTTCTCCTTGCTATTCCTCCCCACTCCTCTGTGGGCAATGGTCTTTGTGATGTCATTTACTGATGGATTCATGTGGCATGTGGTAGGTATGCAGTAAATATTTGCCAAGTGAATACATTTATGGTATTAAGTACTGAGGTTTGGGGGAAGTATACATTGGGTTTTTAAATTGCCAGTGAGGCTGTGGGATGGCATCAAAGAGGTCCACATGTGGGATATGATCTAGTCCTACCTCTGTGTATCTTTGCTGACTCTGTGATGTTAAGCAAATGACTGAACTGGGTCCCTGTTATCTCCTACTAATCCCAGAGGATGCTTGTGAGTAATAAAAAAGTCACAAATATGAAAGCACTGTTTAAACTTTCAAATGTCATCCCATATAAGCATCCATCCTTTGTTATGAAGCTTTAATGTTGCAAAGAGCCAACTTTGTTTATCTTTTCACCTCCATACTTCATTCTGCACTGAATGAGTCAAACTAGCATTTATCAACTGCCTGCTAAATGACACTGTGCTTGGTGCTTTGCTCACACCATCTCCTGGACCCTTCCCACCGCTGGGTGAAGGAAATGCCATTACCTTATTCCATAATAGGAATTTAAGATGTGTGCCTGGTGGATGATACCATGCACAGGAAGTAGAAAAGCTGGAATTTGAACCCCGGCCTATCTCATTCAAAGATTATTCATGCTTGTTCCTCTAAGCAACAATACAGACAGGGTCTTTTGTAGTTTGTGCCTCTCTCTTGTGCCTTGATTCCCAAGGGCCATGGGTCAGAATCACTAGGGCAGCACTCTCTCTTCTCCACGTGTGTATACCTACCTCACAGGGGATCAGGCTTCACTGCCACAGCTTTTAGCAATGGACTGTCCGGTCCCAGAGTTTAGGTTGAAGATGTTTAGGTTTGAGAGCTACTGCACTTTTGATTTGAAAACAACTCTCCAAGCCACTATCCTCAGTTTTTCCCTCCTCTAAACCCACTAATCTTGATCAGGATCCCAATTTGAGCTAACAACCTGTGAAGCTCCTTATATTTTAGTTTGTTTAACAGGCTCAATCTAAATCCAAGATGACAAACTGTGACTTGGAAAATACCTCCCAAGTGTTCCTTTAGTTCACACACAACACACACACACACACACACACACACACAAAATCAGCGAGAAGCGATTCATTCTGTTTCCTTCCATAGTGACTCCTGTCAACTGTGGGTTCTGCTGGGGATGGGCCTGTGAATTCCCACAGGGCTGCCAGTGCTGACTCTGTGACACTGAAGAAAGAGAAAAAAGAAACAGAGCCTAGAGATTATCCCGAAACCTCACCCTAATTGTCCATTTTATGTTCTACCCTCCTGCTATCAAGAAAGGACAAGGGCCACTTGCAAGCACTTGTTTATTTGTTTCGTCCCTCCTTCTCAACCCCCGCTTCTTTTCTTCTTGCCTCCCTTTCAGGATGTGCTTGACAGTTGTGATTACTTTATAGGAACAGTTTCATCTCTCTTGAAGTCTAAGCATTTGAGAATCCTTGTGTTCCTGGGAATTCTTGCCGTGCTGAGATGTTTTAACTTTAGAAGTGGATTCTTCAGGCTAGAACTGGGCCTCAGGGGCAAGGCCTGCCCCTTTGGAGCCAGGGGAGGAGCAAGTTAGTAAGTCATTCAGCATGGTCATTGCCTCTTTGGGTCTTCCTGCTGGTGTTCCAGTTACACATGGAAATGACCGGCCTTTGCAGTCACACACAGCATCTGCTGAATTCTTTCCACCAGTCTTAGTTCCCATCCTTAAATGTCCTTGAAAAGCTGTGGCTGTAAGAACAGGTGTTTTAAGGGAAGATATTTCCCCTGCCCCTTCTTGCACTTCTCTGAGTCACTCTAACACCAAGCTGTGATCCTGGGAGGTCTGTCTTTACTTATGACATTTCCTCTCTGGGAATCTTCACAAACTTCAGATCTGTATATCTCCTCCCTAACCACCTGTCTCTGATCATCTTTACTCTGGAAAGACTTCTGAGTTCTGCCCCCCAAAATTTCTCCTTTCTCCAAATGTTTGTTTTCACCCAGTTTATATCCTTCATGCAACATTTATATTTTTTCCTTGCATTAGTGTGCACATGAATATTCCTACACATTGATTGTCAACTTCCTGAAGGTAGGAACAGTGTACTTCTGTCACTTCCTAGACTTTCAGCACCCAAATTGCGCCATCTGTTGGTTAAAGAAGGGCATGCTTCCTGTCTCTTCCTGCTACAGAGTGAAGATTGGTCAAGGAATAGTTAAGCAATTCTTTGAACTGGTTATAGTTACTTCTCTAGAACTAAACCAGCCCCTCTCTTCATCTTTCCAAGCAAACGCCTGGACACTATAGAGACCTGTACAAAGCCAGCTTTTAATAAGAACTGACCTTTGCAAATATCTGGGTGGTGGTGCAGTGGGAAGAAACCTAGAACAAACCTAGAACTTAGTGGTTTCTGAGGGAGAAAAGGTTTTCAGAGAAGAATAAAAGCCAAACTGCCTTTTTTTTCAGAAGCACTCAGGACCAGATGACAGGCACATGATGACCGATTGAATGGTTGTTCCTCGACATTGAAAGCATTTTGCAATGTGATTGTTCGGCTTGCAGATCGGGTGTCAGAAAATCTCTTGGGCTGCATTGCCCATGAGTGAGACCTCAGCAGTTCCTTGTGCTGTTTAAGTGTTTGTGTTCACTTCAGTTATCATCTGATCATATGCCAGCTGGTAATGGGATTGTAGTGGCTTTGCACAACAATGGAGTCCTCAAAGGACTGAGAAAACATGACAGAAATGGTGAGTGGCAGAATCCTTAGATGTCTCATTTAATGCTGGGTGATTGAGTGCATCCATGTGGAGGAGTTTTTCAAGTCGGCATTAGAGCAGAGCAATTGTGGTAAAACATCAGAGCCTTCCCTGAACGAGATGGGCTGGGTGGGCAAAGGCAATTATTGCAAACAAGCTCAGAAATCTCTAGGCAGAGAAGTTGCATTGTTTCTTAGTGTTGGGGAACCTCTCTGTCACTTCACATGATTTCTTCTAAAATGCCCCTTTGACATTTTTGGCCAGTGTATTATGCTGAGCTCATCCAGTCCTTTTGTTCTATTTCAGAATATATAACTCTTATTTATTTAAAGTGAAGCGAAAAATGAGAAAGTAAAGGAATCACAAAACTTAAGGCCCCAAAAGAGAAAGAAAATCAGAGCTGGGCCAGGAGCTCCTTTTCAGAAACAATAGGAATTTCAGTAGTTTTGAATTCTTCCTGACTTCATGGTTGACTCCATATAAAATAGCTTTAGACTTTCAAGGCTCTATCAGATGATGATGTTATGTGGCCGTTGACTTTCTGAGTGAGGATGCTGGGGGTAGCCAGTCATTTGCTCCACTCGATTTACTTTGAATGTAATGAATTTGAAGTGGAAAATGCGACCCATCTTTGGATTAGCATTTGGTCCCTTTACCAGATAAGAAATGAAATGTGTAGGAAGGTTGTAATGGAACCACATGCTAGTAACTTCCACAAAGCAACTGTTGAATTTGATAGGCATGGTAGTTGGGACAAGATTTATCAACTGTACTATATTCACAAAATTCCTCTTTATCAGGGCCTTGTTGTTATGCCAGTCGTGGTGGAGAAAAGTCCCTGTTATTATTGTTGAACTTCTCTGTAGACAGGAAAGATACAATGTCACAGGTGTTGTATGTGAGATGGGAGAGAGAGTATTCCCAACTTCACAAAAGGTGAAATATTTCAGATAGACTGTCATATATTTCTAGGTTAGACAAGGGTAGTTCAGGGAACACTGCAAAAGAGAGTTTCCTATGTCATTTTTAGGCTGCAGATATTTTATAGTTAACATTTCATTAGTATAACTTGAAAGGACAGTGACATTATCTTGCTCTGGTATGAATTTCCAGGAAAGGCAACTTAGGATATGGTGGAAAGGACATTGAAGAGAAGGTCAAAATCTTTATCAGTGGTACTCTCTAATTCAACCTGTTTTCCTGCTCATATACTTGCGTACACAGCCTTATGTGCCATGGTCAACAGACTAATTTATCCTTTGGATTTTCTTTTAAATGTAAGTTCCTCAGAGATACATTACCCAGTCCCCAGGTTAAGACCACATCATGGGCTTCAGTGGACACTGTGTTTTTCTCTCAGCTTTCATCCCATTAGTAGGTAAATAATTGGTTGTGTAAGTACTGATTTATTGTCTATTGCACTTATTAGAATGGAAGTTCCACGAAGGAGAGATCTGTCTTAGTGTTCTCCAGTCTTTTCCAGGGTCTAGCACAGCAGCCTCCTCTGAATCAAAAAGATGTCAGTGATCATTTGTTGAGGAATAGATGAACGAGTAAGTGAGTCATTGAATTGTCCAGCTCCTCCTGGATTCAGCCCTGTGCACTGGGTTAGTCATCCAGCTCTCTCTAGGTTTCAGTTTATACATTTGTGCTTTAAAGGCACTGGACTAGATCATTTCTATGTAAGTGCCCTATGGATGCTTTATCAAAGTACCATAGACTGAATAGCTCAACACCAAATTAATGTCTCATGGGTCTATTGACGGGAAATTTGAAATTAAGTATGTTGGGAGAGCCATGATTCCAGAAGAAAAAATCTTCCCTTGCCTCCTCCTAGTCAATAGTGGCTGTGTCAGTCCTTGGCATTTCTTGTCTTATTGCTACCTACTCCAGTTTTTTCCTCTGTTTTCCCATGGCCTCCTTCCCTCTGTGTGTCTTAGTGTCCCTCCTTTTCTTATAAGGAAAATAGTCATTTTATATTTAGGGTCCACTCTAATCCATTATGACCTAATTTTAACTAACTACATCTGCAAAGACACCTTTTTCCAAATAAATCATAGTCTGAGGTCCTAGGTAGACATGAATCTGGGGTGGGAGAGTAGTGCTCTTCAACTCAGTGTAATCTCTAAGGCCTCTTCTCCATTTTCTGGTTCTGTGACTTGTTTCTATAGTTCTCTTCTCCAGTATACATAGGCCTGTTATCCTCATGCTGGTCTGAGAAACACTGCAGGTTCTGTTGAGACAACCATTAGTTAGTGTTATAGCCACCAGCAAGGTACGTATCAAAGCTTACTGGCTAGCAGCAAATGTTGAGTCCAGATGGAAACCTTGACTCGGGGGCCACATGTGAAATCTCTCCTCCAATGTGTCTGCTTTTTACTTCCCCTGGCTTTCTCCAAATTACTGTGAGCCTCTGTCAGCTGTCTTGTCTTGCACTTGCACACTGAGTCTAGCCTGCCTGGGACTCTCCTGACACTTGGAGTAGTTATGGCTCCCAGGCTTTTTAATTCTAACTCACGACTTCCCTTTGATATCAAAAGAGTAACTTTTGACTAGAAAAGCAAGGGAATCTGTGGCCTAATACTTCATACCTAGAAAATACTTTAAGCTAGTAATAGTAGATCTTGAGCCTCTCTGTTTTCTGAACCACAGAGAAGCCAGATGAACCTAGCTGAAGTCCTGATATGTGTAAGCTCTGAATATAGATGATAAATGTGTACACAGATTAGTTGTATTGACATATTAAGTGCTGCAATCACGTAGAAAGAAAACAGTGAATCTCCAAGGACAGAAATTTGATAATATCACGAGACTCTATGCTTTGAATCTTAACGTAATTGTTATTGCTTCCTTGGATATTGGGGATAAAAGTCACAACAACCTTCAAAAGAGAAAATCTACAAAGGAGAAATAGAATATGCTATGGAAGCAGTTTTTGAATTCAGGCTATCTTAAAGTCTATCACTTCATCTGCAGTGGCTCTTCCTCTGGGAAATGCTTGTGCTGGTGTGTAGAAGGTGGGGGGGGTGGAAGATCATGAGCCACCAGAGGACCCAGTCAGTTCACAGGCATTACCATGCTCCAGAATAAACTGTCACCAAGAGCAGAAGATTCCCAAAGGATAGCTCTTTTCCTACTCAAGGATCAGAGATAGGTGAAGATCCAACACACGAACAAACATTGGAAGACGACAAGTCAAGACAGATGGTGACTAAGGTCCACCAGGTCCCCACCTTCCTTGACAGCCTCTTTGATGCATAATTTGCATCAAGATGGAAAGAAGAATGTTTTTATAAGCTAGTTAAACAAAAAGATGATTCTCAGTATCCTCAATAAATTGCATAAGTATTTAATTAAGTAAAAATATCAAGGAAAGTTTATATGCTCATTATCCTTTTGGGAATTATCAGAAGGGAGTTAAGAATGATCATTGACCCTCTTCCATTTTTTGTGTCCCTGACCTGGGTAAGAGAACAAATAGAACAGTTTCCAGAAATCATTTATTTTACCTAAATTTCTAGATCTTACACTGGATCTCCAAAATGTGTAGGGTTATTTGTATTCACATTCATCTACTTCTTATTAGTAATTTGTTGATTTGTTTCTCCATGAGGCACCCATCAATTCTTCTATTGTCAGGCATTTTAGTAAGTGCAACAGAGACATCAGAGTTATGGAAAAGACTACCCCACACTTAAGGGGTTTGTAGCCTAATGAGTAGGTATGAAGAAGTCATAGGGTAGTTTTTTAGCCCCTATACTTGTGAAATTCTTTTGAATGACACACATAAAGGTTAGAAGGGGTTCTGTTGTACACTTTAACATTTTTTTTTTCATTCTCCACATGATGTTTGTTTTACAGGAAGGCTTTCTGCAAATGGAAGAAAAAAAATCTCAGTGCCTCTAATACTTCCCTCTCTCCTGTCACCTTTCTGACTTCTGCTGCCAAAAGTAATCATTTTTAATGAGAATTCTCAACCATAAAAACCTGATTTTTGAAAGCAGTGCTGGAAAGAGAGACCAATCTCTTGGCGGGTGTGTCAAAACAATAATAAAAAAAAAAAGTTAAGTGTAGATATGCCCATTTTCCCATGAATCCCTAGAGTTTCACAAAAGTCACGGCAAATGAAAATGAAGTATGGGAACAAGGTATTCAACCTCCTCAAATCCAACTGACCGCAGGACAGCTGTTGACCAAAAATTGGTTAGAAAATAAAGATCCAACAACAAACTCTGAGTCAGTGAGATCAGCTAGACCAGAGATGGCAAAGGCAGATGGGGTGCTAGATCTTAGGCTGTCTTCCCTGCTTGGGCAACTTTATGTGTTAGACCTTTTGCAAATTCACAGGTAGGTATGAATAGGATACCTGTTCATCCCTGTGATCAAGTGAGGGCACCATGTGCTGTGTTGTGCAGCATCTCATCTCTTCCCCAAGGCCTTACCCATAGGATATACCTGTAGGTCACTGAATGCCATATGCCCACATCAAGACATGTAACCATATGTTTTTTGTCTTCTGGGCCTTTGCTTTTGTTTTCATCTGTCATTTGTCTGTGAATTCCTTGGCCACAGAAACCCTGGTTCTTACTCCTTCTCTCCTTAAGGGTGGCAAGAGTGCTCTTTAAAAGTTAGATCCTCAAAAGGCCATGCATCGACGGTTGCCTGCTCCCCTCCCTGGGCTCCAGAGACTTTCTTTAAATTTCTGTTATAGAGCTGGGGATGTGGCTCAAGTGGTGGCGCGCTCACCTGGCATGCGTGCGGCCCGGGTTCGATCCTCAGCACCACATACAAACAAAGATGTTGTGTCTGCCAAATACTAAAGGATAAATATTAAAATTCTCTCTCTCTCTCTCTCTCTCTCTTTAAAAAAATAAATAAATTTCTGTTATAGAACTTTGTAGGTATAAAGCTGGTATATATTTTAGGACTCTGCTCTTATTAAAGGAATTTGCAAATAGGATTTTCAGAGCATCAGAATTCTACAGGTGTGGGGGAAAATGTAAGCAAGAGGTAAGCCAACCTAGGCACCCCTCTCCCCCACACACCAGTCCATCTTGAGTACCTCTGCATTTCCCTGTTAAAGGGAATACTACATTCAGCTTTCTGAAGATTAGATGGCTGCAGAAAGCAAAGGATATATTTACACATGATCTCAGCCACTTAGGGCACCAGAGCAGGTGACTTGCTGGGGAAAGTTTGGAAGATGAGGCAAATTGAGACCCCCACCTAACATTTCTGGAGCAGATTTATGTCTTTTCCTTTTCTTTTGATTTATAAGTGGTACCCAGATGGTCTCAGTGGTAGACTCTAATATAGAACCCTAATGGAGAAATGGAATATACCTGGAAGAGAGGAAGGTACTGTGAGGCGGACACTATCCAGAGAGGTTCACATGTAGGAAAAAAATAACATCTTCAATAGCTTTATAAGGTGGACTAGGTTAACATCCTCCCTTTTTATAACTTACGACATTGAAGCACTAATATTAAATAGCTTGGCCAAGGTTGTACAGCCAGTAAGTGGCAGAGTTGAGATTAGGGGACCAGGTGTCTGAGACCTGAGCCTGTGTTCTTGACCAGTGGTTCTCAGTTGAGAGCTACTCTGTTTTGCCACTCCCTCCACTCACCCAGGGAACTTATCTTGAGGTATGCTTGACTGTTAAACTGGTGGAGAGCAGAGTACTACTGGAGTCTAGTGAAGAGAGTCCAAAGATACTGCTAAACCCTACAGTGTAGAGGACAGCTCCTCACAATGAATCATCCTATCAAAAAGGTCAGCAGTGCTGAGGTGGAGAGCCCTAGCTCTACACTCTGTGGAGCAGGTTGGCAGAGGAAAACTTGGGGAGTAGAATGGGCTTCTCTCCACTCCTGGAAGGCATCCTTTTTGCCCTATGACCTGGATCAGGGTGGCCAGACCCCTCCTTCTCCATGTTCCGTCGCTCTCGAAGGGGCTGCTTCTCCATTTGTAGTGAAACCAGGTGAATCAAAGCTAGAGGATGAGAGGCTCCTCTTGTGTCTGAGACTGCCAGATCCCTGAAGGCTCAGCCCGCCCCTCTAGTGGCACCCAGCTTACTTTTCAAATGCAGCACTTTGCCTTTCATTTCTCCTCCTTACTCTGTCTGAAACTGTCATTCCTTTTCCAAATATAACATAGACCTGTGGGGGAGCATTAGGACAATCTTTGACTCCAACTGTGACCCCTACAACCTGGCCAGTATGGACGAGCTGCCACTACTTCCCACCAATTCAAGGCATGAAGCTGGTCTCACTGCGCTCTGCCAAGAGGCTCTGTGGAGGCTGCAGGTCTCAGAACCTGAGCCACTGACTGCACCTTGCTGGCCGACAGGGATACCACCTCTCTTCTTGAGTGGCAGCTGGCGCCTGTCACAGGTGTCCTGGTGGCGTCTCTGTTGGAAGTGAGGAGTGATCCATGCCAGCTGGCTTGTCAGCTGTCACAATAAACAATGAGCATGAACCACCTTGTGTCTGCGGCACAGCTGAGGGGCTGTCTTTGCACACGGGCTGTGCGAGGGAGGTGGGCAGCCTCCTCATGCTCCGTATGAGCAATTTCCATTCTGTTGTTTTCTCTCGCACATGGTGTTCTGGAACGGCTCTGGAAGGAGAGAGAGGGAGAGACTGACTCAGTGTTTTATCTTAAATTCTATGAGATTCATCTTTAGATTCATCATTCGTTTTCTTGTGTATAAGACAGGACAAAGAACTTGAGAGGGTCAAGTGGATAAATTGCCTTTGCGGCTTGGGTGCAAGAAAGCATCTCACGTTTTCTTGAATGCTAACCCTTAAAGAACTCTGATCCTAGGGCTGGGGTTGTGGCTCAGTGGTAGAGCACTTGCCTAGCATGCATGAGGCACTGGGTTCAATCCTCGGCATCACATAAAAATAAAAAATAAAGATATTGTGTCCACCTAAAACTAAAAAATAAATATTTTTTTTTTTTAAAAAAAAGAACTCTGATCCTGCAGTGGAAAGAGCTCTGGGCTATGAGTTCAGAGATGGACATTCCAGCATTGACTCTGTTGGGCCAAGTTCATATCCATGGTTAGTTCATATTACTTCTCACTGTCTCCATTTCCTCATCTGCAAAATGTAATTATTGATATATTATCACCTTTAAAGTTTCTTTCAACTCTCAAAGTCATTAGCCTTAGAGTTCAATTCATAGCATTGAGATTGAAGTTGAAAGACTCCAGATTCCCAGCCTGTGTTCCTTTTCTTGTCACGGAATTCCTGTAAGCAAGCACGTGGATCATGTCCTCTTTGAGTGCTCATGCTATAGATAAGTGGAAGGAAAACAGAATCTTGTGAGAGGCTTCTGCTGACCATGTAAATCAATCCTTGATGCTGTGTTAAAAGAGGTCAAATTGAGGAGGAGGGAGCACCTGAAATTAGCTCCCTTTCATAGAATTCCTCAAACCCATCCTGTTTTATCCAGAGGGATCTTAAGGCAGGGGTGAGTCTTGAATGTACAGTGGGGGCATTTTGAACACATAGCTTCTGTCCTTTCTTCAAGGAATGAGGGCAGGGGAAGAAACTGGTCACTGTGCTTAGGACTGGCATTCATTCTGGGGTGCTGATGGCAACCTCAGCCTACCTGATCTGCTGAACATCTGATCAAGAAGGTTAGGGCCACTAAACAAATATACTTTTGGAGCCTATTGTGAGCCAAGTACCATGCTTTGTGCTGGGCCAATGGAAGTGATCCTCAGGGATCTCATGAGACCAAGCCCTCTCTCAGCCACTCTTAGTCACAAACTCTCAAAGACTGGAGAGTTTGCTAGAGTTGGTCTTAGATAAAAAAAATCTAGGAAACTGTGAAATAAGGGCTTTCTTTGGGTAAATGGGAGCTTAGGTGCAGAGAGAGCATGTGTGTGTAGCCCTGGTGTGCACAGAGAGAAGCTTACCAAAGGCTGGCCTTTGGTCTCAGTGGTTTCACTATTTCACAGAAGGTTGGAATGACAACCAAGGGCATTTGGAGATAAGCAGTAGCCTCAAGAACATCTGTGATTGCTCCCCAAATCCTACAGAGGAAGAGTATACATACCTATTTCTTGAATTTTGTGCTCTGCATATACTTTCCTTGATAATTAGATATGTGTGTTATCTTTCTTTTATGTATTTGTTATGTGTGTATGTGTGCTTGTGCATGCATTCAAGGATTTGTAATATCCCATCAGTTTTTCTCATAGACTCTGAAAATTTGCCACCATATATGTGTTTCTTTAATTTTTTTGGCTAAATGGTCAATGAATCATTGTTGAAATTTCAACTAACCTTGAGACTGTTTGCGTTTTTAACTGAGACCTTATCAGAGTACATCTCTTAACTGTGGTACAGAATTGAGTGAGGATGTACAGGGAGAAGGATGTAGCAGAAACTGGGGTAAGAAAAGGAACCTTGAACTAGAAGAGAGAGGGACACAGAGAGCTTTGGATTGTCCTTGTGCAGGGACAAAGAAAGATTTCCACAGCTCAGATCTTGGCTGTTTTGGTGTACATGCAGAAGGATGCAGGGCTTTTTGATATTATTCATTGCAACTCTGGACGTCCCTTCTATTTTACAGGCCCTTGAGGCAGGGAAGCTCCCAAAAGGATTAATCAGGCTGAACCAAGCACTGGGGCCTTGTGAGATATTTACTTGTGCACTTTCTTTCTTGGGTTTTTCTCCTGGTTGTCTTTTCCTCTAGAAAGTTCATTTGGACTCATGATCTCAAGGCTTGTTCCTTCTAAAAATGAACCTCTGAGTTAGTCCCAGAAATGCCTAGGCACCAACATGTCATCATTTCATTTTGATTGACAGGAAAGTACTTAAATGACATTGGGCATTGATTGTAACCTTGTCCCTTCCCTGGGCAGCTTGCACCCAATGGACTTCATGGATCATTTGTTACCTCATAGTGTTTCTTCGAGTAAAACAGCACCACCAGGAGTTTTTGATAAAATTATGTATTCCTTTATCCTTACCTTTGGCCTATATCATTTCAGAAGTCTCATCATAAACTCTAACCTGAAAATGTTGGTCTTTAAAAGAAAGGGTGTGGCAGTTTTAGACCCAATCAACTGGGTTTTAATTCTAAACTCTATCCTTTTCCTACTAAATAAACTTGGGAAAACATTTAAGACCTCTAAAACTTGATATTTTCATCTAGAACATAGAGATTATGATATATTCTTTGCCATTGGGCTTCTCTGCCTTCTATTAGCCTTTTGTGTGCCCGAGTGTGTGTGTGTGTGTGTGTGTGTGTGTGTCTGTATATATATGTATATGTATGTGTGATTGAATGAATGAATGACAGGTCACTTTTTTATTGTATAGGAAAAGGTTAAATTCTTAGCAGTGGGATTGTTTGGTAAAATGTTATGGGCATTAGAAATTCTGATTAATCTGAGTACTTAATGATTATAAAAGGCCAGATGTTTGGTGGTTAACAAATGCACCTTCCATTCCTGTCCTTTTTCCAACCTCTCACCCATAAACCATTTGTCATGTCCACAGTACAGTTGTTCCAGGGCAGTGAGATAGGTTGCAAAAGGCTGAAGAATGTGCCTAGAGGTGGCATGTGAGACATACAATTTATTGGGAAAAGCTACAAGAGATCAGTGGTGACAGGCTGAACACATAGCATCTCTGTCACTCAAAGGGATGCACCAAGCAGTGCCTCCTCTCCCTCACCACATTGTCCAGTGGCAGCTGGCTGAGTGACATGTATCCTTTCCCCAGTGCCCTCAGTTCCACCCCAGTCCCCACTCAGAGAGTGGTTTTATATTTTAGGCTGTAGATACAATGAAATCATCAGCATTAACTTGTCTAGTTTGCTTCTGTGACCAGCATCCCAAGGAGCAACTGTCCTGATGTACGTGAAGGAGAGTAGCTTTCCACAGATAACGCTAACTTGCCATAGTTCCCAGTGTACGTAAGAGGAAGCCAGTGTCCTTCAAGACAATATGTAACTGGACTTTCCAGCCCAGGAAAGTTCCCTTAACTTGGCTAGGTTTTGGGGAACAGAAAGAGGGTATTCAGGGACATGGTGTTTCTGTCTCCCTTTTCTTTAGGGATGATACACCAACTTAGGTCGTCAGATGTTCCTTATCTCAGTGATATTCTCAAAGCATGACTTGAATTAAATAATGAGACATTTTTATAATCTGGCTGCTAGCTAAATTATATTCCCATCAGCTGGTTTACCCACTTTACTTTATTTTCAAAAATTCCATATGGATGGCTAAATGTGATTTAGAAATACTCTGGTTTTTTTTTTTTTTTTTTTGAGACATATGACTAACTTTAGTTAAAACCAGTGCTTAGAATAATCCAAGAAATAAGTTTTCATGCTGTGTACCTGTCAGGAAAAGAGGCTGGAAGAGAGAATATACAGGAAAGACCCTACCACGGTACATCCAGGTCAGAAAACCTGCATTCTCCCAAATTATTTTGTCTATGGAAAACAAAGAAGGGAGAAAGGTGGCTCCCATGTTTCTTCCCACAGTAGCTTCAGATTGAAGAGTGAAGAAGGGCCTATGTGGCTCTGTAAAGATGTGATGTCCATATGCAAACCACATCTTTTATCTTCAGGTTGTCTTTCCAACTTGTCCTGAATGACTTCCAAACACGGTAGTATTAGAATAATTCAACAAATGACTAACAGACAACTAAAGAGACTGAAACCCCACAGAGCCCCTGGATTGGATTTTTTGTCTAATAAATGTGTAAGGAGTTCTTTTTCTCTGGACAAACAGCCCATATAGATGTATTCACGTATCTTCAATGACAGTATCATTTTATACGGTTTGCCCGTGTTAATGCATTCTCTTCTTGGCAGATGTTTAGATTATTTTCAAGTTCTTTTTGCTGTTGCAGTGTTTGATAATCATGACCGCAGCTGACATGCTTACAGTATTTAATACTTGCTGACGCAAATCTTTCACATGCATAATTACTTAAATTATTTCAACAGATCTATGAAATAGGTACTATTCTTAGCTCTATTTTATTGGTGACCAGTTTGAAGCAAAAAGGTCCAAGAGTCCCAAGGTAACAATTAGAAAGTGGTAGAATCAGGATTTAAATTTATGATATTTAGCTCCCAGGGCCATATTGTTAGCCACTATGCTGCTCTGTCTTCCATTATCTTTTTGTGTGCAGGAGTATGTGTGTGTATGTGTGTGTGTGTATCAATGGAAGAACATTCTTTTATTGTATAGCAGTAGATTAAATTCTTGGCAGTGGGATTATTATGTAATGTTATGTGCATTTGAAATTTTGAGACATATTTTCAAATTACCTGCCTTAAACACAATCCCTCAAATAGGATACACCAGTTTACTCACCTAAAATAATTTTTTAAAGACTCTTTTTTTAAACAGCTTCAGGTGCCATAAAGTGTACAGAAATGACAGAAAATTGTGTGAAGGTAGAAGCTAAAGTTTGAATGTTTCTAATGACAGCCCAGAATAAACTGGAGAACCACGGAGGGCATCATGATTCAGGGGGCTAAATCACTCCATGTAAATTGAGAAATTATAGATTCTAATCCTACCTGGATTTCCTGTGCTTCTCTGAGAAGGTTATTTTACTTCATTTCTTCATTCATTCACACTTTTGACTTGTGCCATCATAGAAATAATACATGATAGAGCCAGAAGGCAAATATAAGCATTTAAAAGTTGATATTCTAAGTTTAATAAAATGAGGTTATTAATATGCGCCTTACAGTGTGATTGCAAGAATTAAACAGTTTAACATATCTAACGATCATATAATATCTACTTAGTAAATGTTAGTCTTCATCTGTTTCAGTGATCTCTGAAGTGATACGGTTAATAGGCAGTATCTCTATTTTTTAGTGTGTCCCTAAACCAAGACACCTACACAAGGGCCACCCCTAGATCTTCTGTAGGTGTGGTCAGTGATGTCATATGTCCCCCATCTGTACCCTTCCTATTGATTCCCATTCCTGGTCTCTTGCCGACTCTTCCAAGTTCACACAGTGGTATCTAGCTGGGTTCTCCTTTCATGTCTTCACCTTTTAGCTGTTTGAACGAGATAGTAACTCATTCCCCAACCTTGTCAATGAGGACTTCCATTTGTGGAAGGATTTAGGAAACTGGTGTATCAACATTCTTCCTCTGTCCATCACTTCCATCTAGTCTATTATTTTCTTAATTGAAACAACACTGCTCTGTTGATTTACTAAACACCAAGGAGTCCTTGTCTTATTTACCACCCCTGGTGTGGTCACCATTTAATAACAAGGAATTGTTTTGCTCATGTTTTTAAACTGTTCCCTTGTTCTCCCCAAATAATGTGTAATTCTTCTTTTACAGCCTGACATATTATATTTATTTGTTCATGTGTGTTACTTGAGTAAGAATCTGAGCTTTACAATGGCAAGCACTGTGATTTCTCTTTGTCTTCATTCCTAGCACTGTATCTGCCATGGAGTAGGTAGTCAACACAGGTTGTTGACCCCTTCATAATGTTGTGGTACACGAAATACTCAGTGACAGCCCTTATAAATGGAATAGTCTAATGAAAGAGCCCAGTTTAGATTGCTGCCTTAGCCACAAAAGATTTTCTAGAGAACCTTAACAAAGTTCACCTCTTACAGGGAAAACCATTAGATCTGTACCCAGAGAGAATTTTAGAAAGTTGTTAGTTTCATCCCTAAAATAAGCTGCAATTGATATTGAAACTAATTTACTCAGCTCACCGTCATCCATATTAGTGCTTTGGGAATTTTGTGTTATGTGTGTTTTCCAGTGCTCTAGAGCTTTATTTGGAATTGGCAAGTGAAGATTCTTGTAATGATCCTTCAGGTTGCTTTGGTATTCAGGTTCGCATAATGGTGTTGGAGAGACCTGTAGGTGCTCAATGTATTGAATGAGGTGGCAGAAGAAATCCCTGGGATCTTGGAACTCTCATCCTGACTTTCTTTTCATTTTTCAATGTGTATTTAAAGGGTACACTTCTGTAAGAGTGAGGCAATCAAAGTGCATGCCACTCTCTTCCTTAGCCTTTCTTTTTGTCTGTGGTTTGATAGGAGTGACTCAAGTTTAGGTTTGTTTGTCCTTCCTCTCTCTCCTCTTTCTCACCATACCACCTCCCCTCAGTGTGTGTGTGTGTGTGTGTGTGTGAATATACATAACTATGTGCCATGGAGGAATCTGTTATATTTTCTTAAGCCTCTATGTCTAGTTGTTTGTTATATAATGCAGGCTTCTAGAGAAAGGGAGTATATTAAATTAGGAATGCTTTCAGTGCCTGGTAACATCAAATAGTGGCTTAAAGAAATTAAATAAATAAATAAAATAAAGAGGAGCTCTTGTTCTCACAATAGTTTCCAGGGATGGACTAGTATGATTTGTCTTAGTGACTCAACAATATCAGAGTCTATGCCTTTTACGTTCTCTTGACCTTCTTTCTGCTCACTGTGGCAAGACACCTATTCAGCTCTAACCATCACAAATTCGAGGCAGAAATGACACTGGTCACATTTTCACTTTTTATCAAGAAAGCAGAAGTTTTCCTTCAACATTCTCTTTCTCCCAGCAGACATCCATGTATACTGCCATCCCCAATTTCAAGAGAGCCTGGGAAAGAGTGTTTGTCTTTCAAGCCACTGTAACATAAGGGAGCAAAGAAGCAAAAGTTGGGAGTAGCTTTGGGGAAACCCATCAACAGTATCTGCTACAGGTAACAAACAAGTCTCAGATTAATACAAATCATAGGGAAGTACAAAGCATAAAGGTGGTTTTAGAGATGGGAAAATTGAGCTTTATTCAAGTCCCAGAACAATAGTGAAGTAAGATAATATACAACCAGGGTGAGTACAGTCAGTGAGTAAATTTGTTTTCTATTGTTGCTGTAACAAACTACCACAAATACAAATAACACAAATTTCTTATCTTGTATATCTGGAGATCCAAAGACTAGAATGAGGCTTACTGGGCTTGCTGGTAGAGTTGGTTTCTTTCTGGAGGCTCTGAAGGGAGAATTTATTTTCTTGCCTTTCTCAGCTTGCATGAGTCACTTAATATTCCTTGGCTTGTGACCCATTTCTGAAACATACAATCCAGCCTCTTTTTTCCATTGTCATGTCTCCCACTAATAACTGGTCCTGCTGTCTTCCTTTTATAGGACCCTTGTGATTACATTGGACTCACCTAAATAGAAGATATTCTCTCTATCTCAAAATCCTTAATTTAATCACACCTGCCAAGTCCCTTTTTATATTCACAGGTTCTAGGATATGTCATGGACATCATTAGAGGGGTCATTAGTTAGCATGCTGTAGTGGGACTAGTACAAACCATCCAGGATGCCAAGAAGATGATTAAGGGATAATGATAACATATTTGTGCCATAAAGAATAGAGACCAGTTTGGGCAGAATGAAGTTACATCCAGATGGCCTAGCCATATCACAGAGATGATCCCTACTTTCCTTCCTGAATTTGGTTTGCTGAATTCTGATATCTACAAAATGCATCATTTTAAGCATTCCTTCCTATGAAGTATTCATCAGTGGCAGTTACGATGACTGACTGCTTACTTAAATGCCCAAAGCTATTTAGAAATTAAAAAAATTTAAAAGAAGGCTAAATTTACAATCTTTCGTTGGATTTTTTTTTTCTTTTAACCAAATTGAACAGCAAGTAAACATGTTTACAAACACAGTTTCAAATGGGAGAGACCAAAAAGGAATACCTTCATTAACATTTTCCATTAACACAACTTGTCTTGTGTTATTGCTTGGTATTGTTTTGCATAATGAATTCAAGTTTTGATTGGGTAGATGAATTACTCATTCCTGGAAATTCCATGAGAATAATTAGAACTCCACCATTAAGAAACACATCTGTGTCTTTTCTTTAGGTAAACTTTAATCTTTGACAGGCATATACAATTTACAGTCTTAAGTAATGGATAAATGGATTCACTGCCAAAAGATTTTTCTTTCTTTCTTTTTTTTTTTTTTTGAATACAAAAGACTATTTCTTATTTATCCCTCAATTTGTTCATTCACTTATTCATCTGACATCATTCAAGAATCTGCAACATGTCAGGCTCTCAGACTCAGTAATCAGCAGAAAGAACATGCCATGAGGATAACTTGATTGCAAGGTCTTTGAGAATAGGAAGTAGGCCCTATTCCTGATCATCTGAGCAGATAAGCAAGCACCTATCATATTGTATCACATGAAATAAATACACAGAAAGTGTTGGCTGAGGTAAATTTAAAACACAACCCCTGGCTACAGAGACCTCACAGGCAAGGATGGAAGGACATGTAAATAGAAATACTAACAGAGAGCTTTGTGAGAGTACAGAGGAAGAGGTGACCATCAGAATTGTCAAGGTAGACTTTATGAAGCATCCGGCATCTGCTGATTTTGAAAATATAGGAGCTGACCAGATTGAGACTAGAGGAACATTTGCAAGGCAGAGGGAGCTGCAGGTACACAGCTCAGCTGTGTGTTTGGGGCTCTGATAATACAGGATGTCACTAGAATTCAGTTGGTGGTAGGAGAAAAGGCTGTAAGGTAGTTGGAGGCAGTGGGGAAGAACCTAGTCTGCCTTGGTAGGAGGTTTTATTTTATCATGTAGGAAACAAAGTCTACTACAAGCTTTTAGGTAAAGGACTAAGAAAATTATCTTTTCTTTTTTCTTATTACATTTCTGGAAATTATGAAATGTATCTTTATTGGAGAATGAATGTAAAATCTGTATTTTTTTCTTTTGAAAATAATGATAATAATAATAACAATAAAATAATCCTGATAAATCTGACATCTGGCTTAAGAGAAGGGTGAATACTAATCTCTTTCAGTCTTTTCTCTGTATCTTTGGCAGATTCTATTACACTGGGGAAATGACTGTTTTAGTTCTGTATTAATGAGTTTTTTGATTTTCCTCAAAGTTTTACCAAAATATATTCCCAAAGATATATAATTTGTTTTTGCCTGCTTCTGATGTGTATACAATAGAATGATACTGATTGTATTGGTTTTGTGATTTTCCTTTATTGCTCAGCATGGTTTTCATGTTGACATATGAATCTGTGGATTATTAATTTTCATAACATTATAATATTTATCAAGCAATTATTTACCAAATTTTATTATTCAGTGTATCATCATGGGTTGTTGGATTATGTGAAGTTTTCCTTATTCTGAATAGTGCTACTCTGATTACTTCTACTTGTTTACTGGAAGCATAAGTACAAGACTTTCCTAGGAGAAAGATCACTGAATCGCAGCGCCTATGCATGTGCAGATTTGATGACTTCTTCCACAATGAAGTTATCAATTTATACTACCATCAGGACATGAAAAATCCTCTTTCTTCATGAATCAGACCTTGATCTTTGCCCCTTCATTCGATGTGAAATATTGTCCCCTTAGAATTTTAATCTGCGTTTATTTATTTATTTATTTGTTTATTTATTTATTATTTTTAGAGGGGGGGAAGAGAGAATTTTAATATTTATTTTTTAGTTTTCGGCAGGCACAACATCTTTGTTTGTATGTGGTGCTGAGGATCGAACCCAGGCCGCACGCATGCCAGGCGAGTGCGCTACCGCTTGAGCCACATCCCCAGCCCCAAATCTGCATTTTTCTAAGATAAAGCAGGGCTTCTTTTCCTGTGTTTATTGGCCACTTGTATTTCTTGTGAAATATGGATATTTTGTCTCTTTTAAGTAGGGTGGCACCTCTTTTTCTTATTGTTTAGTAAAAATTATTTATTTATTCTGGGTACTATCCTTTGATGTTATCTTCTAGTTTGTGACTTGGACTTCTAACTCACTTTAATACCATTTGATGTGTGTTCTTTGAGTTAAACATCAATTGTTTTTCATCATGGTTTGTGCTTTGTATGTTCTAACTATGGTACCTTTTTTATCTTAGGATCTTCAAAATATTATACTGTATTTTAACCTGAATGTGTTGTTGACCTTTTGTATTTATTCACTTTTAAGTTCTTGATTGATCTGAAATTTTTGTTTGTTTGTTTTGGTAATGATGGGATGTTGGGCTCTATGTCCATTATTTTTCCTCTGGATGATCAGTTATTCTAGCAGTCTATTTAAAAATATTCCATATTTCCCCTCTAGATCTTTAATGCCACTCTATTACATAACAGGATTTTGTATATGAATTGTTCTTTCCTTGGCATGTTTATTCAAACTTAAATATTATATGACATACTGATTAAGTTTAACTATTTGGTGGGCTAAGTCCCCCAGCCTGGCTCTTCTTTGAGGCTGCCTTCGAGGCCATTCTTGGTTGTTAGTTCTTCCATATACATTTCAGGATAAGTTAATCAAGGTCTTAGAAAATCCTGTTGAGATTTTGATTAGAAGTTGATTAAATTTGTATTGCAATTTTAGAATCATTGATATGTTTATGATAGTAAATCTTCCTATCCATGAATATGCTTTGTCTCTCAATTTACATCTGTCTTTGTTAAGATATTTTTTAAATTAAAAATCTCACTAAACTTTCATTAATCCTCCTTTTAGCCCAGGGTTTATTATATATTTTTGACATTTTTTTTATAAATGGTAACTTTAAAAAATTTACATTATAAATGTTTGGTTACTGGTACATAGACCTTCAATCTTAATAGAAAAGTATTTTTTTGGAGAGTCTAGAAAAACAACCCTACTGGTTCATTGCTAATGAGAATGCAAAATGATTGCAACCTCCTTGTGAGGATAATTGCACATAAATCACCGCATACTTATTTTTCCTTTTAACTAAATATATTACTTCTAAAATTTTAGCTTGATAAAACACTTCTGCGATATGAAAAAAAACATCAGTACCAATTATTTATTGTGGTATTCTTTGTAATGGCAAAATATTGGAAACCCAAATGTGCAGTTATAAGACTGGGTGAATAACAATGGCATATCCAAACAGTTGCATACTATGAACCTGTAAAAGCATGAGGAATATTTCTATAAATCATTAAATGGAAAAAAGGAAGGTACAAAAAAGTGTATTAATTATAACAGTTTGTTTAAGAAATAGAAGTAAGTTTTTGCATGTGTGTATGTATATTTATGTAGGTATTTATTTGCTTAAGTTTTCAAACAGATGTATAGGGATAGATATGCCAAAAAAGTAATAAAAATGAATGACTAAATTTCTGATTGTTTTAATGGTTGTAGGATCATTGAAGATTTGTTTTATCCTAAGTCTTCTTGTGGTAATTTATATTATTCTAAACATTTGTCCTTTCCATCTTGGTTTATAATGTATTGGTATAAAGGATCACTGCTTTTTAATTTGTTGCATCTGTAGTTATGTCCTCTTTTCATTTCTATTATCATTAATTCAGGTTATTTTTTATTTTTTTCCTTTACTAATCTTAGTAGAGATTTTTCAATTTTATTTTTCTTCCAAGAGAACCCATTTGAGATTTTACTCATCCTCTATGTTGTTTTTATTCATTTTTATTAAATTTTCTATTACTTCCCCCTAGTTTACTATTTGTTAACACAAACATTTTAGGTTATGAATTTCCCCTGAAAAAGTTCTTTAGCTGCATCCCACAAATGTTTACATATTAGCTTGCATATTTAACTTAACAAAAGGTGAAGTTGGTTAGGGCTGGGGATGTGGCTCAAGCCATAGCTAGCTCCCCTGGCATGCTCGGGGTGCTGGGTTCAATCCTCAGCACCACATAAAAATAAAATAAAGATGTTGTGTCCACCGAAAACTAAAAAAATAAATATTAAAAAATTCTCTCTCTGTCTCTCAAAAAAAAAAAAAAAAAAGATGAAGTTGGGTGAAGTTGATTAACTTTTCCCCAAAGAACATTTTTACTTAGCTCCCTCTATCAGAATTCAATTATATCCTCTAGAATTTGCCAACCTAATTTTTTAATCCCATTAATTTAATATTAGTGCTATTATTTTAATGGTCACTATTTCTATGTACTTATATTTTCCCTATTTCCTTTGCTTCCCATTTCTTCTTTTACATCAGAAGTTACTTTAGATGTAATTTTGCTTTTTCCCCAAAAAACATTTTTTGTAAGTTACTTTAGTGAAGATCTCTGTTTTTATGTTTTTTGAAAACACTTTTCATTCTTTTTACTGAAATATATTTATAATTTGCATGCAATTTTGATAGTCATTTCTCATAGCATTTTAAAGATATTGCTATTGAGTCTAGTGCTCATTCCTTTGTAAGCAAAGTCATTTTTCTTTTCTCTTGAGGGTGTCCTTATCCTTGTTTTTGCTACAACCTGCCTAGATAAAAAAAAAAAAAATTAATTAGTTCTGCTTAGAATTCATTAGGAATACTAAGCCCTAACTTTGTGTCCTCTTGAATTCAGAAAAGTTTTTATTCATTCTTTTCCAAATATTTCCATTCTTACATCACTGAATTATCACTTCCTGGAACTCTCATGAAAATGCTCTTGTATATTTATGTCTGCCTTCTGTGTCTTTAAACTCTTTCAGCACTTTGTCTCTCTGTTGCATTCCACCTATTTTGTACACATCCATTTTCCAGATTACCAAGTATCTCTTTAGCCATATCTTCTTTGCTATTTAACTCATAACTTGAGTTTTCATTTTGAGTCATTATATATATATATATATATATATATATATATATATATATATATATATATATTTTTTTTTTTTTTTCATTTTTAGTGGTTTATTTTTTTAAAAGCTTCCTGGTCTGTTTTTACAATGTCTTTCTTCTTTATCCTACATCCATTTTTTTTTTATTTCTCAAAATTTTTTATTTATATGTATATATCTGATATTTCTATACTTACATGGTTGATAATCTTTTCAGGTCTTGTTCTCTAGTGTGTAATTTCTGCTGACTATTTCTGTTTACAACCACTCCTAGTGGTGACTTTTTGCTATGAGCTCACATTCTTTAGAACTTTATTTCTGGGAATTCCTTGAGGCCTAGGTTTATATGCATTCTTTCAAGGAATATTAGCTCCCCTCCCCCACTTTTTATTAAAATTATGACTCCCTAAACATTTAGGGAGTCTTATAACTTTATAACTGTAAAAATCAGAGTTGAGGCATTTTATTTAAACTACACAGATAACATGAATTCAGGATTCAAAACCATGTGATGTGGTTAAAAATTCTCAAGAGAGCTTTTTTTTCCCTCTCCACAAGAGCCAAGACATCTTTTCCTATGGCCTTATAGTAGGTCAATTTTTTCTTTGCTTTGTTTTTCTAGTTCATTTTCTAACTCTGTTGTCATTTGGAAGTCCTTGCTTTATGAATGGGTCTCTCTTTGAACTCAAATCTAAATCTGGACCCATACTTTGTCTTGTTTTCCCATGTGGCCCCTCAGAAGCAAGCTCTTGGATACTGAAATTGTTAGAATATCTTCATCTCCTGTGCAGTCCTTTTGATTGCTTGCTTGTTTCTGGCTCCTAAAGTACTCTCTCACTATTGCTAGTTCAGCCATGCATTATGAAAGATATTTTAAAAACCATTTGAACCCCACTTTTAGATGTGCTGCACCAAAAGTGGTTTCTCTGAACATTTTATTTACCATATTGATGGGGACACAGAAATATATAAAGATCTGGTTTTAAATTTTAGGAAGGTAATGTTATTGGCAGGTCTGAGCAGAGGCTGACCTTGAGGGAGAGGCTTAAAGAGACAGTTTTTGGTTCTTATGGTTTATTCACACAACAATTCAGAGATCCTATGTAAATACTTAGATACTACTATACAGGCAAAGTGTGAGAAACAACCCAAGATGAAGATATTTTATTAATCATTGGTTATGGAGATAGTTGTCAACTCCTTTGGTGTTTTAAACTGGGTTTGTGAGTCAGAGTGTATTTTCACAGTCTGACATTAAGGAAAGCATATACTTTGCCAAATCTTGAGTGAGGAAAACGAATCCCAGATCAAGGTGTAGGTGTCAAAACTGAAGTCTCTCTTGCCAGCATCACATTTTTGCCAAACTTATTTTCAACATAAAGAGGGAGGCTGTGAACATATCAGGCCATGGGATGTGCTGTAAAATGTGACTAATGCAGTTCTTAATTTCTCAATGGGAGAGTAAAAAGGAATGTGAGACCACAATGTGAAAATGCTCACTATAACCATTTCACAAACCCAGCAAGTGCTTCTCCAGTGGTTTTCAAAGTGTGATCCAGACTATGGAACTTTGTTAAAAATGCAGATTCTCAGGTCTGACCCAAGACCTTCTCAGTGAATGAAGTAGGGTAGGATCCAGAAATTTGCATTTTTAATAAGCCCTCTGGAAAATTCTGATACATACTAGAGGTTGAAAACCATTACTCCTGCGTAGGGTGAATTAAACAGAGGGTAAGTGATTGTTCAGAAAAGCTATGTCAGTATTTCCTTTGTCAAAATACTTCAAAGTGTAGCAAAGCAAATTAATTACAGTGGAGGAAAAAACAATGGGAAGCAATTTATATTTCCAGCAGTAGGCGCATGGTAAAATGAATTATGAGATAATTAGTTGATGGAATTATGTAGCCATCAAAATGATTTAAGAATATTTAATAATCAGGAAAATACTTATGATGTGATGTTTAAATATATGCTTGTATATACACACAAACATACATGCTTATGATGACATATATAGACATTTATTAGGATCCCAAGGAATTCATTACTCATTCTTGAAAATATATGAAAATGATGTTGGTTCCCCATGGAAAGTAGGATTATGGAGGATTTTCACATCCACATATAATATGCGCTTATTTTCATACTTTTATGTATTTCTCAGTTAACTATGATGAACAACTATTAATTTAATAGAATCCAATCAGTAAGAAAATAAACTGTTTTTAAGTGGTTGTAGAACTTCCTTGAATTGCAGGTTTCAGAAGATGAAATAGTGCACCTGCTTCTCTGATTCTCCTTAAAATGGTTGGGGAGAGAAGCCGTGCAGAGACATCCTGATCTGACAGATGTTACGAGGCCACAGCGGAGCAAGGCGCCTTGTCAGTGGGTTATTCTCTTGGGATGTCTTCAGACCAGTTCATGACACTGTTGACTGGCTATAAATTTGAAGCTTTGAGAGCTTAGAGTGAAAACACAGGAAATGCAAAAACCTTCTTCTCCACGATCCCGTAGTTCAGAAAATCCCCAACATCTGGCTCACGTGTGAAGCCAGGAAAGATATGATTTACCCTGGCTGCCTGCCTTGCCGAGAGCCTTAGCTGGTTGGCTCCATGTCACACAAGGAAAACACTCTGGAAGGATTTGCTGAGGATTTTATTCCCAAGTGGAAAATCTTCACACACATCAAACTAAGGAAAATTTTGTGTAGTACCTCCTAGGGGAGAAAAGTGACCTTATCGGAAGTGGTCTAAGTAAAGGTGATTGGATATCACACTGCCTGTTTTTTTGTTTCACATCAGCTAAATTAAAACTGTAACAACATTGAGAGACCAAAGAAATCTTTACAAAGATGCCGACTACACTGTGTTTTTTTTTTTTAATTTTATTATAGAAATTCACAAAATTGTCAAAAAGTAGAAAGAATAGTTTTAATGACTATGCCCATAACCCAGGTTTAACATGATTTATTGCTTAATAATGGAAATAAGTATACTTATTCAGGTTGAGCTGCTGGGTTAATAATCTTACCAAACTATGCCATTTATGAAAATCTCTTCTTTTGTGTGGATTTAGTTTAGGACTTCTATCCATTCGTTTTGGGAAAAGAGGGAAATGCTGTATGTTTAAACTCCCCTCAGTCAAACCTTTATGAAGGAAAAGGATTTTGTTGTTGTTGTTGTTTCTCTCCCCCAAAGAAACAGCTATTATTAAAATAACTCATTTTCACTAATTCCTTTGCTTTGGTTTTGAACTTTTACATTTTGAATAGCCGAAACTAAAAAACTCACTCCCCTCTACCCCAAATTGCTTTTGGAAAGCATGCAGACAAAGCTGCCCTAAAGCAAAGTTTTAAAAGGGGAGTCTTATTTTCTCACTGACTTTAGACTATAAAATATGATTTTAATTCCTCTAAAAGTAATTGGTCTTAAGATGCAATAAAGACTCATGGTGGAATGTGATAGACATCATTATCCAAAGTACATGTATGAAGACACGAATTGGTGTCAACATACTTTGTATACAACCAGAGATATGAAAAATCGTGCTGTGTACATGTAATGAGAATTGTAATGAATTTCGCTGTCATTTATTTTATTTAAAAAAAATCAATAAAAAATAAATTGAAAAACTCAACTCACTTAAAGTAATTGTATGAAATATTAGCAACTCCCAAGTTAAGCAACAGTTAAATACAAAAGCATAATTAAAATAAAAATGAAATTATCAGTAATTCCATTCATCACCATGTGAAATATGGCAAATGAAGATCCAGCAAGTCGAGTTAACAGACATGGTATATAGTCTCCTTAAGTGTTCCCAGTATATTAAACTTTCAAATGAAATCACAGCTTCAGCTGTTACATCCAGGATTTTTTAGATCACTTGATTCATTTTATTTTATTTTTATTTCTGCTATCTTGTATACTTTATAAACTGTCTTTAGACTTGTGCCCAGTGACATCTGCTGAAACCTGTTTTTTCCATCTTCACTGAAGAGACTTTGTGGGGAAAGGTAAAAGTAAAATTAAAATGAGTGTCTGCTCATTGTAATGATGGCTATAGTTATACCAGTTTGCCCACTGATCCCCAAGGCATCTCAGTAACATGCCTCCCAAGACCTTGTTACAAGATGTCTGAGGTGTCACTCCTCTGGTTTTATCACTAACACCTCCAAAACTTAGATTATTTTTGTTTCATTAACTGATATACTGGGAGCTACTTTCTGCTTGAGAACTCGTTGGGGTAGAAATATTGAAAATCTCTTGTCCTATTCCATAGCCTTAATTTTTACATCAGAAACACCAACCTGGTTCCTGGCTCCACAAAATTGTTTCACTTTGACCTTCTAGACTTCAAAGAGCCCCTACTGATGAGGCTTGCTTTTCAAATCTGGGGACATATTTATTGCCAGGGATGAACCTATTGTTTGGAAGCAATAGGGTTGCTTAGTTCTGTCATTCAGTTTTTATGAAATGCAACTGGTATGAAATTTAACATATTTTTTTTTTCATAATACTTAAATGCTTAATGCTTACCAATTATTATTATTTTTAGTTGTAACATTTTTAACTACTGAAACAAACATGGATACTTTTGGCTATTTGAAAAGGAGTATTGACTTAAGGGCAGGACACATTCCACTTATATAGTTGGCTCTCTGGGATTCAAGTGTTCCTTCATCAATCTTTGTAATTGAAAGAGTAGGCTATTTTGAAGGGAACCTTTAAGGAATCTAGGCTTAGACAATCCTCAGAGTTCCAGGACATTCCTACTTGCTCAGTGGAGCCAAAATATTATAAACTCCTAGTTGTCAGGAACTTCCTTAAGATGTCACACATTTCCTCACTCAGGTATCAACTCCACTTACCAGGAGTCAGGGACTGTGCCAGATGCAGACCAACCTTTGATGAATAAAATAGATGTGTCATCGTCCTCTGGGATTTAAGGCCTGTTGGTATCAGTAATTGCTAACTGATAGACTGGTTACTAGCATGTCTGAGTCGAATACTGTGTGAATGAATCAACATTCCTCCTTCCCTTCCTTATCAAGCAGCGGCTCTTCAATGATGATAAACCAAATGATGAAAACCTGTACTCAGAAGCAGTTCGCTCATGGCCCTTTCCACATGGTACAACTGGCTTTGATTGCCATGGGCCATCAAGTGAACTTCTCAGGAAAAATATTATGAGATCATTGTAGATTCATATGCACTTGTAAGAAATCAAAGAGAGCTTGGTACACTTTTTGAATTTCTCATCAATGGTAGCATTTTGCAGAAGTCTAGTATGATATTACAACCTAGATATTGGCCTTGATACAAATCATCAATCTTATTCAAATTTCCTCAGTTTTACTTGAATTTGTGTGTGTGTGTGTGTGTGTGTGTGTATGTTGTGTAGTTCTATACCATTATCTCGTCAATGTCAGTTTTTATATTTGCCACCACAATCAAGATACTAAGTGTTTCTCACACTCCAACCCTCTCTCCTGTTTCCCTTTCATAACCTTACCCACTCCCCCCACCCCATCCTCCCTGGCCCTAGTCCTCCTCACACCACTAAATCTGTTCTTTCTTATTAAATGTTTTACATTCCAAAATTGTTAAGTAAATGGAGTCTCAACAGTATGTAACCTCTTTGATTGACTTTTTTTCACCCTACTTAATTCACTGGAGATTCATCAAGTTGATGTATCAATATTTTATTCCTTTTTATTGCTGAATAATATTACATGGTATGTTTTTCCGCACAATATTCTCATTTCTTTAACCATTTTTTGGTGAAGCACATCTAAACTGATTCAACTTGAGCCCTTTCAAACAAAGCAATTTTTATGTGTGGACATATATTTTCATTTCACTGGATAATTGCCTAATACTGTAATTTCATGGTAATATGATAATTTCATGTTTAGTTTTAGAAGAAAACTGTTTTCCAGAGTGGCTGTATTATTTTATTTTCCTATCAGCAGTGTACGAATGATCCACTTTCTCCACATTCTTACCAGCATTTGATATTGTCACTTTTTTTCCCCCATTCCGATGGGCATGTAGTGATATCTCATTGATTTTAATAGTATTCTTTTGATGGCTAATGATGTTGAACATCTTTTCATATGATTATTTCCCATTTTTGTATCTTCTTCAGCAAAATTTTCATGTTTTTCCCATTTCCTAATTGTTTTTCCCATTTTCTAATTGTTTTATTACTGTTGTGAGAATTTTTAAAAAATCTGTATAGTTGTCTTTAGTTGGAGATGTGATTTGCAAATAATTTCTCCTGATTTCCTTTCCTTTTCATCTTCTTCTCAAGAATTTTGACCAAGCAAAATATTAATTTTTGATGAGGACAAACTTATCAATATTTTCTTTTATGGATTGTGGTTTTGATACCACATCTAAGAATTCTTTGCCCAATATTAGATCTCAAAGATTTATTCCTATTTTTTCTTAAAAAAATTTTTTTTCTAAAAGTTTTATAGTTTAATGTTTTACACTTAGCTGTATGGTCCCTTTAGAGTTAATCTTTCCAACAGGTATGAGGTTTGGGTAAAGGTTTATATTTTGACTGTGATTGGTCAAAGGCTCCAGTACATTCCTTGAAAGACTATCCTTCCTTCATTGAGTTGAATTGGAACCGATGTAGCAGATCAATGGAGCATGTTTGTGTGCACCTATTTTTGGATTCTCTATTTTGTTCTTTTTTTAAAAAAAATATTTTTCAGTCGTTAATGGGCATTTGTTTAATAAATTTATTTATATGTGGTGCTGAGAATTGAACCCAGGGCCTCACACATGCTAGGCAGGCACTCTACCACTGAGCTACAACCCCTATTTTGTTCTATTGATCTGTCTAGCCCTTCTTTAATACTACACTGTCCTGATTACTATAACAATAAGTCTTAATGTCAAATAAAAAGGTTTTTCCCACTTTATTTTTCATTACTATTTTAACTTTGGACTATGCTTTTTCATAAAATTTTAAGTAAAGGATAGAAACTGTGATTTCATTTAGGTGCCTTTACCTTCCCCATTTTAAAATATTGTCTGGAGTATCAGATGACATAATAATTTGTTTTGAACATATTTGCAATTTATAAAATTCATGAGGGAAATTATAATTCATTGTATATACCAATATATCTGCTTTTTCCATTATATCTTTTCCCTTTATGATTCTCCAGGATTCTTCCTTTTATTATTTTCTATTTGAAGACTTCCTTTAGCAATCTTTAAGGGTAGGTCTGCTAGCACTATATTCTTTGCTTTTTTTTTATTTTCATCTGATAATACTTAATCTTCCCTTCATTCCTGAAGGATAATTTTTCTGGATATGAAATTTGCCGTTGACAGGGCCTTCCTTTCAGCCCTTGAAACTACTTCATTTTGGCTTCCATAATTACAGATAAAAAAATTCACTGCCAGCTTAATCCTGGTGAATAATTACACATACACAGAGAGAGAGAGAGAGAGAGAGAGAGAGAGAGAGATGAGTATCTAAAATCATCATGTTATACTCCTTTAATGTATATAATTTTGAATTGTCAACTATATCTTGATATAGCTAGAAAAAGTCACTATCATATGAATTGGCATTCCCATATAAATAATGAATCTTTTTTTTCTTTGGTTGTGTTTAAGGCTGTTTATCTTTAGTTTTTAAGATTTTAATTATGATGCATCTTAGAGTAGATTTTTTCAGAGTTACCCTGTTTATATTCTTTAAGTGTTTGAATCTGTAGATTTGTGTCTTTTGCCAAATTAGTACATTTTTAGCCATTATATATTTTTTATGTTTAAATTTTTTTTTATTGGTGCATTATAAATATAAATAATAATGGGATTCATTATGTTATATTTGTGTGTGCACATAACATTGTCAATCTCCCCTGTCTTTGTTTTTTCTTTCTTGAATTCTAAAGAATTTAAAAATATTTTAATATTGTCTCAGATGTCCCTGAGGCTCTTTATTTCCAGTGTCCTGACTCTCTTTGTTGGAACTCAGCAAAGTCTATTGTTCTGTCTTTGAGTCCATTGATTCTGTCTCCTGTCATCTCTATTGTTGAACCAATCCACCAAGTTTTTAAATTTCTACTTTTTAGTTCTGTAACTTCCATTTTTATAGCTCCTGTTTCTTTGCTGAGATTTACACCCCACCTCCCCACCCCTGCTTCTTTTATTTGTTCCAGGAGAACTTATAATTGATTCTTGAAGTATTTTTTATGGCAGCGGCTTTAAAATCTTTTTCAAATAATTCCAACATCTAATTTATCTGATTCAATTTGGTGTTGTCATTAGTGAGATTGTTTTTTGTTTTTTTGGGTTTTTTTATTCAAGTTGTGATTTTCTTGGGTTTGGTTGATGAGTGATTTTTGATTGTGTCCTGAACATTTTATGTGTTATCTGTAGGAATTCTGGTTTCTGTTTTAGTAGGCAGTCACCCTATTGAGGTTTAGCACATGGATCTTTGCCTACTTGAGGGGGCTCTGATTCCAATGGCTGTTTGATTCTCAAAGTCTTTGTGGAGATATTTTGAATGGCTCAGTTGATCTGGTCCTTTGAGGGCCCTGCTGGTCTCTGCTGGTGTTGCCTAAAGAGGTTTCACAGAGTTGGATCCTGGGTTTCTCTCAATGGGAGAGGGCAGTGGTGGGAGATCCCCTGCCAGTGCCCCTGGTAGAGAAGAAGGCTGTTAGTCTCATGGGGACAAAGAGGGTTCCTAGACTGGGTCATTTGATGAATCTGGGACCCAATTGCTGATTCAACTTGCCCACCCCAAGTATCAGGTTAAAAGTGTGTACATACTTTCTTAAGGATTTTTTTTTCTTTTTTCTTTTCTCTCTCTCTCTCCCCTTCCTTCCTTCCTTCCTTCCTTCCTTCTTTCCTTCCTTCCTTTCATGTAGGCCTTTATTATTAATGTTGCACTATTCTGTGTGCATTTCTTGGCCTTATCTCATCCTCCCTCTGGAGTCAAAATTTTCATTAGAGTCACTGGCATTTGGTGACCAACTAAGTGGCATTAGGTGCACAGGACCTCATTCAGTATGATTTGTAATCATCTTCTAAGTCAACCCTTTGTGCTCTTGATTGTGTGAGTGTTGTCAGATATGGTCCTGTTTGATCCCACCTGCAGCCTTCCACCTCTCCCTTAACCCCCCTCTGAGGCCACAGTGCAGCTGGTATGAGGAGCATGGTCTTTCCACATGAATGGCCTTGTGTGAACAAGTAAACCACCGCTTTGAATCTCCTCCCTGGTCCATGCAAGCAGCATTTACTTGTTGGACAGTTACTACATTTTAATGAGCATTGGGCCTGATCTCAAGGTATTTAGTATTTGATTCCCAGTCCTGTGCCTCTGTGAAGTAGTTTATGTTAATTGGGAACTCATGGGTACATATGGTACTAGTACTACAGGAGAGAGACCAAAGGGTAGCATTAATGGTGGTATGAAAGTATTCCTACTAGTATACAGTTTCCATAATATGCTGAAAGATGAGAATGGGGGTCGTGAAAGGGGGAGAGAATTTTGCAAATAGTTGTGACACAGGAAAGCTTCAGTATATACTTAAAGTTTGATTCCTAGTAATCATCAAAGCCCCAGAACAGAATTATCAGCAGCAGCATCACAGCCTGTGTCCTAGTCATGATGGGCTCCTAAAGTGCTGAGCCAGTACATTTAGCTCTGCTCTGCTCACAGGAGGTATTAGCAAACGGCAGAGGGTGACCCATGACTTGTCAGAGGAAACACAAACCTACAGTGCAGAAATGCAAAACACCGTTGTTGGCTGGTCCCGGTGGCTCCAGAGTATTGAGAATTCATTTGATAGTTTTAATTTTCTATAAATTATTCTATAATTTAACTAAAGAAGACTTCCTTTTCCTTCAGGGAAGCCATTCTTGACAGTTCCTCACTTAATTTTTTAAATTAGCATGACTGATTTATTTCTCTTCTCCCCCGCCCCCCCCAACAAATGAATTTATAATTAATGTGGGTATAACGAACTATGCAGTTTATAGTTTAGCAATGCTATAAAGCTTTCATTTAAATTAGGAATGACAGAAACTAGAGGGAAACAAGGAGAATTAATTTTTACAGAATTGGATGGTTGCATCACTAAATTGTTCGGGTCTGTACATAATGCTTCTAACACAGGAACTCCTGCCTCTCTTGAATGTTGGCATATCAATAAACCTCCGCCTTCCTAGAGTAATCTTAGATTTCCCCCATGAAACAGAAGCTTATTTTCTTTACTAAAATTTCTATTATTTGAAAAATCTCCTGTGATTACTAGTTGACATTATTTCTTAAGAAAAATAATGAATCTAAGAAATAGCTGTTGTATATCTACACAGTCTGTGGCTGGAAATATTCTAAAGAGGAACCTAAGTTTGCCTTGTGTCCCTGAATATTCACATATAATTAATCACTTATAATTAATAATCCCTGAAATCATGGAGTTTCTCTATTGTCAGAACATTCTGTCTAATTCTTACTGAAAGTGAGAAGAATATGGCTTTATTCATGAATTAAGCTCCATATACAGGGAGTGTACCAATACAAGAGAAGGTTTGTTAGCAAAAAAGCTCCCATCAGTGCCCTTCATTTTGTCTTTGACTCTAGTTTCTTCTAACTCAGGGACGTTTGATTCTGCATCATTCCCACTTACACTTAAGAGCCAGTGACCCTCTGGTAAAACAACCCTTGATTCTGTTATCTTCCTTCTGCCTAGCTGCTGAAAGCCTTCTACACAGAATGGGGAGAATTAAGAAAAATAGAGATGCAAACCAGTTTCCTTCCTGTTTCAGAAACAAACATTTTTTTTTTCAAAAGAACAGTTTGGACCTATTAATTGGCTAGAAAAAAAAGTCAGTGGATATCTATAATTGTTACTAGTCTTGGCCCTTTTGATTGACCAAAACAGAGAAGAAACTTTTGTATCTTTTAGTTTATACTTATTTAGATATCATATTATAAAGCATTTTTTTCCTTGCATTTATAAAAGGCCCTGGGTTTTATAAATAAAAGAAACTTCATTGTTTTCTATTGTGGGCCACTTGCTAAAGAGGAGTTCAGTCAGTTATATAAACAGTATAGTGTGTAACAAAACATAAGCACTACAGGATGTGGCAAATCATTTCATCTTTATAAGTCAGAAAGACTAGAGCTGTGATGAGCTTTTCAGAGACTGGCAATGAGTAAGCATGACTCCATTGGGCTGGGGGACATGAGGGAGGAATGAAGTTTCTATGCCAAGCTGTCCTAGAAGTTGTGTTTAATATGAAGGAGTAATAAAAGAGCCAGTTTAGTCTGCTAATTTAATTTTTAATTTATGCATCTGTGAAAAAAAAAGATACTGAAGTAAAGGTACCCCATGCTGACACAGGAAGGGCAAATCATGGAAAAGAGTACATTTTGGAATGCTATGTTCTTTTCTGTTCTCTGCATTAGCAAGTAAATACAATAGCACTACGTGGAAACAACAAAGGAATTAAAATGTGACATTCTATAAAGGAATAATAAAATTAGACAGGCTGATCCAGCATTTTTTAAGTGTAAGCAATTACTTTGCAAGTGGAATAAGATTAAAGCTATATGCAACTTTCTCCCTCCCTCTGTGGCAGATATGGGGGCACAGAGACTGTCAAAGCTCTCCAGTAACTTTTGAGACATCTCTTGGTTTTTGGAATGTCCTTCTGTAAAAAATAGTTTGCCAGAAAGTGGCTGGGCATCGATTTGGGAAGATTCCACTGTTGTGTACCTGCTGGATGAAGTTATATGATACAAAGAGGTCCCATGAAAACTACTAACTATGATGCCATCTACAGCCCTAGAAAGCCAGACAGCCACATTATAGCCCCAGTCAAGTCAGGTTCTTAGTTTGAACTGGAAGATTCTCTGCCAGGTCTCTTGTTAAAAATCTTCAAGAAGTGTGAATATGCTAGCAAAATGAATGAAAATGCTAACTTCCATCCACCCATCCACCCATCCACCCATCCACCATGGGCTTTGCTTGCTTTACTGGTCAAGAGTGTTGGGGTAGTGCACCAACTTCATAAGCCATCAAGGGGCTACAGTGGCTTTATATTCTAGTGCATCCCATCGCCTCTTTAGCAGTGCTGTGTCAGTGACCCAAGGAGTTGAATCCCCCTGCCAAAATGCCCTATTAACTATGAAAAAGACATATTTTCAAGAGAGCAAAGGTTAGTTTCCAAAGACTTTTGATTTCCGGAATGACAGACATCTTGATAAACTAACAAAATAGTGGTCTGACTCTATAAATAGCTTCCTCAACACCTTGGAAGTCAGAGCTGGGCTGAGGAAAGCATAACAGAAGTTCCCCTGGTTTCAGTTAGCTTTGTCCTGGCCATTGAGGGTGAGTCTGGGCAACATGTCAGGTCTTGCATTTTGCCTCTGGAATTGAGGTCTGTGCCCACTGCCCATCCCCTTTTCTACTTCTCCAGTGCCATTAAGTTTTATTTGCCCCTTTCCAGTTCCCTGACAGAAGCTACTCTCACACCAACCCTTTCTCCTCCTTATCCAACATTTAGCATGAGTAGATTTCCATGACTCCTTTTAATATTTTTTTTTATTTTAACTGTGGATAAAAGTCAAGGCCTGGGGGATATTGGGAGGGGACTTCCAGATATAATTCTATGGTGGTCCTGTTTAGCCTTTTGAGGATCCTTTAAATTCCTATTCCCTATATTCAACCTATGTCTCTGTTCCTTTCCTAGAGCTTGGCACTCTCCCTCACAAGCCTGCCCATCCCCTGCCCTAGCATCTCCTTCCCAACAGAAATCAGTTATCTCTTTTATTCCCTGTCCTGACAAATTGCTCAGGGTCTCCTCCAACCTGTAAACTTTCTAGTCTCCTAACTCGGCTCTTTTCTCTCGTTTCCAGTTTTTTAACTTTAAACTCTTAAGCCATTAACATTTAATTTTTTCTCCTAGTGTTCCATATGCTCTCCCAAAATTATAACTTGTTTGAAGATGGGAATGAGATTTTTCTTCTTAAGCAGTTAATTACTTTTTATAATTGACAAATACAAATTGTATACAGTCAGCTCTCTATATCTTATCCATGTTTTTACCTCTGTGGATTCAACCAACCTCACATAAAAAATATGTAGGAAAATTTTACATCTGATTTCCAGCATGGGCAGACTATTTTTGTCATTATTGCTTAAACAATATAGCATAATAACTATTAACATAGTATTTACATTGTTTTAGGTATTGTAGGTGATCTGGAAATAATTTAAAATATATGGGAGATGTGCATAGGCTGTATACAAATACTGTGCCATTTTACATAGAGGCTATAGAGTATCTCTGGATTTTATCATTTGAGAGGGACCAGGGAACCATCTCCCATGGATACTGAGTGACAACTATGTATTTATAATGTACAACATGATATATACATTGTAGAATGGTTACATTAAACTACTTAACATGAGGTTACTATTCTTCAGGATCTCTCACAGTAGTATCTCAGCTTTGCCTGGTAGCAGGCACTCATTGAATGAGAATCTTGATGAGAGAACTGACTCCATGGCTGTGAGGAGAAACCAGTTCATAGCTCCAATCCATAGCCTCTATATTGATGAGGAATTTTTCTTCATCTCCCTAATCTCTGAAGGCCTAAGTCAGTTTTGAACTGCTTTATCAAAATTCTTGAGACTAGGTAATTTACACAGAACAGAAATTTATTTTTCACAGTTCTGGAGTCTGGGAAATCTAAGATCAAGGTGCCTGTAGTTTTAATGTCTGGTAAGGACCTGGTCTCTATATCCAGTAGCACCTTCATAGAGGTAGAACACTATATTTTCACATGGTGGAGGACAGAAGAGAATTAACCCACTCCTGCAAGTCCTATTTACGTAGCATACATAAGAGTGGAACCCTCATGACCTAAATGCCTCCCATTAAGCCCCACCTCCCAATGCTTGCA
Organism: Marmota flaviventris; assembly: GCF_047511675.1. Taxonomy (NCBI): domain Eukaryota; kingdom Metazoa; phylum Chordata; class Mammalia; order Rodentia; family Sciuridae; genus Marmota; species Marmota flaviventris. Next base: position 39,796,717 of record NC_092510.1, on the reverse strand, counting down.
TTGGGGATTTAGTTTCAACATGAGTTTTAGAGGGTGCAAAAACATTCAAACATAGCAAGTCCTTGGAGAGAAATAAGGACAATTGGTTGAAATACTAATGAAGAGAAAATTCTTGGATTCCACTTAAAATTCAAGAAGTTTAGAATTAGTTTTGGAATTGTACCTTACTCATCACAATCAATTTGGGTCCCTTTAAAGCATGAAACTGTAAAATAATGTAAAATAGCCTTAAGCCAGGCAACTTTTAATAAGCTACATCTGGGCCAGTAATTTTTATATATCATATTTCCATTTCCTTGAGATGATCCTTCTTTGTGCGTCATTTAAGAACTTCCTGTGTGTGACCATGTCTACTGATATTAATTTTTCAGTTTATCCTTTCTATTAAATTATAAATGCTATAAAAATAATGAGCATGTCTCTAACACTACTCACTTCTCTTCTTGTAGAAATAGAAATATTTAGCATCTGATATCTGTGTCACTAACTCTACTGATTTTATATTCAAAATGCCAGCAAGGTGAAGTATTCTAATTACATCTTCTGTTCAGGAACAGCAATAGGTCTCTGGAACTAACTGTATTCTAACAATGAGGCAGTATAGAGAGGAGATGAGGATAGAGACAGTGGAGAGAATTTGGGGTGAGGAAAGCTAGGGGGTTTTGCAGAGTTTGTCATTCCATAGATAGTTGCTGAATGACTTATGTTCTGGGAATTCTGCTTGTAACCTGAGAGCTCAGCTATGAACAACATCAATAAGATCTTTGCCCTCATGGAGCTTGCAGCCCCATGAGAGAGACTGGTAGTACAGAATTATTTACTTAAAAAGGGTTAAGAGCCACCAAAGAAAAATAACAGGGTGCTTTGAAGGCATTTAAGGGGAGGGAGGCTTCTACCAAAGAGTTTCACTGGAAGATCCATCAAGATTCAGCTTGCCTGAAACTAATCTGAAGTGCTTTTTCTCAGTGTCAGTGAGAAACACCATTCTCATGTCAGAAAGAATTTTCCAGCATCGGGAACCAATGGCATATTTATAGCCTCTTTTGCGTCAACTTGTCAAGCAGCATCTTTAACACAGCCTGCTCCCTAGAAGCATCTCACGCTTGTTGCAGGCTGTGGCAATATTGAGGCCAGACATTCTGTGGTCTCCATTTCAGCATGGCAGAGATGCTGGGAGTGAATCTGCCTGTGGCATGCTGTTAGCACAAGCATCCTGAGTGAGCCAAAAGACAAAGCAGTTCTGATTCCCTGGATTCCAGAGGTACAGCTCTGGCCAACTGGTGTTCTGTGTAAGCCTCTAGACCTTGGAACTGGATGTTGGTAACTGATCAAGACTCTAAATTCTAGGGTCTTATTTGTGTTTTTTGAATGGTGGTGATGACAAGCATTTTTTTAGACTCTTAATATACCTTTAAGTGTAGATTGCTGGAATTTTATTGCATAGTAGTGTGCAATTCAGAGAAGTGCAGTAATGCTTTTAAGTCATTGGAGTGTTCCATATTACAGAAATGTGAACAACAAAAAATAGAGTTGAGACACATCATGATATAGAAGAATGGCATTATTCACAAATGAAACCTGAAACAGAATACTAAAATGAAGGTTATGAAGAAAAGATCAACAAAAAGTTGGCCTTGGTTATACAGCTAAGTGGGCTTAAGAGTCCAGCCAAACAAGGTGCCAACATTGACTAGGTTGAATTAGCTCCCATTAGCAATCAAGGCAATTTGATTTTGTGTACAGTTGCACATAGGCAAGCTCAAGGGATGAAATGGTATAATGTTCCTTATGAAGAATTACTGATAGCCCATCCATAAGCCTGGCCCAGGTTTGCTCCATGCAAAGAGGGAGCTGTATTCATGCAGCTGGGCTTTAAACTGAGGGCTTCTGTTCAGATGGATGGGGCTTTCATAGGGCTTTCTTGTTGAGTATTTGAAACATGGATTCAGAATAATTGCCTGTAAGTGAGCTAGCACTCTCAATCATGACCTGTGTGAGATCTGGAGTTAGGAAGGTGTGACTGCTACAGTAAAAGAGGGAGACATCATTGAACAGGTGACACTTGAGCAGTGTCTTGAGGGTATGGAGGCTCTGCCCAGAACCCAGACATGGACAGAAGAGTTTTGCTTTCAGAGAAGCATGTGCTAAAGCACAGGGGTGCAATATATAAAGGAACCAGCTACTAGAAGACCCCACAGAGAGGCTTATAGCAGGGAGGGTGGGAGAAAATCTGATAGTTTTATTTGTTGGCCTCAAAGACTCTTTCTTGAAAACTGAAGATGCATTCATGCTGTTTCAGCAGCAAATCACAGAATCCCATTTGCTTTTCAAAGAATTGGGATGGCAAGTCAAGAAACCAAAGACTGTATAAGTTATGATGTAGCCAGTGGACCTCATGCTATAGTTTGGATCTTGAATGTCCCCAAAAGCCTCCTGTATTAAAAACTTCTCTCCATGGCGGTATTATTGGGAGGGTGAAAAACCTTTAAGAAGTAGGGCTTAATGGAAGGTCTTTAGGGGCATGCCCTTTAAGGGAACTGTGGGACCTCAGATCCTTTCTCACTTCTTTGCTTCCTGGCTGAAGTGGTAAGAGGCTTTGCTCTGCCACACAATCCCTGTCATTATCATCTGGACCCCTCACCAGAGACCTAAAAGTAATGAGTCTTCTTGGCCATGGCTTGGGACCTGTAAAACCATAAGCCAAAATAAACCTTTTTCTCTTTTTAAGTTGATTATCTCAAGCATTTCATTGTAGAAACAGATAGCTAATGCAACTGGTGTGGCAGTCCAGGGGAGACATGGGAATGGAGTAAGGAGCTGCCTAGCAAAGGTCTTAGTCAGAACTTGAGGGAGGCATGGCACATCCGTTGCAGACCAGATGCTGAGAATTACTGTAGGAGACCAAATCAACTATGCCTCACATGTCCCTTTAGACTTTGGGTTCTGGACTCTGGAGACTTTTCTCTTGAGCTCCAAGGCTGACTGTGGGAGAATTTATTTGCAGTTGATCATGCAGCTGCCATTGTGCCAAGCATAAGACCTTCAAACACGATGCAGACAGGTTCACTCCCAGCATCCCATGCTACACTAAGATGGAGACCATAGAACCTCTGGCCTCAGTGTTGCTGCAACCTGGAACAAGCATGAGATGCTTCTAGGGTGCAGGCTGTGTTAAAGATGCCTCCTGACAAGTTGATGGAAGAGAGCTGTTTCTTTACCAGGAAGCACTCTATAATGTATTAGCAAGATTTCCATTGTGCAGACCAGAAAATTGAGGTCTAAGAGGCAAGGAAATTTATCCAAACTTGTGTGTCAGACCCCACAACCCAGCCTTTTTGCCCTATACCCACCACCCATAGAAACTGTTTTCCCCCACAGACAAATAATAAAGAAAGAGAAAACACCAAACAGAACCTCCTGCATTCTCATTGCATCTCTCCTTTCTTCTGTATTCCCTTACAACAACGACACCCTTTTCTTGGTTACTGAGACGAGAAAACAGACAAGTCCTCACTCCCTCCTACCCCCTCATCCTCCTTGGGCATCACTAGTTAGTCACAAACCTAAACTCTTTCTCAAATTCTCCACTTCTGAGGTGTCACTTCACTGTGAACCAGTCCCTCCCCTCAAGCCCCATTCCTTACTAATGCTTTGCACAGTCAAGAATCACTTGTCCCATCTAACTTCTCCATAGAATTATAAACTTCTGTAAGGCAGGGACTGTGTTTCAGGCCTTTATGGATGCCTTGAGGCCTTTCATATTCACTGCCTTAACAACAATATGAGATTAAAATTATTTACTGATTGAGTTAGTCAATGAAGCCCTATATCATATTTTACAATTTATTTACTTTTTAGTTAATCCAGTCTATAGGAGCAGCAGCAGTTTTTATATAAGTTCTAAGGAGAGAACAGTAATGAAGTCAAAAGGCTGGTCAAAGATTGCTTTTCAGATCTTCTTGAAAGGGTAGATTTCTAAAGGAGAGTCTTCGAAAAAATACAACGCAGGTCACAGGTAGTTGCAAGGACCCATGTGGGGTATGAAGCAGTGCAGACCTCCAAAGAGAACAAACTCCCTGGACAAGAGTGCAGAGAATACACCAATTTCAGGGGACATGAGTTGGATTACCAGAGATTCCTCAGAAAAGAAACTCTTTTTTCGGTTACTCTCACATTTGCCATCTACTTAGCATTCTAAATTACATGTGACATTATCTGGGTTTTTAATTAAGAAGGGAAATGAGTTTCATATTAAATTACTTTGAAATTTGCAGTCCTTATTTTCATAATGAAATAGCTCTATTTTATTTACAAGTAAAATTTTAATTTTATTGGCTTTTCTCTCCTATATTTAGTGATCATTTGAACTCTGTCACATGATCTTCATTTTGCCTTCCCTGTCATTTTTGAAACCTCCACTTTAGTGTCGGTGGGTGAGGGCTAATATGTTCTGCTCAGCTGTTAAAGCTCTGGGCAGAGTGTGGGCCTATCTTGAAGATTTTTTATGCTGTAAAAACTCATTACTTTGGATTCTGTTGCTTTAGATTTGTGATAATTTAGATCTGACAAGTGTGACTGACATCAGGTAAAATGTTTGACCTTTTATGTATAAAATTGTCATTTTCCCACCAATTTTCTGAATGATAGAGTTGAAGGGAACTGAAAGTACTCTTCACAAATGCCTTATTTGACAAATGAGGATACTGAGGTACAGGGGGTGGAAGAATGCTTGGGAGTCACAAAGCTCTGGATCTCTAACATTCCTATGATATCATGTACAAAGGAAATATCTTTTATTAATTCCTGAATAGTTGTCACTTTGTGCCCTGTACTGATGTCAGTTCCACTCCAGTTCATCATTTCTCCACCTCTAACCCTTCTCACACTATTCGAATTTTCAAGTTAGCTTTATGTGCCAGAAGGGCCTTAATCAATCCAGAAACACTTTTGAATCTTCACCTTAACAGAAATGCAGCTTATCACATTGTGATGAAGACAATGCCAAAGTGACTACTTCCAGTAGAACAGAGTGGTTGGTGGTACAGCTGGAACCAAAGCACCCTTCCTCCTTCTGCCAGCAAGCCCTCAGTTAAGCCACCAGCCCACTGGGATGATCCGTCCCTAGGTCTTGAAGGTTTTTGAAACATGGGGAACTCTAGAAATTTTATCCAAGCAGTGCCTGCCCTTGGGGCTATTTTCATTATCAATTTCAAGCACTAGATAAGGTCAAAATGAATTTTACATCTTTTGCCAAAAGCTCTTGAACAATGGTGTGCATACTTTGAGGGAAATGTATGACTCTGGGAGTTTGATGAAGGTTATGGGCCATTCCTTCTTACCCTGCCCCAAATATAGAGATGCATGTACACACAGACACTCAGCAACTTGGCATGCTATTTCAGGGAGTCTGAAGATTCTCTGAATCCCATCAAACAGTTAACCTGAGCTAAAGATTTAAAAATTGTAATAAGTACCATCCAAATTTGTATAGCACTGAGTGGTTAAATGACACCTTTAACATACGGTATGGCATTTGATCCTGAATAAATTCATATGGTGGGTATTTTCTTCCATTTAATAGACGTAAAATAATAGAAAATGATAATGGCAATAATAATATTACTATTATAATGAGTTACTGTTGATAATACTTATCTCTTGCTGGGTTCCAGGTACTTTATGTGGCTTAACTCCCCTTTATAATATCCTTTGTAGGTAGGGCCTATTATTAAACTCAGTTCAAAGGTGAAGTAACTAAGGCAGGATAGTGAGGACTCTGAGCACTGAGGGGATCCTTGAGAAGCATGCATGGGACAGAGTAGAACCCAAGGCATCTTTCAGATTTTGTGAATGAGTGTGATTTGTGGTCAGTATACTTTTTTCCTATGATGAACTATCTCCAACCAATTCTTTAACAATTGAATGACTTATTCAAAATTCAGTGCCCAGAGGAGACTATCCAATATTGGCACAACTTCTAGTAGATAACAGGGACAGCCCTTAACTCACCCAGTTGGTCCCTTTGGCTTCCAGACAGCAGCCAGCTCCTGAGTTTACCCTCATGCTCATACCTATCTAGTGGAGAAGAGCTGATTCTCCCCCAAACAATTTGAGGTGAATTAGTAAGGGAGGATGAATATTGGGCACCCAGAATGATCATTGAACTGATGATACTTCGCTGTCCCTTCCAGCTGTAGGATTTTGTGACCGGTTGGTTTTGTGCCATCCCTTGGTTGAACAATTGAATGAATTAATGGTGGTTGAGTTGGTGCCAAACCTTCAGTGCCAGCAACTGGAGCCATTGCTGTATCCACACCCTGGGCCCCAAGACCCTGCCACATGCTCTTGGAAAGGAGACAGGAAGCAAGGCCTGTTTTCCTTTACAAAAAAAAAATAATAATGTAGTTGAGCTAATTGCCATATTAATGTAAGCTATTTTCATGGGGAAAGAATTTTATGTGTTGAGTAGTGGGCCATAGTAAAAATTTTATTTTATCTTTAATTAGATGCTGGGTTTTTAGAGGCCTTGGGCCATACTAATATGTGAAGAGTAAATTCGGAACTGGTTGGGTTTTTATAAAGATTTATTGTGTAAAAACAGCTGTTTGCTCCACCAAAGTTTTTCCTGCTTTCGAATCCTTTTACCCATAGCATCATGTGCAGGACTGCATTTGGTATCAGGGCCCATTCACCTCTCTCTGTGTACTTCAATCCACCTGGGATATGTGTAGAGGGAAGGGGCTGAGCAGTCAGTTGCCGCAGTCACTGATAGTGTTCAACCGAGATGGCACGACTATGGAAAGAACACAGCCTGTGTAGCCACACGTATTTGGGTTGGCTTGCTGGTGCTCTATTCATTTAAAATATTCTCCATCCTGTGTTTCTTGTTGGATGTATTTGTCGCTGTATCTTCACCTTTACTAGTCTTTGTTTCCTGGATGTTAGCGCTGCTGTTAATCCCTTCCAGTATAATTTTCCTACCAGACATTGCTATGTTCATCTCAAGAAGTTTAATTTATTTTTAAATACATCTTCCATGTCTCTTCTTAACTTTTTGAATGTAAGGAATGCAATTACAACAACTATTTTAATGACTTTGTCAGCCAGTTCCAACGTCCATGCCAGTTACCACATCCATCAAAGGTGGCTTGATTATTCTTCATGTTGTGGGTCATGTTTTCTTGCTTCTTTGCATGCTTGGTAACTTGGGGTTTTTGAAAAAAAGACTTTTTTTTTTAAAGAACAATTTTAAGTTCATAGCAAAATTGATATAAAGGTATAGAAATTTCCCATATACTACCTGCCCCCCAGTAAGCACAGCCCCCCCGACTATTAACATGCCCCACCAGAATGTACATTTTTTATTTTTATTTTTAATCGATTTTTTAAAAAAAGAAATGACAGCAGAATGCATTACAATTCTTATTACACATATACATATACAGCACAATTTTTCAAATCTCTGGTTGTATATAAAGTATGTTGACACCAATTCGTGTCTTCATACATGTACTTTGGATAATTATGTCCATCACATTTCACCATCTTTGCCAATCCCCTGCCCCCTCTCTTTCTCTCCCACCCTTCTGCCCTATCTAGAGTTCGTCTATTCCTCCCAAGCTCCCCCTCCCCACCCCACTATGAATCAGCCTCCTTATATCAAAGAAGACATCTGGCATTTGTTTTTTGGTGATTGACTAACTTCACTTAGCATTATATTCTCCAACATCATCCATTTACCTGCAAATGCCATGATTTTATTCTCTTTTAATGCTGAATAATATTCCATTGTTATATATATATATATATATATATATATATATATATATATATATATTCATGGGCATCTAGGTTGGTTCCACAGTTTAGCTATTGTGAATTGTGTTGCTATAAACAATGATGTGGCTGTGTCCTAGTAGTATGCTGGTTTTAAGTCCTTTGGGTATAGACTGAGGAGAGGGATAGCTGGGTCAAATGGTGGTTCCATTCCCAGATTTCCAAGGAATCTCCATACTGCTTTCCATAATGGCTATACCAATTTGCAGTCCCACGAGCAATGTGTGAGTATACCTTTTTCCCCACATCCTCTCCAACAATTATTGTTGTTTATCTTCATAATAGCTGCATTTATGATTGGAGTGAGATGACATCTTTGAGTAGTTTTGATTTGCATTTCTCTAATTGCTAGAGATTTGAGGTGAATTAGTAAGGGAGGATGAATGTATCTTTTTCATATAAGAATGTACTTTTTTTAAAGAGAGAGAGAGAGAATTTTTAATATTTATTTTTAGTTTTTCAGCAGACACAACATCTTTGTTTGTATGTGGTACTGAGGATCGAACCTGGGCCGCACGCATGCCAGGCGAGTGCGCTACCACTTGAGCCACATCCCCAGTCCAGAATGTACATTTTTTAAATTGATGAAGCTATGTTGTCACATTATAGCATCCAGAGTTCATAAGACTATATTAGGATTCACTCCTGATGTTGTACATTCTGTGTTTAAGATAAATGTTATTATAGTGCCATGTATTCACCATTACAGTACCATTTAGAGTACTTTCACTGCTTAAAATCCTTCTGTGTTCTGCTTATTCATTCTTCTCTCCCCTGAATCCTTGTCAAACACTGATCTTTTACCAACTCCATACTTTTCACCTTTTCCAGAGTGCCATCTAGTTGGAGTCATACTTGTAGTCTACATACTGGCAGCCTTTCCAGATTGGCTTCCTTCACTTATTAATATGGGTCTAAAGTTCCTCCCTGTCTCTGTAATTTGAGACCTCATTTCTTTTTAGTGCTGAATAAAATTCCATTATCTGCATGTATCACAGTGTATCCATTCACCTATTGAAGGACATTTTGGCTGCTTCCAAGTTTTGGCAGTCATGAATAAAAATGTCATTAACATATATGTGAAGGTTTCTGTGTGACTACGTTTTCAGCTTCTTTGGGTAAATACCAAAGAGTATGAATGCTTGATTATATGGTAAGATTATGTGCAGTTTTAAAAGAAACCACCTAAACTTTCTTCCAAAGTAGCTGTACCATTTTGCATTCCCAGAGCAATGAATGAGAGTTCCTGGTGCCGCACATCTTCACCAGTGTTTGGTGTTGTCAATGTTCTGGATTTTGACAGTAGTATCTCATTGTTTTAATTTGAATTTCCCTAATGTCATATGATGTGGAGCATCTTTAAAAAAATTTTTTTTTAGTTGTAGATGGACACACTACCTATATTTTATTTATTTATTTTAATGTGGTGCTGAGGATCCAACCCAGTGTGTTACATGGAGTAGGAAAGCACTTTACCACTGATCTGCAACCCCAGCCCTGTGGAACATCTTATCTTATGATTATTTGCCACCTGTATCTTCTTTGGGGGAGGGATCTGTTGCCTGGTAATTTTTGATCGAATGCTAGACAATGTGAATATTTTATTGGGTACTTGATGTTTTTCTTTAGTGCTTGATATTACTAGGACGATTCCTATAAATATTCTCACACTTTGCCCTGGGATAAAGGTACATTCCTTAAAAACAATTTGATCCTTTTTGATCTTGCTGGTATTATTTGTTAGGCAACTCTGAGGTGAGCTAATTATATCCTCCTACTGAGACAGGACCTTCCTGAATACTGACCCCACTCCCCTCTGAATTGGGCTTTCCAGGATGACTGAAGGAAGCAGTAACAGGGCTCCATGAGTTCTCAGCACTTTTCCCTCTAACCCTTGCACTCAGGTAGTTCACTCACACACATGCACTCTTCAGTTCTCTGCTGAATACTGGAAGGGATCCTCTTTTTCTGGTGTATGAACTCTGGCTGCCTTAATAACTCTTTGTTCTATCTTCTCAACTTAGGGGATCTTCCTGGAAATTTTCTCCATGAAGCTAGTGGGGAAATAGTAGTCTTCACCTCATTTTTTTCTTTTGGGGATCACCATCTTTCATTGTCTGAGTTTCAGTATCTTGAAAGACATTGTTTTATATGTTTTGGAGTGTGTTTCTGATCAGAGAGTAAATCCAGTCTTTGTTACTCTGTCTTGACTGGAAGCAGTTTATAAGTCATGGGAAATGAGGCATATGGGGGTGGGGATAGTATCACTCAAGGATCTGTAGCTTCCTTACATATTATTGATTTTATCCCCAAATGAAATTTGCATACTAGGATTCTTTCCATGTTTGTAAGTGCTCTCTTTTTCTTTCTTTCTTTTTAAATGAAGCAGTGTCTACCATGTTTGTGGTTGCTTGTTTACTCATGTTTTTACAAATATTTCTTGAGATCTGTTGGACGCCATATACTCTTTGAGGCATTGGTAATGTAAAGACTGATGTGATAGTCCCTGTCTCAGACTAACTATGATGTGGTGTTCAATTCTCCAAAAGCACTCAGGAGTCAATTTTTTACTTGTAACCCACAATTTGCCTTCTTGACTGGAGAAAGGAGAGGTTCTTACAGGAGGAAGAAAGGACACATTTGAATTCCAAGTGTTTTGAACAATGCCTGTAAAATAGTATGTGCTCAATAAATATGTGTTGCTTAAATGGTTGGATGAATGAATAAATAAAAGTGATCTGTGAATTTAATAGTCACACTGATAATTTTAGAACCATAGTTAGTACAATACAACTTGAAAGGATTTGAAAATACTTTACCAGCTCACTTACAAAGCAGTTTCATTGGAACCATGTAATGCATTTTTGTTATGCTCTGAGCATTACGTTTGGCAGGGAAAAGTGGTGGTGTGTGAGGCAGATTTCCTGTCCTAGCTTATGGTATAGGACCCTGCTGAATACCAGCTGCTTGAGAACACCAAGGAGAGCACTTCACCTCAACTCATGGGGTCAGGGAGAACTTCCAGGAGGAAGTGGTGGCTGGATGGCACATGAACACATGATATTTAGTGGAGAGGCACATTTTGAATGTTGCAGTTCTTCCAATGCATGAGCTACAGAGCCTTAGAAGATAGTCAGATTTTGGCAACCAATGTCTACTTCCGTTCTGAATAATAGCTTTCATATAAAATTGGGTGAGCCATAAAGGTGAAATGACTTTCCAAGCAAATAAAATACAGTATTCTGACAATACCTGGTTGAAGTGAAAAGACCAAAAGTTCTGTTCCCTTTAACAGAAAATCCATTTAAAAAGTGTCCCAGCAGAGAGCTGAGCACAGAGGGCTAAGGTCTTAACAAATGCTTATTTAATTGAATCGAGGACATAAACTCCGAGAAGTGGCAAGGAGAGAGGGTGGGGAATCTGCTGATTCCCTCCTCTCAGTTCTGGGCTGCTGCCCGAGTTCATCTTTCTTCAGTTGGTCCAGCTCTGCAACAAAGGAGCGCTTCAGTTCAGCAGAGTAGCGCAGAGCCTGCACGCATGCTGAGCAGGAGGGCTGTTGAGAGAGACTGTGTAGTAAATACAGAGCACTCATTGAAATGCCAAGTGTCACTGCTTTGGCATTTAATTATCTGACTTGTTGGCAGCTGGAAGTAGGGAAGCAAGAAGAAAAAAAATGTAGAGAGAGAGAGAGAGAGAAGGAAAAGCTGTGAGGAGCAGAAGGCAGAACTGGACAGTGATCTGATGTGGACAGTCAGGCCAGGAGCAGTACTTTCTAGGCACATTAAAGCATTCACCTGGGGTTTACTGCTACAATTACCTGCATTTTGAGAAGAAATCTCAATTAAAATGCTTCCTGATTTTTAAAAAATGATCACTTTGAACATACTCTGTATGAACTTAAAATGTGAGGCTCATTTTAGGTTATGTTCATTGTGTGCTGTCAAAAGTGTCCAGACACACAGCAAAAGACACGTGGGAAAGAAACTCTGACAGAGCAATACTGATGCTGTGCAGCCCCATCAAATTTGAATGAACATGCTGTGGCAGCCTGCTGGGCTAGTTTACAGCTCAGTGTGGAGTGGAGAGAGGTGGGCTCTGGAGGTGGTTGAGGAGGAATTTAATCCCAGCTCTGCTGCTAACGTGGCACGAGCTTGTGCCTCTTAGTATTATCATTTCTCAGCACTTAACCACTTCCTACTAGATGATCTCGTTGTTTGGGGAATTATGCTGGCTTGAAAGTGACTTTATTGCTTAATATGTTCAGGGCCCTGAGTTCAATCCCTAGCATTAAAAAAAAAGAAAAAAAGAAACAGGAAATTGGTCATTTTATTTAGTGCCTAACTGTTTACACAAGGAGGTGCATTTGAAAAAATCTTTAATGAAGCAATATTTTTTTAAAAAACCCACCCTTTTATGAAGCAACACATTATATAGGATAGTAGTGTCAATAGGAAGGAGTGAGTTGCTTGAAGAATGAGCAGATGCCAGCAGGCCTTCTTCAGATCTCACTTTCTGTGGGAAACCTCCTCTGACCCCTTACCCCTCAGCAGCTAGTCCTCTTCTTTCCTCCACCCACTGGAGTATGGCCACACAAGAGTAGTGTCTGTGGATTCTCTACATTATCCCTTGTTCTTCTAAGGAGATCATCTGAAACTCAACAATGGTCTTTTTAAGGTAGGTGCTCAGTGATTCTTTTCAACGAATGGCACATAGTAGTGATGAAGATTGATGTACATGGATCTTACTCTAATGCTCTAGTGTTGGGGAGGGACAGGGAACCAGACCTCCAAACTGTGTGATAAGTGCTGTGCGAGGCAAAGTGTGGAATGTGGTGGGAACACAAAGGAAAGTCCCCAAGAGGTCTTGTAACTCTTACTGGAGGTACTTAGAGAACTTGAGAGGCACCCAGAGGGTAAGTCACTGCCTCAAAGTCACACAGCCTGGTGTAGAACAGTGAAATGGCACGGCATATGCGTCTTGGTCTCCATCCTAAGCATGCCATATTTATAACCTGCAGAAGTCAAAAGGATTGTAGTTATGTCTATGGGGAGTAGATATCACCTTCGCTACATCATTAAGGACTGACTAGATCAGAGTGACTGTCAGGGATTGAGTCCAGAGAATGTTCAGATGATTCTGGAGAGTGATGAACAACCTTAAAGAGGAGATGAAATTGCAGATTTGCACAATGCTGTCAAAGTTATAGTAGCATATTTAGTGTGTTTTGTCAGGATTTGATCCAGGAGAAGCTGCTTCTAGGCATTAAAATAATTAATAATATTCTTGTATAGTAATAGTGTTTATTTATGTAACATTTATGTATGCAACCAATAAGTTTTGTTTCATAAATACAAAATCTTTTATTAAAATGCAGTTACTTTGACCCAGGAGAATTCATTCTAAGATAACATTATAATAAAATAATCAAATTATGTATATGGTACATAATTAGTATGTATATATGCATATACACATATATTAATATAATATTCATATATTATATTGAAAAATAATTTGAGGCTACATATCCATCAAGAGGGGATTGGTTAAATAATTAATCGATTTTCTACACAATGGAATATTATATAATTGTTAAAATGATGGCTTTGAATCAATTTATTGATATAGGAAATAATAACCATAGGTTATTAAGCAAAAAGACATTACAATATATATACAACATGGTTTCATTTTTAAAGAAAAATTCACGCATGTATTGCTTAATGAGACGAATATGTTCTGAGAAGCATCATTAGATGGTTTTGTCATTGTTTAAACATCATAGTGTATGCTTACACAAACCTAGATGGTACAAGTCAATCACTTGACTTGGCATTTCATTGAAATCAAGAGACATAGTAAACACAAGACACATGAGGCTCCTGCTGAAGTTTATACCACATACTGTCTTACTGTTAACTTTTTTTTGTAACAAGTAGGAAAAATACATTCTAAAATAGTGATAGGAAGTAGATTATTATAAATATGTAAGGCAGTAACATTAATTATCAAGTATTACGTATCAAGTACTGTGCATAATTGTATGCTATACTTTTATATGATTGACAGAAAAGTAGATTTGTTTACAGTAGCATTACAGTAATCATTTTAGTAATGCATTGGGCCATAATGTCACAGCAGCTATGATGGGAATTTTTTAGCTCTATTGTCAACTGATAGGACCACTGTTATATAAGCAGCCCATCACTGGCCAAGCATTGTAACACACTGGGTATCTGTATACACACACTCAAATTTCCACCGAAGTGCAGAGCATATATGCTAGTATATTAATAATATTCTTGTATAGTAATAGTGTTTATTTATGTAACATTTATGTATGCAACTAATAAGTTTTCATTCATGTAAAAAAAAAAAGCTCAATGGAAATACAATGGCCACTCTTTATAAGCTCTTTCCCTATAAAACTATGGTGAGGTCTTTGGCTATAGTTCTTAACTCTGAGGTTACCTTCCATTTCCCAGTGCCATGCAGGCTGAGAGTGTTCACAGTCACATGTGAATGTCTCCAGAGGGCTACAACCTTCCTCCCAGCCTGAGTCCTCCCTCTATTCTATAAGCTTTTCATGAGAAAGCCCTGATTGTCAGTACTCAAGGGAGACCTCCATTTGTCTCTCAAGTTTAGACGAGCAGAGGGTGCACCCAGCGGCGTCAACTGGCCTTTCACTGTCATGAAATATTACTATTTTACACTCACAAATAAAAGTTAGCAGCATTTCATTGCTGCATGGTGTGAAATTAGACCTCCTAACCAGCTGGATGCAACAGCCTGGTGTAGAAATGGTGATGACTGCTAGTGTTCGTGGTTCAATTCAATTAGGAATATTTTTTTCCCCTCTTTGGTGAAAGGGATAGTCAAGATGAATGCCTTGCAAACTTCTGAAATATGTACTTGTATAAAAGAACTATTAAAGTAGAGTAACATCTCTATGATCTTTGAACTAAGCCGTCATTCTGCTATTATTGATGTAGCTGCTTTAAGCCGTCTAATTAAAATCAGAGTGACAGATTTGTTATTGAAAATCTGAAACCCAGCTCACATCCTGTACAGCACATCTGAGCAGGGTATATATCTGCTGTTTTGATGGGCTCTCAAAATTACTAAGCTGTGCCGGGTGCCAAAAGGAATTCAATAAATCTTTTCTTTTCTTGCTGAGCAACTCTCATTAGTCTTTTTAATAATAGCACTAGTGGATATCAACTTCAGTTCTCCAAAATAAATTAAGTGTGTCCATTAGGGTTGTAATTATAGCATCAGATATGAGTTTATTCTGCTACAAAGAGATGGCAAGCCTGATAGAGCCCAGAGTGCCCCTCCTGGTCTTTATGTTTGAAACATTGCTTGGTGTGTAGAATGAGGACCACGGTGGGTGGGGGAGGGGTGGAGGAGGTCTTTTGTCATCTGAACTGACAATATCTCTCCCCCCTTGAAGTTCTGAGCATACGGTATCAAGTGGTGTGAATTCTGCCAATACAGAGTGAGAGCTGGTCACCAACTAGCAGCCCGCAGTTCAGAGCCTGCTAAATAAACCACACAGACCTCAGAGTCGGAGAACATGACAGAAGGCTGCGATATCTGAAAATTTAGCTAATTTTTTTTTTTAAACTAGCAAGAGCCATCTGTCATGGTTATTCTGATTTGAGGGCTAAATTGAACGGAAGGCATTGCTGGGCAATTAAACAAGTTCTCTCAAAATATTTTCATACCTTTCCATCTTGCGGGAAGCATTTTTTTTTTCTTTTCCACCAAAGATGTCATCTGATTGTCAATTTGTTTTTTGTTTGTTTTTGTTTTTCTGGAAAGTTTCTGTCGTCCACACCATAGAGAAACCTTGTTATTCCTTTGGTACTGAAGAATGGGGTGAGAAGCAAGGAAGTGGATGTGTAGTGTTGGAAGTTTATTCTGAACTTCTGGCTCTTGCAGCCTTATAATGTTAATCTCAGCCCTGATGAAAATGTTTTAAATTAGTTCGTAAGAGACTACTGTAGAGGTTGTCAGAGGGGAACTTGCAAGCCGGGTCCTTCTCCTCCCCTTGCTTAGAAAATGGAGGGGAGAGTTGCTTATAAGAAAAAAAAAAAAAAAGCCAGGGGCAGAAGATAGCATTTTATGGCAAGAATCTGCTATTGCTCTCCTGTCTTCCCTGTGTATTTTTTTTTTCCCTCCATTTCCTCTTCCAATTGGGAAGAAATAATTTTGTGATTTCCTATGTCATGAGTAATAACAGATTTTAGAAGCCTCTTGGACTAGTGTAGACATACAAAGTTTGAAAAGATATTTACATTTTAAAATATGTGTGGCAGGTATCCTGCCTCCCCTCCCACCTTCTGACTTCATTATTAAAAGAAAAAAATCTCACGTGTTGCTGGTGAAGGCAGCTGGGTGTCATTTCCCTTTAAATAGTATAAAACATATGGGGGCAGGATTGCATTTGTCACAAATTGTCAAAATATTTTTTTTAAAGAAACCAAAATCATCTAGGGATGGTTCCAAATGTGCCTGATTTCCCTGAGCAGTGAGCAGCACGACCTTTACATTAGCAGATATATTTATAAATACACATATGGCCCGCCAGGACCTGATTGGCTACTGATCTGATGAGACAGCGACAGAATTATGGTGTTCCACCTACGTGGAGTTGAGTTGTTTAAAAAATTGCTGATTTACCTTAGCAGTTTTCCTTATATTCACCTAATATATCTGTGTTTTATTGACAGGTGTAATTTTTTAATGAGGTCTGTGGAAGCAGAAAGAGCTTTTGAATGTGTTCATGTTTTTGTAGAATCTTTATATGATGAATATATCTATATCTATATCTATATATCTATATATCTATATATATATATATATATATATATATATATATATATATAGATAGATAGATAGATATATCCTCCTTCTTCTTCTTCTTCTTCTTCTTCTTCTTCTTCTTCTTCTTCGATGGACAACAACCAGTGACATACAAAATTGCAAAGTATGTTAGTTTGGAAGAGTGTTAATGATTTTTAGTGTATTTTAGGCCTTATATTTGAGAGGTTTAAGAAATAAGCACCTATGAAGTACTTTTAGCTTTTCAAAAAAGAGATGCCATGCAAATGCAAAATCAAAATACAGTGTTTTGCCAAAAGGCCAGCAAGGTTCCAGAAAGTTCCAGAAGTTGTATTCCATAAAGTCAAGTGACCTCAAGGTTAACTTGATTGAGCAGTAGCACTCTTACTGAATTCTGACAGCATTAGTAATTTTCAGATATGTTTTTCCATCTTTTAAACCCTCATGCCCTCTTTTGATGAGCACCCACAGATCCTCAGCTCTTCCCACCATATCCTGTGCCCTCTTGGAGCGTATATCACTCCAGCTGCCTACTCCTCTCCTGTTGAGAATCTTCTTGGTTGCTAGTTTCGAATGGAATTATTTTCATCAGCCAAGAAGACTTTGTAGATCTGGACTCACCAAGATTAGTGTTGCAAAAATGAAAAATATTTTTCTGTATTGAAAATATAAGATTATAATCTTTAATGCCCTTTTCCAAAATACACTGCAGCCCCAGGAAATTCTAATCTTTCCTACCCCAGCTGAGAATGCCTGGTTTAGGAGGCTTCTCTCCCCTTTCATGCCTCTTCCTCCAAATTCCACACATCCTCCATAGACATTATCATCTTTTCTAGTTCATCACCTTTCCTTTTTCTTGTTCCTTTTTCTATTTAATGTTAACATTTCTGGTGCTTTTTGATTCCTGAATATTCACTGTTCTCTAGCTGATGACATTAAAGGACATTTTCTCCTACACTAAGACAATGCATGTGCCTGAGCTAGGTTCGTACTTTCACAACTGAGTTCATTTCTTTTTCAGCTTCACAGGCACAGTGAAATGTGTAAATAGAGACTTTAATTCTCCCTTAGCTGCAATCCATAGTCTTTAACACTTCCTAGGTGGAAAAAAACATATGAATGCTGTTCTTTTAAACTCATAATAGTTTCACTGTAAATTCCCCATGTACTCTCCTCTGTATTAGTGAGCAATTGGCTTTTCTGAGGGCACAAATGGTGTTGATTGACTTCGAAAAACTAACAGAGGCCACATATGTCTGTCTAATGCAACTGGCATTAAAATTACTAAGAGGAAATTTCAGATGGAGCAGAGGGTCTTTATGGAACTTAGTATTTCTTTCTATATGGACAAGGTGATCTGCAGCTTCTGCTGAATAAGTACCCCAGCCCCACTGTCAACTGTGTTTTAGAGGAAGTTTCTGTATCTAGAATTTAAAGAAGAAAAAGGGTGAAATTAAACCAGAGTCCCCTCACACTTACTCAATTTGTTGATTACAGTAGAAACCATTCACTAATTTATTGTAACCCAATTCTTGACCTGCCACTACATGTAATTCATAAAATTTCATGTTGGAAAAGGGAGAAAAAAGGTGTAAATCCAAAACTTTTTACTCTGTTTTCATGTATGGTGGAGAAGGTCTTGAAGAGCTTTACACATCTCACTTGTAAAATAAAGTAGAAACGAGTGAGAATTTGTACCATATGTCCACTTATTTTTTTTGTATTTACAGGAATCATAGTGATTCGAGCTTATAAAATGTTGATTCTTTTAAGAATTTCCTTTTCTTTTCAGAAATAATTTAACATAGGCCCAGGAGGCTTAAGATAGGGTACAATCAAAAACTTAGTTAGCTTTCAGAGGCAAAGTTAAATATGTAAAACTTTATCAAAAATATTAGAAGTTAATATACTCCCACTCTTAATTATGTGTTTTTCAAGCTCTTCCTCCATGACTCTAATTTAAATTTTAAATATTTTTTAGAGGTTGCCTTCTGGTTTTGATGGCCTTACTTTCATGTTATCAGAAGATACTTATTTGCAGATTTAATTTGCTTCACATTTAAAAACTTATTTTGATATTTACTACAGAAGATGTTTTCTGTAGCAAATATCAAAATAAGGAAGAGACTAGGATTAGCGTCATCAGGAAAAACACGTAAATTATTATGAGGTAAATTATTTCTGAAATAAAGAACTTGGTCTTGCCCAAAGAGAGCTCTTTTGCCTTCTACTTCTGGAGGTGATTTATATTCACATTGGATACGATTATCTTTGTTTAGTGTGGGAGCTGGCTGTACCAGAACTAAGGGTAGATTCTAATACTAAGAATATTAGGGTGGGATAGCCTTACCAAGAAGACCAACCAAGCAATTTAGAGTGGGGGCTTTAGGTCACATGATATTAATATGATTAATATGATATTAATCAACCTGGAGGCTGAGATCAACCACAGAACAATGATGGCTACATAATATACCCCAATAAAACCTCTGAACACCAAGCTCAGGTGACCTTCCCTGGATGGCGATTGTTGCACATGAATTTTTTGGAGGGGCTTGGGTGGGGGGGCATCTTTCAGCCTGTGGGCAATGAAAGCATTCACATTTGGAGCTCTGCCTATCTCTGCTTTGTCCATCTCTTCTCTTGGCTGATTTTAATACATACTTTTTCTCTGTAATACATGAATATAAAGGCTTAGTGGCTTCTGTGGCCCTTCTTGTGAATTATTGCACCTGAAGGTGTTTGAAGCCCCTCTCCAGCCTCACAACTTGCAGATGATGTCAGAAGTGGAGCTCTGTGCCTCCCAGTGTGTTAAGAGGTTAACTCTTGCAGTTGGTGTCAGATAGATTTGCTAGACAGCTCTAACTCACTGAAACACCTGGTTAGTGAAGTATGGAAATCAAACTCTGGTTTTCTCTAAGTGAAGTCTCTCTTGAATCATGTTTGAAACAAGTTGAAGAATAAGTAAATACATATATGCTTAATAAGTAAATACATAAGTAAATACATATATACTAGAAACTATAAAAAGTTAAACATACATGTAGAAAGAGTTTTCTAACTGAACTAGAACCTCAAGTCCTAAAGCTTCTGTCCTCAGTGCATTTCATGTTACTTGACAAGGAAAAGCGGCTAAAGACCGTGCATTTGAGAAGTGACCCCATGATAATCCATCAGAAATCTCACAAGAAGCTTTCTGAATTTCAGCCAGGAACCAGAAATAGTATGGAAGTTTGCTGGCATGAAATAACTAAGGCAGAGGATGGTCGCGGTGTGCATGCCTGTAATCCCAGCTACTAGGAAGGCTGAAGCAGGAGGATCACAAGTTGGAGGCCAGCCTCAGCAATCTAGCAAGACCCTATCTCAAAATTTAAAAAATAAAGAAAGGCCAGGGGATCTAGCTCAGCAGTAGAGCCCTTCTGGGTTCAATTCCCAGCACTGCGGCAAAACAAAACAAAAACAAAAAATTGAGGGTGAGGCTAATATTTCCTTTGGGAGCCCCCTCTCTAAGACATCGTCTGTATCCCAGGGGCCTTGCCCCCTGAAATAGCCAAAATGCTCTCCATTACTGAGCAATGACTGTATTACACTCCACTCCATACACACACACACACACACACACACACACACACACACGATCCAGAAGTAACCCAACCAGAGTAGAGAATGAGGGAGGTTAAAAGTTTTATTGGTAGTGGAATAAAAAAATTGGGATGTTTTGACATATGCACAGAGGAGGGTCTCAAGCTTTGCTGGGTCAAGAAAAGGAGCTACCAGTGTAAAGCACCGGGGTTCAATCCCTAACCCTAACCCTGCCCTCTAGCCCCGCCCACCAAAGAAAAAGAAGCTATGTCTAGTTTAATCCTTCCCAAATCACTTGTCAAACTTTAGTTGTTGTTTTGTAAGTAGCATAGAAGTTCAGAATTCTGCAAAATAGCACCCTGTCTATATTCTAACCTAGACATGAAAATTAGTACAGAGAGGAAATGCTGATGCTTGAATATGTAACGTCGGCCACATGTGACCTCACACACTTTTCTGAGTAGAAGCCTCTCCTTGTACCAAAGGAGGGCAGGACCATGCCTATTTTTCATTGTCTTCTTATTAGCAAACAGGTGCCATTCAAAACAGCAGCATCCCCAGCACTGTCACCAGTGGCCACTGCTGGCCTGAACCAGGTGGTGAGATCTGAGCCAATTCCTTTCTTTGTAACTCTAGGAGGGCAGCAAAATAGTCCTGCATTCTAAAGTGTAATAGGACTTAATTTGTGAATTTGTTTGTCAGTTAAAACACAAGATAATCCTTCTCAAAGAACTACTATCACAGACTTAAGTGTAAACACACCAAGTAGAGCAGTTATGGTGTGCCCATCAGATAACCATGCACCTATCATGCTTTCTCGTGTGTCCACAGGTTTGTTCATTGTGTTAGAACCAACTTTGTATCCTGGAGGTCATGGTGCCAGTAGAGCCCTGGCAGGCATCTTGGGTTCCTGTCTCCATAGTACAAAACATCTCTCTCATGATTTTTTCTCTTCTTCTCAAAGACCTGTTATTAGTTTCCCCCATTGACTTCTTTAGAATTTGTTCACTTCTAAGGAATTCCATTTGTAGGAAAGCAATGACTGCACAGAAATCAAATCAATGACTCTTATTTATTTATTTTAGGCTGAGCTTGTTTTACTCCAACCCAGGCTAGACTACTTTGTGTCTGTGGCATCATTAAACACAAAACAGAATTCAGCTTCAAGGTTCTTCTGATGTGTGACATCAGGCAGGAAGTGGTTAGTATCTTCATGTGAACAGAAAGCATCTGAAATAAGTCCCCAATTCTCTTCACTGTGAGAGCCACAATGTGGCTAGCTTGACATGGCTCTAGTCTGAGGTGGAAACCATGAGGCTCTTCTCTCCTCTCCCTTCTCTCTCTCTCCTGCTCTGTCCTGTCACTCTATTTTATTCTCACCCAGAAGACCAAGGTCATGTAGCACAGTGAATACAGCCGATTTGGAACCTCTGAACCTACTTTGAGCTCACTGCTTGACTTGGGGAATAATCATCTTCTCCTCTTTTCTTCAGTTGCAAGTTTCTCATTGAGGTACTTAACTTGGTAAATAAAAATTTGAAAGAAATTGAACTGTGAGCTGGTAGGAGGGTTCTGCATGTATTATCAAAGTGGTGTCACTTTCTGCTCCCACAAATAATCCTGTATCACCACACTGTAGGACAGAGCTGCTCAATCTCAGCATGGTAAGCAACCCTTGGAGGTCAGGGTCTGTCCTGTGCATTGCAAGATGCTTAGCAGCATCCAGGTCTGTACTCACTAGATGGTAGTAGTACCACCCCCCACCCCTCCA
Organism: Marmota flaviventris; assembly: GCF_047511675.1. Lineage (NCBI taxonomy): Eukaryota > Metazoa > Chordata > Mammalia > Rodentia > Sciuridae > Marmota > Marmota flaviventris. The sequence continues at coordinate 39,774,681 of NC_092510.1, read as the reverse complement.
CACACATACATACTCACTCAGGACAACTGGAAATATCTCTAGACATTGATAAGTGTTCCCCTGGAGAGCAAAGTCACCCTGGTTAGGAATCATTGTTTAAGGATGTAACACTAATAATCTTTTAGTTCTAAATTTTGGAAGAGGATGGCTATGGCAAACTTTTATATTGATAAAACGGTAATTTCTCCTCCTTAGTTTGCCCAAGTTCAATAGAAGAAAACTACATTTTGGACTCTTGTGTCCCATAATTACTACAGTTTTCTGTCAGAAAAGAATCAGAATTATTTATCTTTTCATCATAAGAAGATTGTGATATTAAATCATTTTGGAGTTTTTTTTTTTTCACCATTAAAAAATCTTGTTTGTGGGGCTGGGGCTGGGGCTCAGTGGCAGAGCACTTGCCTGGCATGCATGAGGCACTGGGTTCGATTCTCAGCACCAAGTATAAATTTAAAAAAAAAAAATCTTGTTTGTGACTATTTTAATCCCAAAACTTTGCCAGCATCAGTGTAACAGTGAGGGTCTTGCTTACTCTCCTCTTTAGGAAATCTCTGAGCTTTAGCAGAAAGGCCTGTGCCAGACACATGTTGGTTCTATGTGTGTACCAGCTCTGACAACCAACTTTAGTAATCATTTTCAAATTATCACTATACTTTTTGCATTTAGGCAAAAAAAAAGATAAAACTAACTTCCTGACTTCCTGGTTCTATGTGAATGCAGTGCATGCTATTCATTTACAACACAAAACTATTGTGCAGTTTTAAATAAAATATTTTATCTTAGGTAGCATTTATCCACCAACATGGAAACTTGTCCTGAAATGGGAAGTAACATAATCTACAGAGCCCTTCACCTAACTTCCTAAAAGTGAACTTTGAAAAATGCTTCTGTTTGAATTTTCCCCAATTTCTGGACTGTGCTGCTGGGTTTCCTGTCTAGTCATCAGTAGTGACTTTGACAACAATCATTTGAGACTTCTAACCAGGAGAGCATGGAACTCAAAAACAAGGGACCCAAGTGATTTTGGTTAATTTATATACAACAAATTAAGTCCTTCAGTCATCTTGTTGGGTTGGGAAAAAAAGCGCTCCAGAAGACTCTGAGAGCTGCCCTGGGTTTTTGGCGGTTTCATCACAGCGAAAGCTGCCATTTGCTATGAGTGACCATCACATCATGGTCCTGCGGGCTCTGCTTTCATGGAATTGGTCCTGATTACCTTATATCAGTTCTGAACAAGCCAAGAAATTGTTGTACATCCAAGTGTGTGCAAGATCAAAAGAAGATCTGTAGTGGGTGGAAACACTAGCATTTTTAAAACTTTTTTCAGACCCTATCTTTCTTGGAGATGTTTCCTGCCATGTATAGGGATTATAGTGCAAGGTCTGCTCACCTTGGAACATGTACATTTCTAAACTGAATGTGAATTCTAAGCAACCTTTTATTCAGAGAAAAAAAATAATAGGCTGAAAAGGAGATTGATATTTCAGCGTTCTGAGTCTTCACTTTGTGCTGACAAATTAATCGTCTGTTTTACCTTCTTTGAACAGGGAGCTCATTGTTCAGTTTGCCGGGTCATATGCATTTCATTACACTACACCTTGGTGACAAAGGAAACTTCAGGGCACAAATGAACCCAGAGATGAGTCAAGGGTTTGGCTTTAGTTCTGTGACTCAAACATGGACTAGTCATTGGTCCTGACAGTCGCTCTTGTGACACAATGGAAAAAGCAGCAAACTGTGTTGATGGAGCCGAACACATTTTTTCCAAGGGATGTTTTGTCTCTAGACTCTGTGGAGTCATATTTAAATTTGCTCACTCACTCATATTTAAATTTTATCCAGACAGCCCAGTCTAAACCCCTATGGATAGAATAACTGCCTAAATATACCAAATGTATTTGGTAATTCAGATTTTCTGCCCTGGAATTAAAGATTGAATTTCTTTCAGAAATAATGGTGAAGTATTTCTCTTTCTTGATCTGTGGTGGTTACACGAGTGTGTTCGATTTGCAATCATTAACTGAGTTGCACACTGTCATTTCTGTGGTTTCCTGGATATAATACTTAAATTAAGAGATTTATTTTTAAAATAATAATGGTGAAATTGTCAAGAAAAACAAAACTTTATAAGGGAGAAGAAACTTCCCTGTGGAAGAAAACATAGAACGACAGAACCTTATTGAGTTTTCAAATACCACTTGTAGTTAAGTCCAACATCTTTGCAAATGCATCTCCATTTACCATTTTCATAGGAGGTCTGTCATACAAATGTGTATTTTTCATATGTGCAAATATCTACCACTTCATTTTGTGATGTTGAAAATGGTCTCCTTTTTAACAAATCCTTTGCTGCTTTACTGATAAATTTTGTCTTTTTAATTAATCCACAGTGGTCTGGAGACAGCGCTGTTGGACCACTTCTCATCAGCGCATGAGTTTGAGCAGGCACCGTCTCTCTCTGTCCCATTCAGTTAGAACAATTCTGAAGCCAGTGAAGGGGAGGCTTCATCCTAACTGTCATGCTGCTTCTGCTACATGACAAAATCATATTGTCAAGGTCCTCATCCACTTACACTAGCAGCAGTGGTTTTGAAATCCAATTTCACAACCTCTTAAGTTATAACCCAGAGATCTCAAAAAATCCACATCACACGTTAGCCCACACATTTTGGGAAAACCATAAGAATTTAGATTTGTGGTGAGGGGGCAGAGTTAAGGAAGTTTAATCTGAGTTAATGGAAAATGTAATGATAGTTTTTAAAGATATAAATTATGGGTATTTTTTCAAACAGCCAAACAACATTTGCTCACTACAATACACAAAGTGTTTTTCTCACCTCCTGCCCCCTCACCACCCCACAAATAGTAAGTGCTTTTGCTAACAGTTTGGTACGTGCCATTCGCGTGTTCTTTATGGTTATAGAAACACACAAAGGTATACACATAGATGGTTTCCTACCGATATTGGGATCATACTGTTCATATTTCTCAGGGCGGTGCCTTTCTCTTGCAGCAGTCTCCTGTGTGCCTCTCTCCAGGTCAGCTGTGCGCTCTATCACGTTCTTCCTAAGCACTGCGTCATATCATAGACCACTGTCGTGTTGTAACTGAGGATTCAGGCATGTGGTCCATGTGGTCCATGTTTCTGCCTCTGTAACAAATGAAGGAATAAATATGCTGGCATGGTTATTCTTACGTACTAATGTTGATATTTCAAAGGACAGAGATGGTTAAAGAAGAACAGATTAAAAAAAAAAAGGATTTTCAAGTACATACAGCAACTGAGAGTTAGCCAAGTGCTGGCAAAGATCCTTACTGATCTTCTTTTCTAAACACCCTGGAAGAATTGCACGTATTGTATCATTCGTATCCCTGGTGGAGGAGTCTTCTAAGTGTCAGCTTTTTGTGGAAAATAGATTAGCAGTTGTCTCCAGTTGGGGATGGGAACAAGGATTAACTGTACCCAGGCATGAGGGATCTTCACTGGGGGTGCTGAGAATTTTCTAAACTTGTTCATGGCAAGAGTTGCACACTTCCATAGATAAACTAAGCATCACTGAATTTCACTTTTAAATTGGGTAAATTTTATGGTATGTAAATCTTACCTTAATAAAATTGTTTAAAGAGGTAAAAATTTAAAGCAGCTCATGTGACATCTTTTTATATCATCAATTAGTATCATCAGAGAAAAAAGCTTTGCTTCAATAAAGTCAATTTCAGCCCACTAACACCTGTTTGATTTATTAAAGACTCAGAATTCTTGGAATTTGCTCAATAAATATTTTGTGCATTTAATTTTATAAGCTTTTTTTTCTCCTGATGACTGCAATAGTCATTTCCCAGAATGCCATCCCAGCAAGCCATTATCTTATTGCAATAGTGATGAGTTTAATCAATCGTGTACAGTTCTTTGCATACTGAGTTCTCAGTATGTGGCAAGCACTATTCTAGTCTTTGGGGATCCATCAGTGTCCAAGAAAGGTGAAGACCCCTTCCCTCTTAGAGTTTATATTCTACCTTAAAGTCTAAGAAAGGAGAGATGACCACTATTTCATATTTTAAACCTGGGTTCACTGTTAAAAAATTCTAATTCTGGTTCATTATAGATAGGGTCTGAAATTCTGGATTTCCACCAAGCACCAGGCATTACTACTGATGCTCTCAGTTTCAAGACCACCCCAGATTTGTGTAGTCAAATGGTAAGTGGATGGAGATGTGTGACTCAAAGTTCTGAACCAATGGATTATGGTGGTAGCAAAGGTCTAAGATACAGCAGCACGCACTTACATGATGGTCAGGATATATGAAGTTGTAGTGTATTTCATTCCCTTTGTATTTCCTGTGAATCCAAATAACCATCACAGGCTGGGGAGGACGAGTTGGTAGCCAGAAGCTCTTGATTCTCATCTGGAACATCTGCAGCTTGTCTTGAGAGAATGTATTGCCCACTGCAAGGGATAGGAACACAGCCGGTCTTGGAAGCAGCATCTTCATATTACCCTTTCCACTGGTCATCCTTACCCATCTACAAAAGCTTGGTTGGGAGGGTAGGGAGCTTAAATTTTTCTGCAGATCTTATACAACTTTTTTTAGGCTTTTGAGGATTAAGACACTGGATTTGATTCAAAATTATGAACCAATGGAGTATAGCATAGAATTAGTAAAGAGGTAGGGGGAAGGAAACTAATATATATATATATATGGCATATCTATTGTGTGCATTATAGAAATCTTAGAAGAAAGCTATTATTTTCATTTTCAAGCATGAAAACTGTGAAATTGTGACTCTCAGGGTATTTTATTTTGTTTTTCTGCTTTTTAAAATACCCAGTATCAGAATTGGTAGCTAACAGAATTAGGATTAGAACAGAATTATTTATATCTGACTTCAAAGAGGCATCAAAAACTTAGGTCTCTAAGTTGCTGAAAATTTCTTCATTTAGGAATATTTCCTTTCTCTTTAAGATGTGCTTCATTATTTACAACTTTCAAGTTGAAACACTTATAATTTACTTAAAAAATGTAATCTCATCCTAATGTCCGCTGTCACCCAGAAACTCTGACAGTACAAGGGCCTCGACATTATATATTATAAATCATTTCACCTCTGCCTTCTAGGAAGACTTGATATGAAAAGATTCCATTCCTCTCTCTTATCCTTTTCAAATATTCCAGCATGAGAGGCAAGGTATATTCTAGACACAGGCAACTTTAGAAATATAGAAACATCATCTGATGGAGAGTAATTGATCCTTGTTATATGTCTGATAATGTATTTGGCTAGTCCTCTTTAGAACATCAGATTTAATTAAGCATAGTAACTAATTAAAGTACAGAGTATGTGATTGAATTCCTGGGAAATTAGAAAAAGGAAATTTCATATAATAAGTAGAGTTCTCTTCATATGTTCCTTTTGGAGGGGAGGGGGTCATTTCTTGACCTTTTGTCAAATGCAGTGCAAAGAAAATATAATTAATCCAAGTGTGTTTTATATGCCCAGTAATAGATTTTTTTCGTTGAAACATAACCTTTATAAGATGCTTCCGTTATTATTGGATGTCAGGTGAAAATTAAATGAGCTTGCTCTGAGCTTCAGATTTATCTTTCTGTCTCCAAAAGGCTATGTGAGAAGCTGAGGAGATACATAGCTTTTACTGATGATTCTCTAAATTAGTCCCATCAATCTGTGGTAAACATAATACATCCTCTCCTTGCTAATAGCTGGGCCAGCAGTATACTTTGCCACCCAGTACTTTCTCTGTGTTTGCATGGAAAGAGCCTGAAGCTACCAGGAACTTCTACCAATTAGCATGTTTGTGCTGTTGTTTACTCAAAGTGTGTATGGCATACACCTGTGATGCCAGCTATCTGGGAGACTGAGGCAGGAGGTTGCAAGTTCAAGGCCAGCCTGGGCAACTTAGTGAGACCCTATTGCAAAATAAAAACGGGGGATATAGCTCAGTGGCACTGTGCCCCTGAGTTTAGTCCCCAGTACTGCAAATAATAATAATAATAATAATAATAATAATAATAATAATAATAAATATGTATGGCAGCCCAAAGCACTTGTGCACCTTTACAGACTGGTGAAAGCTTCCCAGTTCCAGTGGAATATAGTGTTCAGTTTATTGAAGCTCCATTACAATCAGATTCAGAAATGAAACTAAAAACTCACTTAAATGATAGGAAGGCCCCAGTCCATGCACTGTGTTCATAGAACTTATCCATTTTAATGCTTTCTGCACTTGCAGCCATCATCCTTAATTGTCTCAGTGAGTCCTGCCCCCATCCAAGCCTCACATTAACATTATCTGGGTTTTCAAAGACACCTAACTTTTGCTTTGCCTGCATTTCTAGAGCTGAGAAATGCAGTAGATGTGCTCCCCAGCCCCATCTGTGGGTGTTCAATTGAGGATCAAGGAGGAAGCCTCCATTATGCAGCAATCATTGCTCCTCATATCTGATCTCGATGTTAGAGGATGATCCCTATGAGCACAGAGCTGATTTGGAACCTGGCTGAGTTAACAAGGATTCGGAGATGGGAGCTCACTTGCCTAAGCAACAAAAGTCTTCAGTTTCCTGTGATAACTCACACTTCGCAGAGTGCAGAGCTTGAACTCATCTTATGTGAACAAGTGGCCCATCTTTACAAGGCCAGCCACACTGGGGAGCAGTCCTCACCCCAGTATTCCATCACTAATCTCGCAGCCAGAGAGCTCCAGAAGTGCAGGGGATGTGTGAACATGTCGAATTAATGAAAAACAAAGTCAAACATTTCAGAACCTGCAAAAGGGTTCAATTCCAGAAATGAGCAAAGGTTTGGGAAGAGCCTTATTTTTTTTTTTTTTTTTTAGCAAGGTTTATTCATCCCCCGTAGACACAAAAATAAGTCTTTCAAAGAACATGAATATTTGAGGCACTTGGCAACACGCAGTCTCTGGCAACCTCTTCCTTATTTATACCATGTAATTATACTTGCCTTAATGTGTGTGTCCTTTTCATTATTGAGTCTAACATGGTCTTTTGTCAAATCCCAGTTATTGATTAGCACTGGCAACTCTGAAATGTGGCTTTTTAGACATCAATAAGTCTCTTTCCCCCTTTTTAAATCATAACAGATCTTGTTGGACATTTGGGGAGAAAACAACTTAAAATTCACATCCAGATCTTGGCTGCCGATTCAGGACTTTGCTACTCTGCCATTGCCAAGATTTTAGCTTACTCCTTGCCGAAAGTGCAGGATTTGGGGGTGGGGGATCCCTGTTGCCAAAGTGAACACTGAGTGACATCATTAGAATTCAGCTGAATCTGTGCTCCCATGAAATTCTGGCCTCCGCATCCCCACCCCCCTTGTGTTTTGTTTCTCCCCTCTTTTTCTGCTCCTCAACCCATCCTGTAATCTCTGCTCAAACGAGAAGCAAACAGAAAACTGCTCAAAGGAATGACATCAGTGACCAATTACGAGCCTACAGATTTGTTTGAATAAATATAAGTAAACAACCAAAGACTTGGCCTTTTTTCAAGAGATTTAATCCTTGCGCCAGTTGTACACTTACAGTGTTAATTTTCATTGGGGGAACTGGCGGCCCCTTTAATAGGAGAAAATGAATATTGCTGGAGAAGAAACTCATGGACATTAGGTATTTGTTGCTTCCCTTTATTATTTACAAATGTTATCACTGCGTCTCATCTGTAGTGCCACCAAGAAAATTTAGTTGCAGCCAATTATTCTGAACTCAGTTCCTAATCTCTTTAGGAAGGAAAGAATGAAAGTTCTTTGATAATGCTGTTTTCCTATTCTGTATTTATATGAAGATAACCTTGAGATTGTAATTAATTTTTGTATTTGAGGTTCCATTAGTTCATGTGCTAAATGGTACCCTTGAGCTTAAAAGCAACTTTTCATGGTATCTGATTGGCAATCACTAAAGAGACCCTCATTCTTATGAAATTAATAGATTTGTTCCTACCTTTGTCTGCCTGTGCAGAGACTTATGTGTAGACCCACTAAACCTGCCAACTCTAGCAAATGGTTAGTAACTATTCTCAATATGGGTGAGCCCACAATGTACTGTTTCAGAACGGGACGCTATTTTCTTGCAGTGAGTTTCCTTCTTCCTATTGAATGTTGGCAACCTTGATGCTGGAATATTTTTGCATTTACAATCAAGAAACTTTCAAAGAATGTTATTCTGACTGGCTTATTAAGGACCTATGATTTATGGCACGTTTAATTCCACCTGACTTCCACTGGATGGTTGCATGGAGAGAACATGTAATATATTCAGATTTTGTCATAGCCAGAGAATAGCATACTTTTGCCACATATCAGATTCAAGCCTAGTTTCCAGGCATTATTTATTTCACTTGTTTATTTATTCATTTTCTTAGAACACCAAAAATGATTAGTACATGGGTTTTGTGACCTTTGTCGTTTATGGGATACTGTTTCCACATCTTCTGGGGTCAGAAGGCCATTTTAAGCCATACAGCAAGAGCACAGTGGGTTCTGATGAGCCATTTACTTTCTTGTAATGCAAGAGCCTATTTAGGGTGATGCTTGTGCTGCTGTCAGAGCAATGAGGGTCAGCAGTTGTGGTGACAAATTAGTTTTGACAAGCTTAATGACCCCAAAGAAGAAAAGTCTGTGGCTCTGATAGCAACTGGGGAATAATTGGTAAGCTCGGCCAAATGGGGAATGTGTTAAAATTCCCCAATTCTCTATGGCAGGCCAATTACGCCATTCAGCAAAGGAGTGGAAGGTTGCCATCCGCTTCTTTAGCCTTACAAAAGCATCAGCAGGCTATATTTCAATCAATTGAATTTGGTTTGGCGGGATATCAGGACATTGAAAGAAACAACTGGATCTTTCAAACTACGTTCCTTAAAAAAAAAAAAAAAAAAAACCTTGGATAAAGAGCAAAATGAGAATTTTTGTATGGCATCAGTGGACAGTGCTGACCTCACTACTGGCAAATTTCACTGGTGTCCCACAGACTAGTTTTCCTTCATGGACCCAGTATGTCAGGCCCTGTGACCAAATATAGGCTCATTAAAGTGCATGGTAAATAAATGGTGACGCTTATCAGTTCACCAAAATGCAGTCTTTTTACTAACTCACTCAATGAAAGTTTCATTGTGGACTTATTAGGTGCCAGGAGTATCATGTGTGTTCTGAGTGTCAGGGAATAAGATGAGCAAAGCAAGGAAGGGGAAAGACTCCTGCCTGCATGAAGACTATATTCTAATGGGAAGTTATAGTTCACAGACAAGTCATAAAACAGATGGTTCCAGTTTTTGGCAAGTGATATAGAAGAAATAAACACAGCAGGCCCGCCATAACAAAGTACCATAATCCTGGTGGCTCAACTGACAGAAACATAATGCCTCACAGTTCTGGAGGCTAAAAGTCCAAAATTGAGGTGTCCTTGGAGTGGGTTCCTTCTGAGGACTGTAAAGGAAGGATCCATTCGGGGCTTTTCTTAGCTTACAGATGGACATCTTCATATCCCCCATAGTGTTCTTCACGTTTTTTCACATTATCTTCCTCTGTGTCTAACTCCAAATTTCTTATTATAAGAACACTGGACATATTGGATGAGGGCGCACCTCAATGACAATGACCCTGTCTCCAAATACAGTCATGGTCTGAGATATGGGCAGTAGGACTTCAGCCTGTGAGTTTGTGTGTAACACAATTCATAACAACAGTTGAACCACCCAAGGGAAGGTGGTCAGAAAAGTCTTGGAGGGGGTGAGTTGAGATCTGAGGTGAAGAAACTGCCCTGAGGAGAGCCAGAGGCAGGTGTTGGGCATGGGAAAGGCCTGTGAATGACCCTCAGTGGGAAGGCCTTCCTGTGTGTGAGAAGAGTAGCCAGGATGCTTGTGGGAAAGAAAAAAGGCATTAAGTCAGAGATGTGGCAAGACCAGAACTCGTGAGTCTTTTTGGCCAACTGTGAAGAGTGCAGTCATTCCCCCGTATTTGTGGCGGATGTTTCAAAAACCCCTGTGGGTCCCTGAAACTGCAAATAGCTTTAACTCTATATAAACTATTTTTCCCATTAAGTAGAGAACTTTTAGCTTTTGACTTAAAGGAAGCACTTTACAGCTTCTCTTTGATTTACCTAAATTGTAGATGTGCCTTAGGCCATTACTAAGTAAAACAAGGATTACTTGAACCCATACTGAGATACTAGGATGGTTGACTTGGTAACTGAGATGGCTATTAAGTAACTAAAGGGCAGGTAGTATATGCAGCATGGATACATTGGACAAAAGAATGATTTATATCCTAGGTGCGATGAAGCCAGCTGGGAAAGATCTTCTCACACAACTCACAATGGTGTGTAGTTTCATATTTATGAATTATTTCTGGAGTTCTCCATTTCAAATTATTGAACCACAGGTAACTTAAAAGCATGGGAAGTAAAACCATAGATAAGGATGAGGGATACTATATTGTGGAAAGCCAGTGGAGCATTTCAATTAAAGGAATTACATGTTAATTTCATTTTTTGAAACTATCTTACTTTTCTGGGCTGCTGTAACAAAATACTATAGGCCAGGTATTTTGAACAACAGAAATTCATTTATCACAGTTCTGGAGACTGGTAAGTTCCAAGATCTAGGTGCCAGGAGATTGAGTGTTTGCTGAGGGCTGGCTTCCTGACTGGTAGATGGTACTTTGTCCCTGCATCCTCACTTGGTAGAGGGAATTAGCTAGCTTTCTGTGGCCTCCCATAAATAGGTGTGCTAATACCATTCCTGGGGGGCTCTTCCCTCGTGCTCTAATAACCTTCCAAAGGTCCTACCTGCAAATACTATCGTGTTGAGGTTTAGGATTTCAAATATGAATTTGGGAGGTTCACAAACATACAGACCACACATTTATAGACTGTCTACTGAAAGCAATGTGTCAAGTGCAGAGTGGGTCTCAAGGCTCCTATTAGCGTTTTGTCTTTGTGACCAAAATACCTTTGAGAACAACTTTAAGGAGGAAAAGTTATATTTTAGGCTCACAGTTTTAGAGGTTTTAATCCATGGTTCTCCAACCTCATTACTCTGGGCTTGAGGTGAGGCAAACATCATGGCAGTATAACACAGGAAAGCACTGCTCAGCTTATGGCAGCCAAGAATGGGAGAGAGAGTGAGAGAGAGAGAGAGAGAGAGAGAGAGAGAGAGAGAGAGAGAGAGAGAGATACGTACAGTAGGAGCCAGGGACAAGATATAATTCCCAAGGGCATGCTCCCAGTGGCCTACTTTACCCAGCCATATCCCACCTGCCTATAGTTACCACCAGTAATCCATTCACATCATTAACCTATCAAATGGCTCAATCCACTAATTAGGTTACATCTTTCATAATCAAGTCATTTTCCTTCTGAACATTCTTGCATTGTCATATGAGCCTTTGGGGGGACATCTCATATCCAGACTATAACAAGACTTTCCTAAAGTTTAACTCAGACCTCTTTTTCTGTATTTTACCATCATGGTTTTCTTGTTGCTCTCTTGAGTCTTGCTCTCACAGCATGTTGTCTGTTTTTCCACCCATCTCTAGGCCTTGACTCTTTTTATTTCTTTTTTTTTTTTTTTGGTACAGGAGATTGAACTCAGGTGCACTTGACCACTGAGCCACATCCCCAGCCATATTTTGTATTTTATTTAGAGACAGAGTCTCACTGAGTTGCTTAGCGCCTTGCCATTGCTGAGGCTGGCTTTGAACCTATGGTCTTCCTGCCTCAGCCTCCCCAGCCACTGGGATCACAGGCATGCGTCACCACACCCAGCTTGACCATTGTTTTTAATTCTGTCTGGATTTCCCTAGGCAGCTACTCTATACACATTGAACTCCTATTCATACTCTGACGCCCACTTGTCTTTTATTATGCTACACTGTTTTGCATTTCTTTGTTTATGTGCCCATTTAGCCAAATATTGGGCAAGCTTCCTAAGGAAAAAAAACTATATCCCATTCATCTTCATGTGCTGCAATCAGCCTGTAGAATCCCAATACATGTTTATTAGATGAATAATTAAATGAGGTAAAGCCTACTAAGAACTCAGCAAAGTAAGTAGAAACAATTAGGGACTTTTTAGACACATGATTTCAATCCCAAATAATGTTACTGCTAGGCATTATTGCATACTTTCTGAATCTCCATTCCTTCACTAGTAAACTTAGCCTAATAATTCATGTCTGTTTAAAAAAAATAATTTTGGAAACTTCTGTGAATGCACCTCATCCCATGGCCTGGCACATACTAGATGCTCAATAAAATGGTCCTTTCTTTCTCTTCCCCTCATCTTCAGAAAGTCTTATTATTTCACATGGGGTAAAAGAGCACATGAAGATTCATGAAAACTCTGAATTGAACAGTTGTTCACTTAAGGGGTTGGTGGTTGCATATGGCAGACATTTACCTCTGAAATATGTTTCCAGGGAGCTGAGAGAATGGAAGGCAATGTTGCAACATTCTGGTGGAAAATCCGGACTTTGGATGATGGGAGGAGTCAAGCTTTCCATTAGCAATCAACCCTTTATAAAGCACTTTAAGAGTGTAACATTTGCTACCACAGAATTCCCGCACAAAAGGTCTGATTCATTAACCATGATAATCCCTTTGTTTGGGACCTTATTTCCCATTCCCAAGAGGCTGCCTGATTTGCAACATGGGCACTTCAGGCAGAACATTTTGCACAGTCTTGCAACATGTACGGTGTGAGTCTTTGTGTGGACCTGAGAGGATGATGTAAATGCTTCATTTTTAAGACAAAAGGAGAAAACATTCAGAAGCTGTATCCTTTGAGCATCTGAGCCAGACTGGGAATATGAATTAAAGAAACCTTACCAAGAATTCTATCTTTGTCTGTTTTTCAGAGTTGTGGTGAAAGTATGTGCCGAATAGTAAGATTTTAAATATGGCTTCTATTTAAAATCACTGTTCTCTAATGTTGCCTCTGGGGTGAGGATCTAATTTTCTGTGTCAGTACTGTCCTGGTGGTATATCCTTAGGGCTGCTTGATAAGTCCCTTGGTTGACATGTCTGCAGTATGCAAATTCCATCTCGTGGTTCATCTTGCAACTCCCTGTAGTTTGAGTCTTTGTTCTCATGCACACACAGTCATGGTGCCTTCTCCTCAATACCTCAATAGCAACTTTTAAAATCATCTTCAAAATGTGCTAATTATAAAGGTGAAAGCAGAGACATTAATTGGCTATGCAGCCAAACCGGGGAAGTGTTATTCAATCCAAATACATCGATTACTGCATAAACAAGAACAGGTTTAATGTGTAGGCAGTGTAAAACACTCTCAGGAAAGGGCTCCAAACTCGCTGTTTGATGATTATTTTATCCTGCTTTTCCATTTGACACCCCTAGGCCACACCTTCAAAGAAGGAACAGATATATAGATATGGCCCAACTTTGAGACTTTCTACCCATTCCGCTGCACAGTGGGAGGCTGGGGGCTTAGAGGCCTAGAAAAGATTCTTCAGGTTTTAGCTCCAACTGCTATGCCATGCTGCGAGTTCCAGGGCAAGTTCTCGAGGACAGAGTTCTTAGATGATTTGCCCAGGAAGATGCAGGGGTTTAATCAGCTCCTGGCTGCAAGTGTAGATTTTTCTTGTCATTGATGTGCCTGAGAGTCGAGGCACAAGCCTGCTCTTTGGGGGGAGCTCTCATCATTTCATTGAAGCTGCAGAAGAAAAAGCCAGATAAAGGCTAAATATCCAAAGTCATTAAAGCCTGGACTGCTTTCTCACATACAAGGCTGTTTCTGTAATAGAATTATTCTTGGGGAATTTTTCGAAGTTGGCTCAAGGAAGAAGCTACTTGGGTAATGAAAGGAGGGGAAAATACAACCGGTCCATGGAATCAAAAGGAAAACAAAAGCCCTCCATGTAATGTCTTTTGGTTCACCCTAAAGCTGGGACTTAGATCCAATGTGTTCAGTTACTTAAGAATGGGCTGAGAATCCGAATGATGTCTCCAAGCCCTTTGGCTTTCTGGGAAAGGCCTTTATTTGACAGGCCAAAAATATTCTGCTTGGGGATTGAGTCTCCACAGAATTAGACAAAGGCCATCAGAGCCTGTTCCATGGTGATCTGAAGGCTTCTGTCCAGGACATTTCTGTTGATCTGGATACCATCTATAGTCCCAAATCTACGGCGCTTGCTTGTAACATTTTAATAGCCAGCCTGGATTTTTGGCAGGCTTTTGTTTAGTTTATTTTTCTCTAAGCTTGAGACTTACGGAATTGAAATTTGAGAGCATGGCTGTGTCTTGGAACCAAGTATTGAAAAAGGCTATTGGAGGTGCTTTGTTTTTTTTCCTTTCAACTGGTTCATTGAAGAATAGAATTTAATTTTTATAAATGTCCATTAGGTAGTGTAACCACAAAAGTGTTTTTTTTTTTTTCCCATGGATAGTGTAAGCAGGTGGTTTTATCAGAGTTGATAATTTTTTTTCTCTTGTTTTTCTTTTTTCCCCACCTCCACCCTCCAGTTCCTTAGAAGATAATTTATAGTAGGAAATACTGAGGGGTGGGAAACAGTCTTCACTCTGGTCCTAGCCACTTGCTTGCCTCCCAGTGCTAATTACTTCACTCATGTTCCCAGTCTTTCCTATAGTTAAAGGGAAACTTCTGCTGATTATAATGACACCTTTCTGCCCCTAGATTTTTGCCTCTTTGTACTTAAAATTTTTGCCTCACCAAACTCAATGTGAGGATTTCTGAAGAGCTCAATATATTATTTAATCACCAGGTGAAAGGTCTACCCTTAACTATAGTTGATCAACTGGTTTTCCCTATGGCTTTTGAATCTCTAAGTGCTGCAAGGAAATATTAATCTGACATTTTGGGGCTTTTTGTGTTTAGCTCTTCACATCCCTGTTTAGGTGAAGATCTGTTCTGTGATCCTGGAAGCATGTTGGATATTTTCTGTTCTTTAATCCAGTGCTAACTCAACCACTGCTCATCACCCCACTTTCCTTAGTATGATGCTTTCATTTTGTAAATATCTTGTACAGTTGTCTCTGGGCTTCACAACAACCTCTTGAAGCAGGCCATTCATGGTGGCAGAAATATCTATCTTCTCAGGCACCAGGACACCTCCATCCTGCTTTCTATGGAATTCAAGTTCTGGGTTTGTTTAAATAAGTAAACAAATAGAACCTGTCTGTAGCTGAGTACAAAAACCTTGGTTGATCCTGCTTCCTTTTTCCCTTTAAGCATGAAATGACCTTCAACTTGGAATTTAAAGCCTGTGAAAGATGGGCAGAACACACACGTCTTCCAGGGTGTAGGAACTAAGGATGGAAGGACCTGTCTCTCACTCTCTGTCCTCACTGGCTACCACCTCCCGAAGCTGTGACCCTCCCTAGGGACAGCTGTTCCTGGACCTCTTCTTTGGGCCTTGTTGCTCACTTCAGCCATGTGTGCTCTCTCCCTGAGCCTGTCCTCTGTCCCCTCGGGGTCCTGAATTCTCTTGCTTTTGCTGAACTTCTGCTGACCAGGTGGGTCCTTTAGAGCTTTCACATCCCTCTTTTATTTATTTATTTTTATCCACAGGCTTATTCCATGTGCACCATTGTCTGAATTGTCATGAATTTTGGACTTAATTCCGGATCGTCAAAGGCATGTTTTCAGCTGAACAAACCAAATGAATTAAAAAGCTTCGGCCCTTTTTTACTTTATTCTCATTACCCATCCCAGCAGGGAGGATGAGTAAAGAATGCATCCTCTAGATCCTGAAAGAATTTCTAATATTCATCCTTTCTCCATAAGATACAGAGCTTAATCCTTGCTTTAGACATTTTCCTTTTTTTCTAAATAAACAGGGCCTAATTGGAAAAAGCTGAGAGAGCTAAGCAGAAAAGAATAGAAAACATTTACTGAGCTTGGAAGTGCATATTGAATGCTGCAGGAAATTTGCATATGGATTACTTGATGAAAAAAAATAGTAACATTCTCAGCCCATTAGTTACTGTGATGGACTCCCACTGACTAAAATCCAAGTACTTTTGCCTTGTTTTCTCCAACTGTTCTTTTCTGTAATCATTTCTCTTTGACCACAGGGCAGCTATTCTGTTACTGCACTTTGTACTAAGGAAAAGACAAAATATGGAATGTAGCTGTACCGAGATTGTGAGCAGGCTACCTCTGATTTGATCCACCAGCATTGTACCATTATTTCTAAAACAGTGGCCTCTTCATCAGCAGAGCTTCAAAGTCAGAATTTTAGCCCTACAGGTGTCTCCAGTGACAATCCCTCATTGATTCTGCTTGGTGCCTCAGTTTCTCCAAATGCAAAATCCAGTGTAATGTTTTGCAGCATTCACAAAGATGAGGGTATCAATGAATATTTATAAAAGTAAATCGAGTCCCTGGAATATGAAAAAATCCCACAGAAATTCAAAGCATAATTAAGGTAGGGAGAACAGATTAGTGTTAAATATATGTGTGAAACACATTTTACATTTCCTTCCAACAAAGGCTGAATTTAATTTACTCCAAGTGAGGGGGAGAAAACGAAAAAAAGTGGTATTGTGAATTAGGATTCTAAATTTGGATTTTGATATGTTGATTGGTGTGCTACAGACATAAAGCAACATGTTGACGTTTTCAGCAAGTGCAAGCGTTTGTGTATGCATGTGTGTGTGTGTGTCTGTGGAAGTGGAGGAAGGATATATATATAATGAGCAAATCTAATTACCATTGGCATTATTCCTCCAGGAGAGTCAACAGCAAGTACTTGCAAAAGAATTGTAATCGGAAAGATATTTTAAACTATTTTGAATCTATACAAAAGACATTAAACATGGATCAGCTCTTTGCATGGTAATATGAGGCAAAACCATTTGTACATAGAAATATTCAGATATTGCCTGAAGAAAACAACTATTATCACTGTGCCATTGTTTAAGGGCACAAAAACTGTCACTTTACAAAGAATCATTGAATATTAAGGGAAGTGGAAGTCAATGTAAAGATCAAAATATCAATCTCCGTCAGCCCATTTGAGGTTATCCACAAAGGCTTGGAAGCTGTTAGAAAGAAAGATCTGTGTAATATTGACCATATAAATGGGACGAAATCCTAATAGATGAAGAGGAATCCTCTGTATTAATTTCCAAGTGCTGCATAACCATTAATTTTTTTCCAAAAGGTGAGGAATATATATATACACAAACATTTTTATCAAAAAGGATGTCCCATAGAAAAATCCAAGTTCACCTATTTTTTTCCTGGCCAAATCTCTTGAAGCGTGTGAAACTTTCATTGGAATAATATAGACATGGCTAAACCTTCTGGAGAGAGGTAAAATTCACTGGCAAATATGTGTGAATGCAGGACACCAAGTCCCAGAGAAAATCAAGAAATGGTGATCCTTTATCCAAGAAGACATTTATATGAATATTTGTGTTGTCAGTTTTGCATCACTGTGACCAAAATAACAGACAAGAGTAACTTGAAGAAGGAAAAGTTTATTTTGGCTTAGAGGTTTAGTACATCATCAACCAAATCCTTTGCTCTGGGCCCCAAGGTGAGAGGAAACATCATGACTAAAGGACATGGTGGAAACATGCTGCTCTTTCATGGCAGCCCAGAGGAAGGTGGCGGGGGGAGGGGGGGACTACAGGGAAGAAGGACCCTTCTCAAGCACACACCCCTAGTGACCCACCTCCTCCAACTGCCCGCCACCCCACCACCTGCCCACGGTTATCAACCAGTCTTTTCAAACTAGGATGGACTGATTAGGTTGCAGCTCTCACAATCCAATGATTTTACCTCTGAACATTCCTGTGTTAATGCAGGAGTTTTGGGGGAGCACCTCATTCCAAACCATATCTAAATCAGAAGCCACTTAGGCAATAATTACAATATAATTTTTTAAATGCAAACTAAGTAAGATGCACCTGAGGAAAAGGCTGAGTTTGTGTTGTCAGATTCTTCTAGGACCTTACCATTACCAAGTTTGTGTCCTGAGGACAGGCAGCATCTCCAGCCCTCGAGAGATTTTTAGAAACATAGACTGCAAGACCCATATAGTCTTGCTCTACCAGAGTCTGCCTTATAAGAAGCTCCCCAGGAGGTTACAGTCTAGGAATCACTGTCCTAAAATACCAGTAGGTGTATTATCCCTTCAGGTCTCAGGCATTGTCTCCTTACAATAATTTCTTGATAAATTCTCAGTAATTGACTTTTTAAAATTTTTTAAATTTTTTTAGTTGTAAATGGACCTTTATTTTATTTATTTATATGCAGTGTTGAGAATTGAACCCAGTGCCTCACACATTCTAGGCAAGCACTCTACCACTGAGCCCCAACCACAGCCACAATAATTGACTTCTGATTGTTAAATAGATGTGTTCCAGAGAATAGCTTTGACATTTGGATAATCTCACCCATTCTTACTCATTAGTCCCAGATTTGGTAATGTTTATTCATTGAGTATATGGCAGGTGCTAGGCACTGTGCTAGACTCTGGAAACAGGGACAGATATGATTGATGTGTCTCATACATTGCTGGTGGGACTGCAAATTGCTGCAACCAATCTGGAAAGCACTATGGAGATTCCTTAGAAAACTTGGAATGCAACCACCATTTGACCCAGCTATCCCATTCCTTGGTTGATACCTGAAGGACTTAAAAACACCATACTACAGGGACACAGCCATATCGATGTTTATAGCACCACAATTCACAATAGCTGAGTTATGGAACCAATCTAGATGCCCTTCAGTAGATGAATGGATAGGGAAACTTTGGTATATATACACAATGGAACATTACTCGGCATTAAAAGAGAATAAAATCATGGCATTGGCAGGAAAATGGATGAAGTTAGAGAATATAATGCTAAGTGAAGCAAGCCAATCCCCAAAAACCAAAGGCCGAATGTTTTCTTTGATATGAGAATGCTGACTCATAATGGCGATGGAGGTGGGGGAGCATGGGAGGAATGGAGGAACTTTAGGTAGGGCCAAAGGGAGGGAAGGGAAGGAAGGGAGTGTGGGGGTAGGAATGATGGTGGAATGAGTTAGGCATCATTACCCTAAGTATATGTATTAAGACACAAATGGTATGAAAATACTTTGTGTACAATCAGTGACTTGAAAAATTGTGCTCTACATGTGTAATATGAAATGAATTGCATTCTGCCATCATGTATAACAAATTAGAATAAATAAATAATTTTTTTAAAAAAGATTGATTTGGAACCCAGAAGATACTGAATTGCAGACGATTATTTAATGGCAGATGGATAGAGAATTAGGAAGGGAAGATACACTTGCAGACAAAGTGCAATTTGGGTGAGCCTAGTCAGGCTTGGTCTGAAAACATCAGTGTGTGCCAGATATCCCCTGAGTGGTGCTATTCTGTGTACCACTCTGGTTCAAATGTGCAAAATGTAGGCAAAAGAGCTGGGAGGTCCATTACCATTTCCTGGTAGAGAGGTGCAAAAGAAGGAAGCCAATGGAAACTAACTATTCCCCTTAAACAAATGTTTTAATTGGCCATGTGATTTTGTTTTTCAGGTACCAAAAGCAATGGTTTGCCCAAATTAGAAAAATAATAAACACCACAAGCCAGTGAGCATGCAAACAAAAGCTCTAAATTGGGATTATTTCCTGGTCTGCCTTGTTGATTGTCATTCTCCAAATTCTCTTGGTCCAAGTGGGCCTGTGGCTAGGCAGGTTCCGGTTTTCTCTCCCGCTCTGTGGCTGTCTTCAAGTCAGGTCAGAGTGGTAGTGATCAGCCAGGTCCAGCATCTACCTTGATGTTTTCAGCTAATCTCAGATCATCCAGAAAGGCAGGTGAGAGTCTCCACCTCCACCCCCACACACATGCTTTTCTCTTTCTCCCTTTCCTTCTCTTTTTCCTGTTGAGATTGCTTTTCCATCTCAGTCATTTCAAGTTTGAATTTGATTTGCATATCTAAACTGCTAATTATACCAATTACTTGCAGTGCTTCTGCGTTCTAAAAAGAAGTCTGAAACTGACCCCTTTCATTAAAGTCAGTGTCAGTTCACCCTGAATTTGGAGCTGTGGAGACAGATCTTTTTGCATGCTCTCTCTCTCTTTCCTTATAAATATATTTTTAAAAGGCCAGCTGCCAACAACTGTATTTTTGGGATCCTAAATGCTCATGTTTCTGGTCATGTTTTTCTGTAGTCCAGCATACATTCTTTAACAAAATACTACTCTTGAAAGATCAAAAGGAGTACTCCCTGCTTTCCTTTTGTTCTTGGCTGTAGCTCATGGATTGCTTTCTTTCTTTCTTTTTTTTTTTTTTTTCTTAATTTGCAAAAAGCTTTCTTCCTTCAGAAGAAAAAGAAGTGGCTCTGTGGATCATGAAGACGTCATTAGAGTTCACTAATACAGTATGTTCTAAAGTTGCTTTACTAACCACGTCCTTTCAGTATTATTTACCAAGTAGCTGAAATAATTGGGCTTTGAATTTTTAGATTACTCTAAAGCAAGACCTATTGTCACTTGTTGCTGGATGTAATTGCACCATATGTATTTAGTGAAGCTATTTATTCATCTCCTTGGTGAATAACTTTGTCAAAATGAGTTGAGATATTTCCGTGTATGCAGTTGAAATCTAGAAAAAAAATTAGGATTTCATGTAGCTCTTAGAATTTATAGAGGACTTCACAAACAGTTTTTGTCTTTAGACCTGAGGGTCTGTTCTTTAACTTCTACTCATCTTTTATTATTCCCCGTTGTTTGTTAGAATGACCACTGTTTGAATGAATAGAGTTGTTCTGAGTGGATTTTAAAGCCTAGAAACATAGTTATATAAAGAGAAAGAAAGGGAGAGAGCATTTAAATGTGAATAACTTGAATTTTAGTTTTTAATAACTCATTTGTCCATTACTAACCAAGTCTGCATTGGGAGCATTCTGTGCACACCATGCATCATGGAAAGGAAAAGCCTGGTTCCTGTCTTAATGGGACTCAACAATTCTTTACAGACATATGAAGTCACACGTATGTGGGAGACTAAACCTTATGTTGGGACACAGGATGCTTTTCTGAAAAAGGAATATTTCAACTACACTCTAATACATGTATAGGATTTAACCAGGTAAATAGAAGGAAAGCTGTTTCCCAGGTAAAGAAAATAGCATGTACAAGTGCCTTGAAGTGTGAAAGGGCACAGCACCTTAGAGGAACTGAGGCTGAGGGAACAAGGGAAGAGGGATAGGTGAGGACAAGACTGGAGACACAGCCCATGGCCATATCACACATTGTAAGCAGTGGCAAGGCTTTGGGCTTTACCTTTAACATAAGAAAACCGGGGAGAAACCTTTGAAAACTTTAACACAGAGGAGTAACTTCATTAGATTTCTACTTTCCAAAGATTACTTTGGCAGCAGTGTGGGTACTAAAGGATGGATTGGGTAAGAGTGAATCAGGGAGAGCCATGGGGAGAAGACTGGGGGACACTACAAGTAATATTCACTAGAACACCAGGAGAACAGGAGAAGCAGACCAGGTGGGGGTGATGGTGGCTTCACCTAGGCAGGGTCAGAGGGAGATGGAGAGAAGTGTTCATGTCTGAAAGTTTCTTGAGGGCCTGGAGATGCATATGTGCGGGAAAGGGAGAAGGCAAGGATAACTTCCAGACTTTGGGGTTGCATTTCTGGCTGAGTAGAAAGCAGGAATGCAACTCTGTTTGGGGGAAGATCATTGTTAAGTGTTGGAATATGTACTTTGAGGTGCGTGTGAACTCTCAGTACAGAGACATTGAATAAGCAGAAGGACCTGGAGCTCAGAGGAAAGGTCTAGGCAGAGTTTCACCATAGATAACCACGTATCTTCTGATGTGATGCAGGTTGGATTCTTACATTCAAAGATGGGAAACACTAAATAGTTTTTCTCTGTCCCAAGGAATTTTTCCTCAATGGAATTGAAAAAGCTACAACATTTAGGTGAATATTCAATTAACATATTTTTTAAAAAAAATTATTGAACACCTAATATGTATCAGGCACATATTAGATTGTGGCAACTAAAACATCTTTCTTTTCTCCATTAATAAAGTTACTTTGAAGAAAGGCTTAGCTAGGTGTGCATCAAAGAAGGAACAAGTTTTGCTACTAATGGTAAGTTGGTAGTAATTTCCAGGACATGCCATATATTTAGTGAGATGAGGGTTTGTGGTGTAAGCTATTACACTGTTTGTCTGAATGTACAACTGTAAAGTTCTTCTAGGATTGCCGTATTGACTCTTTCGTGCCAGGTCTCACTGTATATTTGTTTCTGGGCAGCCTACACTTCTGAGCAGCTCACAGATGCATACCACATTTTTTTTCTTCAAATTTGAGAACTATAGTTAGTTAAAAGGAAGATTATGCCAAGAACATAAGGCTCACATTACTTTCCAGTCATAGCTAATGGCTTACCTCTGCTTAGATTTTGGTGAGAATGATTGGTATGGTTTAGGATAGTTGGTCCTCGTGAATTAAAATTAATAATATCTTTCACTTTGTAAAGAAAAGAAAATGCAATTGGATTTCCTCCAAGATACCCCATGCCCCTTGATCTCTTGAGAAGTTACATTCCCTTGGAGTTGTATGGTTAAATAGTTGAAGAAGAGTTCATGGTTCTAATTGAGGCTCTGCCACTTACTAACCATGTGACTTTGGCAGGTCACTTCGCCTCTCTAGGCCTCAGTTCCCTACATTTATAAAACAGGGATTAAAAAAAAAATACTAGGTAATTTGAATACATAATAGATGGTGATAATGATTGGGAATTTATTATGTGCTAAGTACTTTGCTGCCAGGATTGTTGGATTTGTAAAATGGCAAAGAAAAAATAAAGGAAGAAACGCATTTGGGAAATGACTCATTTTATTCATTCTTTTACTTCTTTGGAGAATATGAAACAAGAGGAACATAATTTCAATGCTGTGACCAAATATTCTAATTAGACCAATATTCTCAGCAAATCTAAAATATCTGAGGTGATGAAAAACCCACATCCATCCCCAATTTTACAACTTGAGGTAGAATTTTGCTTAGATTTATCATTCTCTTGATAAATGGAGTGAGTCCCAGAGAGAGGGAGTACAAGTTGCATTTAAATAGAAGAGCCCAGGGGGTTGAGGTTAGGATTTTTAGCCACAGTATTTCCATAAGAATTGTTGGGATCAAAATTCAGTGTATGCCTGACAGTGATTGAATATTCTGTAGGTCCAAAACCTAAAAGTGCATCATTGAAAAGAGTTGCTGGATTTAATGACCCCCTTCTTGCAGACCATGAGTGAACCGAGGCCTATTGAAGGCAGAGACAAGGAGTGAGAGCAATTCCCTCCACACCCAGGGAGGAAAAACAGCAGACACCAGATAGAGTGCTTTAAAGTCAGAGAAAGGAAGAAGAGCAGATGGAAGACATGAAGGATTCTCTGGGCACCTGCTATGTGCCAGTCGGGCTTGTGATAGAAAGTCACAGAGAAAGCTCAGCCTTGAAAGTAAAGGAACTGGAGAGGTGGCATTTTGGAAGCAAGTGAGTGAGTGATTTTGATGAAACTGTGAGTTGTCACAAAATATCCTCAATCCTAGAAATGTGAAACTGCAGAGAGGCTTCGTTCTGAGATGATCCCTCTGTGTTGAGTTCCAGGCCTAATGCAAGGTTTGAGTTCCATTATTTTCATATCTGTTTTTCTTTTTTAAGCAACCAGTTGCAGATGACTTTTAGCAAGAGGTACAGAATTTATATTTAAGCAATGCATAATGGAAATCGATGGCTTTTTGTTGAGGAAAGCAGTGTCAGGAAAACATCCCTGACACTCTCTCTCTCCCCTGTCACAGTGGTGGAAATTTTACATTTGAAAGTGAAAAAGGCTTAAGATATAATTTTTTAATCCCATCTTTCCTGCCCACTTGCATCTCTTCCAAAGCTTGTCAGGGCCAGATCTGGAATAGCAAGAGCCATTAAAAATTTGGCATCTTGCACTCCGTTTTTTGGAATACACTCAGTGTGGGCCAATTTATGGTAAATTATTCTCTTCGTGTGTGAATTTCCTTTTCTTTCTTGGCAAATTCCTGCTTGCTTCTACACCCCTGCACACAGATCTTAAACACACACATCTATTACAGAATCTGTGTGGGATATGTGTGCAAGTGTTAAAGCGTGTGCCCGTGGCTGTCCCCACAAGTGCATATGCACATATTTGCACCTATGTGCCTATATGATAAGCAAATTGACTTAAACAGTTTGTCTTGGAGGTTTGTGTTGCTGAATGTATGTTAGCATACATTCTGTCTCAACCCGCAAACAGTTTCTCAGTCAAGAGATGACAGAATTCAGCAATCATTTTGGGAAACATCATAGTAAATAAATATATTTCTTAGCTCTCTTAAACCAAGCGTGCCAAATTCTTAATAAAACTGAAGGCAGGCAATGGCATTTCTCATCTTTACATTTAAAGGCAATTAATTACAGGGCATCCAAGTCCACTGCCAATGGGAGAGTTGGCTCCAAGGCCTTGCTATAGCCCCTCGACAGAACAGAACTCTGTAGCTGTGTAGTTATGACCTGGGACTGGCATTGGAACCTCTGCTTCCCATTTAGAGAGTCTGGCTGTAGGATGGTTGACAGAGGTGTGGCATCATGGGACACTGCTTGACCTGCTCTTTGGGGCCACTTGACTCGGCATTTCAGGGCCCGGTCTCAAAGATCTTCTTTCTTTGCATGAGAAACTCTGATGAGAAGTTGTTTCCTGGCATATTTGAGAGCAGCATATTAGCTCAGCTTTTAAAGGGCAATTTAAAACAGTTTCTTTTCCTTTATGTTTGAAGAAGGCACACATTTATATGCCTAGAATTGTTACTAATAATGTGTTCCTAATGGATCTGTGTATGTTTAGTTCAAACTTGGAAATGGGTTGGGTAGGAAAACAGCTCACTCAGTTTACCAGTCTTGTTAGAGTCTTGTTAGAACATCAATAAAGAAGTTAATCCATCACATCCACAAAAAAAATACAACCATATGTTGCTATTAGTATTTTTCCCCACATAGTTAGACATTAAAATAATTAAATATACATTTTACAGTAGTTCTATAGGACATTAAAATCCAGCGTCTAAAATCCATGAATGCGTTTTATAGCTTTTGTGATGTTGACCATTTGATGTCATCATGAGCAGTAACTAGCCCTACCTAATTAAAGGCCTTAATGAGCTTACTACACAAGGAAGTCTAGGAAATCAATACACTTTCTTACAAAGAGTTCATTCTCTCCATTTCATTTAGCATTTATTTAGCAAATAATCTATGATCACTTGAGTATGTGCCAAGCACTGTACCTAGTGCTGGCAATAAAAAGATTAATAAGAGTCAGTTCCTTGTCCTCATAAAGCTCACAGCCTTGTCAGGGAAGCAAACAATCCAATTAGCGTGCCTCCATGTGCTGGTGAGGCAGTCGGCAAGGCGTGGTGGGGATGTGTGGGAACCCATGCATTGTGCTTCCCTGAAAGCCTATGGGATTGCTTCCCAGAGGAGGTGGCCCCAAGCTAAAGGGTCAGGAGAATATCACAGCAGAGGGAGTCACACTTGGAAAGGCAAGAGGTAAAAGGAACATGCTGCTTAATTAGAGAACCGCAGCTGGGATGGAGTGGAGCCCAGGTGGGAGGCAGGGGCACAGGAAGAGGGAATGGACCTGACCACATATGTGCCAAGTCCTGGGTCTCCTTGTGCTTTCTTCCTCTCTCTTCCCTTCTCTAACCTGTAGTCTTTCTCTTTCCTTTTTTTTTTTTTGCCTTTCCTTTTCTGTAGTTCTCTTTTACTTTATTGATCCCTATCTGTCTGCTCAAATTTGAAAATATATCTCTGAGCCAGCTCTTCCAGAGGAACTAAAGTTTCAGAGAACATTTCAGAGGTCTTAAAAAAAATGAAGTGATTACTGCAGAAAAATGCAAAGGACAGTTTCCTCCACTTCTCTCAGTTTCTTTATCTCCCTAATGTTCATCTTGCCTTCAGTATGCAGAAAATTGTATTAGGGTCTTAGGACAGGCTGAATGAATGTCACTCTTCTGGATGTACTAGGGATACAGGAAAGGTAGGATTGAGCCTGATGTTTCTTCTGGATCATGCACAGAGCCTAGTAAATTGCTGAATGTGCAGGAAATTGCTCAATATGTGCAGGATCCATTTTATGGAGCAAGAAATTAGTCACTTAGAATATTGTGCTTTAAGATTTGAAATAATTTTTTAATATAGAGTAGGGACACATCTGAACATTGCTTTTCTTTGTTTGCCTGATATATACTTCACAGTAGTATTGTGCTTTTGTGCTACATGTACAGGGAGTAAGTAACTTTTGCGAAGGTAAGAGGCAAAATGGAGCCTCTTCAGCAATTTAAGATATCATGTATTATTCATGGCACATCAATACAATGCTGGGAGACTACAACTGCAAGCAAATAATTATGTCTGTGAGAGGGTGAATAATGAAAAAGTGGTTGGCTGGGGGTTGTGTAAACACAACAATTAGTTTTTGTTGTTGTTGTTCATTAGCATTGATTTCATGCAGTCTGTGAAAATATATCCACTACAGCATGCATACATCAGAGGTTGGAATTATACCTGACTATGTGGTGGTCAGAAACAAAGATACATAGGAAATTAAATAATTTAATTGTTTTGGGCGTGTTTATGCATAACTAATTACATAGCCATAAAATATATTTGCTCCACTGGCATATAATCAAAGTACATTTATTGCGGTCTGTCAACCCCTGAAGCATGCATGCTCTTGTGGATGTATACTCATGGATTGCATGAAATCAATGCGAATAAACAACAACAGAAACTTATTGTTGTGTTTGCACTACCCCCAGACAACCAGTTTTTCATTATTTTCCCTCTCATAGAAATAATAATTTGCTTGAAATTATAGTTTTTCTGGCATTGTATTGATACAACTGGAATAATACATGATACCTTATATTTGTTGAATAGCTGGAGAGGGGCACGTGATATGCTTTAAATACTAGCATTGTACTGTGGAGGATTCTTTTTCCAGTTGTGAATATAATGCCCATGATGAGGTTCCTTTTGTGTTCTACTCCTTTGAATTGTTATAAACCAGATACTTGATAATTTGCTTAAAAATTTAGTATTGTTCAATTGTTGGCACAGAAATGACATATTTTTTCCCATATTGTCATGTGTCTTCTAAAGACCATCTTCCCATTTTCTTTTTTAAATCGAACCCTCATTTATCTTGCTACTTCATTTATAGGACTCTTTTAAGGACCAATTGCTACAACCAAAAAGGTTAAAAACAAAAACAAATAAGGAATTGCCTTAAACCAATAAAAAAACGCGTAAATACTGCCCAGTTAGGTAATATTTGTATTATACAAATTTCTTTCTGATTTAATCAAAACAGAGAAGCATGAAAAGCCAGTACATTGTATTTATGCACTAGTTAATAGATTCATTTTGTATACAGAATGACAAAGAAAAGAATAGTAACTGGATTCTATTACAGTTTAGGCCAACATTACAGGAAAGGTTTTATATTAATTCTACACACTTTTTAATAATTTCAGAAAATCTACATAAATGAGGACTGTACGCCACTTCAGAATTACCAGATGAGTGGCATGTACTAAATTGGTTGAATTGTTGAGGCCAAAATGTCATAACCTCTTCTTCCCTCTGGCTACCCCAGCCAAACCTGGGGGCAGTCAGACTTTGAAAGTTGTTATAGGAAACAGAAGTACAAATGTACTTTCATACTTGGAGCATTTGGAAGCTCAGTCTAAGTGGCATTGATTTCCCTGAAGTTAAAGGACTCTCAAAATTAACCAAGAATAACTCTACTACAACTTTAAATAATTTCCAATGAGGCCACTGTTACTGGGGGTAGAGCCTTTGAAATGTTAGAAAACATCAGATATTCCTTTTTAGCAACCAAAAGGAAACAGAAGCTCCTGGGTACTTTGTTCTGTTATGGACAAGAGGGCGATTCAGCTGTGAATATGAGTAAAATCACCAAGTAAGAACATGCAGAGACATGTTTGCTTTCCTACTTGTGCAGTTATTATCTGAATGGAACTAGGAGCAGAAGGAAATCACTGTTCCTCAGTGTGATGGATTCAGGAACTAGATACTTCTTAAAAGCCTCAGAACATTTGAATTGTGTTCTTTATTCCCTTTATGTAACACTTGCTACGAACTGATGTGGTAAATATTAAGGTATGCTGGAGCATCCAATACTAATTAGAATGCACTGGAAACAGAAACCAGAGTGGCACAAGGCGAGTCATGTCCAAATGCAAGTCAGCTGAAGGAGAAAAAAAATCACATGTACTTGGGCAGTCTTTCTGTTTTGATTCTGTGTCCCCCCACCCTTTTTTTCTTTTTCTTTTTTTAACTGACTTTTCTTCTGCCTTCTTTTTTTCTGTTATTTTCCCAACATAAATTTTAAAATTAGATTGTACTGTTCTATACTCTAAGTACGAAGCTGTTCATCAAAGGAAAGCCCTTTCTTCTTTCGTTCTTTCTGTCATTCTTTTGTTCTTTCTAAATCCCACCAAACTATATTTTCAATACAAAGGCCACTAGTAATCCATAGGACCTTGCTTCTCAAAGTATAATCTTTGAACATTCAGCATTTCCAAGCATTATTTGGGAGATAGTTAGAAATTCAGATTGTCAGGTCCCACACCAGACATACTGATCAAAATCTGCATTTCAGCAAGACCCCCAGGTGATTCATGTGCACATAAAGCTGGAGCACTGCTCTGGATGGACACTTGGAGAACTAAATGCCAACTGAACACATGCAAGAGGTGTATCAGCTGGCCCTTGGCTATTCCTTTAGCCATCTATTTCTGAGTCACTAAAGCAGTCTAGTCTTTTATTTGCACCTTCTGAAGGCGTGCACTTGATTCAAGTGGACTTGAACTGTTGGACTTGAACTGTGGAAATCACCTTGACTGTGTCCAGGGTATCAAAAATGTTTGCTGACCTTTCCATCCATATTTTTTATCGCTGTCTTTGGGCTGTCTGTGGGGATATAAGCTAGCATGTGATCCATCAGTTAGTTCTTGCTGTGTATCGAAGTGTTAGCCTTCACTAATGGGATTAATTGGTCTTGACTGATAAAATTGTGAAAGTGTATACCTCCAAGGGCTGTAAACACTGAGCCTTAATTGAAATCAAATGTATATTTTTCAAAAGCATGTCCAGCATCATAGACTCCTTTTTGTTGGGGTTTTGTTGACATTAGCAATGGTATAGCAACCTCATCAGTAAGGTTTGCTGTTATTAGTGTTTTGAATACAAACCTTGTGCTTTTCAGGACTCTTAAGTAGCTGATTAGAGGAGGGAGTAATAGTCTACTTGATTATTGGTTACACATGGAATAAATCCTATTTTAATCGTGTCTAATGAGCCTTTCATTTTTAGAACCTTACACAAAAGCCCCTAATAGAAATGGAAATTAATATTTCAAAGGTCATCTTAATGTTACTTAATGTCAACAATCCATGGTCAAACTAATATATAGAGATACTGATTACAGTCCAGTGTGATTCTTTAAATATGAAATAATTTTCTAAATTAGCAAAGTGGTGCAATCTAAGGCTTTAGGTTTGAGGCAACTTAAAATTTCTAATTAAAGTTTGTTATTAAAAACAGCCTCAGAGTTAAAAAGATTATTCTCAGGGTGAGACTTCATGCAATGCAGTATTTTAAAGTTCTGTCATTTACAGTTTCATGCACTGCTGTCATGTGCGTCTGTAATTCCACTGAAATGTGCAAACGGAAAATGAGGGCTCCCCTTAAGTGCTTTTTCTCAACAGGAGAGTGTGATGCCCAGTAGAAATGTAGAATGTTTTCTTGGTCAGGAGGCCACCAAGGGAACTTGGAGGCACAAATATTTTAGTACCAGACATCTGCTGGGTAGCAGATTTAAGTTGGGAAATTAAAGAATTTCTAGTAAGAGACTGGCATTCCGGGATTTTTGTCCCATTTGCTATGTGAATGAAGATAACCCTGCCCGACCTTGGGATGGAGGTATTCTCTTTCTAGTTCTAGGATAGCTGCTACCATGGTCATCTATAGGACTCTTTTCCAAATTAGAAGTTGGTGAATCCTCCAAAGCACATTCCTTTTGTCCAAAGATTGTTATAAGAAAATGGACAGTGATCCCAGTGGGAGTGGCATTTCCTGTCTCACCTGCTCACACATCAGAATCTTCTAGAGGGTTTGTTTGTACTCAGATGGCCAGGCCTCACCCCTGGTGTTCTGACTCTGTCTGGGGAAGGGTCAGAGAACTCATATTTCTGAAAAGTTTGAAGGTGATGCTAATGCTGATGCTGGTCTGGGAATCATGTCTTTGAGCTTCGCTACTCAGGGTTTGTTAGTGTAGAACCTGCCCAGCCATATCCATTGATCTTGGCATGAATAAACTTTGAGGTTTGTTCATTTTGTTTTTCCTACTGCATACTACACTGTCCATATTTGTAGGCGCTAACTTGGTATTTGTTATGGGGGCAGTGCTAAGTAGATAAAATTACTAACATGGAGAAAATATATAGCAAAGAACTTATCATGGGATAAATGCTCAATGAATACCAGATCCCCTTTCCACCACCACCACCCCACACACTGTTGCCCTGTGTTTTTCTCTTATATCCTGTTTTTCTCCGTTTACCTTTACCCTGGGCTCTGAGAGTTTGATTGTGTCCTGTTTTTCTCTTATCTTCCTGTGCATGTTCTGGTTTTGAGTCTTAGACAACCTCAGGCTTGGTGATCCAGTTATGGGTCACTGGGGTTTGGGTTTGTGTCTCCACAACCAGTCCAGAAAGGACAGGACCTGAGAGGAAGCTATCACTCAGTCGTTGTATAAGAACTGGTTGGCGGAAGTGGTAGGAGCAGTCAGTTGACAGTTTGGACCTAAGAACTCAGGATGGCTCTTGTACTGTAGGAACTTCAATGAGAAAGCATGCGATCAAACCCAGAGCAACATTCCTAATGCTCCTTGCTTCCCTACACTTGGGTGTTCATTTACAAGGTAAGACAGACACACTCATTAAAGATTTGGAAAATGTGAAAATACTAAGAAGGATAAAAGGCATCTATTTGCCCACCCACCCAAAGAATCCAGTTTTGATATATTTTTTAACCATCTTTTGTAAGCCTGCATAAGTATTCATTTATTTTTAAAGAATTTGCATTTAACTGAACTTATAAGTCTGGGGTTAAAAATGCCTCAGGGAGAGGAAATTCTTATGTGGAATTACAGGGTTATTCCCATAATGAATGATAATGATTCATTATAAAATTGTTTGCTTTCAAGTTCCATCCAGATGCCATTAGTGAGGCAAACAGCACCTCATTCCTCTTGCAGAATCCTAGGTGTGACAAGTTCATCCAGGTGTCTGTGATGTGTTGGGTGTTAGGCTCCCCACCAAGCCATCTGTCAATCCTTTAGGACCAGATTTTACTGGTCTTGTGTCCATGGTTTCAAGTGAATTTCTTCAACAAGAGTGAGTGGGTGGTGTATATTATGATCCCCTGCACCCATGAAATTGCCTTTGTCCTGCTTTTATTTGTACAACTCAGTGAGATCAAACCCTTCACTCTTAATCTCTTCCCCTGAATATGCTATAATTTTAATCAGTAATCTTCTGGCCTTTTTTTACTACAGAAAAGCCACCTAATATCAGCTGGATTTTCATTATTTTACAGATACCCTCATTTGTGGTCTTTTTCAGTCTGATTGCTCTTTTCTTCCCTCCATCCTTGCTATTTAAAAATCATCAGGATGTTCTGAGATGTCATTCATTCTTCACTGACTGGCTGGGAATGCAGTGAGCCCTTTGGGGCTTTTATTACTGCTTTTGTTAATAGCAATAGTAGCACTTAGTTGAGTTCTAACTGGACATAAAGGTGGACATTGAACTGGAAAGACCTTGGAAATAACTGGCCTACGTGCAGTTTATGTCGGATTGTGTGGACAGTTTGAGTTAGTCTAGCTCATATATGGGATCCCTCTAACCACTCTGTGGAAGAATTAGGGATCTTATTTTATCTGGTACTCAAAGAACACTTATTAATCCATCCTACAGTTGTTCTCCATTTCCCTGCTGGTGCCAAAACAATGCAGCTTTCTCTTTGACCAGGATCTGAGGCGACTGGAAGGGAGTGGATCCTGGGGCCTACCCAGCTGTGGGTATGTGTCCTAGAATGGAATCCACCCTACAAAAGAGGCTTGCTAGGAACTAGGCTACAGGCTTGGCCTGTCCCAAACCACAGGCTCATTTCAGATCTAAGTGTGGTCCACCAGGTGATTCCAAGTAAAATAAACTGAGCTCCAGGAGTTTGCTCTGGTTGTCATTCAAAGAGAACCTTTAAAAAAGGGTTTGGTCAGCAGAGACCTCTCAGCTATGAATTGAGAATTAATTTTGAGTCCCCTTTATCCTTAAACAGGCGACCCGCTTGAAAATCCACTGAAATAAACCCCTCACGTCCTCTCTCCTCTAACGATATGGCATTATATGTCCTTCACTGCTGAAAAAGCACTTGGCTTCGTCAGCATTCATCTTCCGTTCAGTCTAAATTTATTTTTATGTGAAATAGAAATCAGGAAAACACCAAATTATTTTAAGCAAAATATCAAAATTGAAATAAACCAACATATGTCTGTGAAACATGTATAACTCTAAATCAAAAATAAGTGCAACTTTCATAAATTTCTTAAAATACTCCAGCATGCAAAATCTGAACCACTTAAATAGATGGAATTATGACATGTTTGATTATTTTTTCTACTTAGTTCATCCTTTAGTTAAAGGTGAAAATACCAATCAATCACAAAAACCTGGCCAGCTGTAGATCATACCCTCATGAAGAATGTTTTCCACCATCTATTTTAATAATTAAAGAACCAAGAATGTTTATAGAATCTGCAAAAAGACTAAGTAATCCCTGCTAATTTTGAATGAAAACCATCCTGATCTAATCTCCATCACTTATACTCTTTCTTATCTCATGCTTCCCCCTACATTCACCTCTAAAGAGTGAGGTTTCTTGATTGCTTTAAACATATTATACTTTGTTCTGAGAGGTTTTTTCCTATATTTTGAACTTTCCCTTCCACTGGGAACTCAAATGGGATTAAAACTGTCAAAGTAACATAAATATTCCAGGGCTTAGCACCAAAGGGAGAATTAAAAGATAAATCCCCATCTCACCTTTAGGCTTCATTTATAGGCTTTCCCTAACACATTTTCTTTATTAGATTGTCACTTTAAGGATTAGAATCACTTTGGCCCTGTAATAATAAATAGGAGCTGATATTTTTCCCACAGAAGACATTAAGTAAATGTTACTGTCAGTAAATATTATTGAAAACCTGTGACGCATTTGTTGAAATTCTCCAACCTTTCATTTTATTTCTCCTCTTTATGAATTGGATAACAAAATTTCTAAAAAATACAAATAAAAATTAAGCTCTTACTTCATGTGGAAAATGATTTAGTGCTAAATGAGTCGTCTGCTTTCTTGTTCCTTTTTGAAAGCATGTTAAGAATTTTATCTGGTTAACTTGACATCACCCTGCATGTGAACATGGTCACTCTTTGGGGAGTTGAAAAAACCCCTACAAGTTTATAGTTAAGGAAGTTTCTGATCATGTTGCTGTGGTGGACATGTGCTTTTTCATCTTAGACTCTTGGATCTTCAATTCTCTCTTTATTCTCATACTTTACTCTGACTTTTCTCATTAGTTTATTTGTTGTCAAAAAAAAGTTTCTTCCTTTCTAGTTCCTTCAATTTAGACCAATTTGGAAATGGAAAAGTGTGTTAATTTTTTAATAAATCTTTAAGACACACATTACTGTATTTTTATTAACTGAGCCAGATGGCTCACAGTGAATTTTCTCTGACATAAGTAATCACAGAAATCAGTTCAGGACCCAAATCTGGTAGAGAAAGTGGCATGTATATTCAGTGGAAAAGTGCACTTTGCATAAACATATGGATATTTTTAGACGTAATATTTGTTACTGTTTGGATTTCATTTCATTTTATTGTTTTAGGCTGAGTACAAACTAAGGACTCCCCAACTCCATTCCCCAGACTCAAGCATTCAAGGTCCTCAACAACCAAAACTTTTTTTTCTTTTTGCAGTTTGAAGGTTGCAAGAAGGCCTTTTCAAGGCTTGAAAATCTCAAGATTCACTTGCGGAGCCACACCGGCGAGAAACCATATCTATGCCAGCATCCGGGCTGTCAGAAGGCATTCAGCAACTCCAGTGACCGTGCCAAGCACCAGAGAACGCATCTGGACACTGTAAGAATGACAGGCACTTTTCCATCTTACAGCCTGGGTGTGAGGAAGTACCATTTTAATAGTGGGAAGGTGGAAGTGTTTGCTTTGTGGACTGCAGGTTATAGGGACATGCCAAGGGCAGCAGTGGAACCCAGAAGGGTGCCCAAAGAAGACTTGTGTGGCTGTTTCACTTTTGGTAGTTGCAGGTTATCCTAATTGTTACAACTTCCTAGGAGGTGTACAAAACAGAAGCAGTTGATGGGCTGTCCTGCAGAAGATTTTAGCCCAGAGGATGGGACATTAAAATAAATATTCAAATATCACGGCATACCACAATAGACAACACATGCTATTGCTAGAGATACAAGGTGTAGTTTTTGTTTGTTGACCTGGGTTCTTTTTCCTCCTGATGTAAGAACTGGCATGGTTTGAGAATGAATCTGGCCTTTTGCTTTAGAAACTACCTGGTATTTTCACCTTCAAGCAATCTAAAAAGAAATAGTGAATCTCTCCCGTGGGTTGTCTCATCATGCCTCCTCCGTGTTAATAGCCATATATCCTTTGACACCAACCCCATGAGAGCAGTTGACTTTTATTATTACAGCCTTAACTCCCTTAATGCTGCCACATTTTGCTCATTGGAAAATGCCTTCCCTCTGTAACTCTTGTCTTTTATTTTTCCAATTATGTTGATAGCTCTCCTTTTGCATTTCTCAGGCTTTGATGCCACTTTCCTTACATGAGACCAGGTAGACCTATGTAATTTTGCTTCACTTAACAAAGCCATCAGGATAAATGTATTATACACATCACAGATCTCTTATCCCTCATTCTTGCAAATAATGTATTCATGACAGTACTTTCTCAGTGTTAACATTCTGATGTCTATTATTAAACTACACCAGAGTTTGAATTTTGAAAAGATACTGTTATTTCTACACACCTTCTCATACATATTTAAGATTCTTCTGATGTTATAGTTGACATATTTATTAAATTTTATATTAGTCTCTATTAATCATATTGATAGAAGTCATTTTAGCTATATGTCACATAACCTTTCTAAATAGAATTCCCTCTTAATATATGTAAATATGATAATTTGCCTAGTAAATATCTGAAATACAGTTGAAACAATTAGTATGTGATGGGCCCTCTCTGCTTTAGTGGAATTGAATTTTGATTTTAGGGCCAATAGAATAGGATATAAAATGAATAAATGTGGTGAATAGTGGGATTTTTTTAAGTAGAAAAGGAAAAAAGAATAAATTATGTTAAAATGCCCTATTTTGTTGTGTCTAAAATGGTCTTGGTCAAATCCAATAAATTTTCCAATTTGTCATTAAACTTTATCATGGAAGAATGAACATTCATGAGACAAGATTGTCTTGAGAAATTGCTTCTACTCTAGCTAGTTATCTGTAGTTTGAAAGAACTATTGTGAGAATGAGTGTTATAGTTCTACAATACCCTTTTCTGCTTGGTGCTAATTTTAGCTAATCAAACAAAGAGCATTTTCAGAAATTATTTCAGAATTTAAAAATACGTATCTCTTTTAAAAACTTTTGAGGAAAGCTCCTAACATAATAAATTTTCATGATTTTAGTTTCATGCAGTAGCTTTTCCAACTCAGCTGTTTTTACTTTTATGAAAAAAAATCTTTTTTGATTAAATCTTTTTGAACTATCAGTTTTCCTTTTCATTTATCATTTTCATTTCATTTATTCATTTTTCATTTATCATTTTCCAAGCTAGCTCCTGTTTAAATTTTTAGTACATTTAACAAATTGGGAAGCCCTTTAAAAATATATAGAAATTAAACAACTTGTTTTAAAAAGCAAACTGTATTTGCTTGAAGAATTTCCAATTTAAATTTTAGATCCCTGTTCTCTTTCATTAATTACTCCTTATGCAAATGCTATCTTTCTTCAACTAAGGGGACTCTTTACTCATAGGATAATGATTTTCCCATAAATATTAGTGAGTTCTTAATCTAACCCTGAAGAGTTTTATTAATTCATTTCTCTGTTTCCTTGTTTGAAATCTAAGCAAGGTAAGTAATTATTCAGTACAAGTAGAAAATAATAAAATATATAGTTTAATAAAGTGTAGCATACCATTTAAGGCTTAGGTAATTTGAGATCAAATAACCATGACAGTATTATACTTAGGCAAGTTCCTGGCATTGCTGTTTTGTCACTCCAGTCCCAGGTGGCAGACAATAAGGAGAGAGTCAAGGACATCTGGGAGAAAGGGTGTGTATTCAGGCTTTCTCCAAGAACATCTCAAAATTAGATACAGAGTGACATGATGAACCTAAATCATAGTGGCATTGGTTTCTATAAAATGTTAATATTCATAAAGCCTTTTTACATGAAACATTCTGTCACACTCAAAGCATGAACTTATTTGGTCATAAGATATTGGCTACTTGCTCCCTTAAAGCCAAGGAGGAGTAGGTAAGGCTAGTTCAAGAAAGCCATCTTAGAAGAGATTCCCAAGTTTAAGAAACCTTCATTAATATAGTGGAAACTCATTGGTGAATGACTTTAGCCAATAATTGGCTCACCATTTTGTAAAAATTGAGGTATTAAAAATAAAAGCCTTGTTCATTGTTAGATTACCTAATATGTAATACAGCACCCAGCACATTCTACAAGCATGAGAGCTGATGGGTGATTCATTCATTCAGTCAGTCAGTTGGTCAGTGATCAAATATATCAGATATCAGACTTAGAATTCAAATGGGATGCACCAAATTAAATTATATATTCATGATTTTACTTTGTTCTCAGAATCAAAAATTGTGAAAAAAAAAAAAAAGTAGCAAAACCTAACTATTGCTTCCAGCAAGGCCAGTGATTTAATCTAGGTGACCGTTGGTCCACAAAATGATAAGCATGCACAGGAAAACAGGAGCACAACATGAACAGGGAAAAATTTACTTAATTTTTTGTCCGTAGTAAAGCAGATTTCTAGAGCAAGAATCCTACTTTAGAGACAAGGTTTCAGTTCTCCTTCTTATATTCACATCATGTAGGCACAGCTTTCATCTCTCACCTGATGAGATACTAAGTAGATCAGTGACAGTTAATACATCTTATAAACATAGTTAATCCTGTGATTATTTTTTTTCAGTTCTTGGAATAAGCAGAAGGTTTTGATTTATCTTGCAACCACAGAATCATAGTCTTAAAATCCTGGATAAAAATTTTGTCATTATACTAATAGTAGGTGATGATACTGAAACTTGAAGGGATGTGAAGTGTTCTAATTCATTCATTCATTCACTCATTCATTCCTAAGTGTTATGTACCAAGCACCAATGATAGAAAAATTAAACAGAACCTCAACTTGGGCTCCACACTGCACATCTCTCAGGAGCATGGGGAATTGGAATAGCCAAAATTCACGTTCCCATCATGCTCAGCCAAAGGCTTTTTCACTTCATGCAGGCTCAGCACCAGGACTGCTCTGCAACTAATAATATTAATGCCCTTCTGACTGATTTTTCGTGTCTGTTGTTTGAAACCTACTGTCTCTTACTCACTTTACACTAATTTTCCTTCTTCATTCTCTCCCTCTTTCTGAATCAGGTTTCTTCTGAAATATACCCAGTCTTTTCTGGACTTTTCTACAGCTTCTTTACCTGAACCCTTAAAGAATATGTGTTTACTAGTTTCTGACAGTACCAAAGATTGTTCTCAGGGAAACATAACTGTAAGTATGACTGGAGATGCTTACTAATAATTTCCACACTAAAAAATGCCACAAGAGGTTTTGTGGTTAGAGTGCAATCTAAAGCAATCTCTTAAAAGCCATCAAGGATAGGACATCTCTTTGTTCTAAAGTTTACTCTTTCCTTTACCATGATGCAAAGGTCCTGGGCTTTCTAATTAAAATGTATGAGTATTACCCAGCATTCTGCATCAATCAGTTGGTAACAGTTCATGCTCTGAATAGTCTTTGAGCAAAACCTTCCTCAGTTACCTTTATGATTTAACCACAGCTGTTTCTTTCTTTCTTTCTTTCTTATTTAGAAACCTTATGCTTGTCAAATTCCAGGATGTACCAAACGCTACACAGACCCAAGTTCCCTAAGAAAGCATGTGAAGGCACATTCTTCCAAAGATCAACAAGCAAGGAAAAAGGTAATTTTAAAAGAAAATTTTCAAGCCAGAAAAAGCACATTTAAAAGACTCTTGCAGAACTTAGAGATTCTGCAGGGCATTGGAAATTTTTATACTTCTTAACATGCTTAAGGTTTAGCATATAACTCTTTTGAGGAGGGAAGTCTTCCATGAAGTAATAGCAAGGCTGTGGTTTACAAAGCTGATAGAGCCAGATAAGAATTTCTGGGGAAGGCTTGTATAATAGGAATCAGAGAAAACTAGTGAAAATCATCTAAACTAGTAAGTAACAAAAGGCTTTTGTGGAAATTAAGTTTAAATGGCTAAAGAAAAATACAACAAAAATCCTTTCTGGAGAGACATTTTTTCCATAAATGATCATTTGGATGAAACCATTATAGCTCTAATAAAGAAGGTAGGTGAATTTCTAGGAAAAGAACATTCCTCATGTTAAGCTTAGAAAACTTCTTGATGACAATCTGAAAAAAAAAAAAAAAAAGAAATCCAAGTCACTTTGATGTCACTGCAGGATGGATGCAATTTGCAAAGTTTATAAAAATCATAGTATCTCCAAAGTGGAATAAATGTTAAAGAACAAGCAGCCAGTCCCTGACCTGCTCTTCTGACCTCATGCAGGGCCACACATT
This sequence comes from Marmota flaviventris, assembly GCF_047511675.1. NCBI lineage: Eukaryota > Metazoa > Chordata > Mammalia > Rodentia > Sciuridae > Marmota > Marmota flaviventris. The sequence goes on along the minus strand of NC_092510.1, from coordinate 39,735,592 downwards.
GTTGGCACTCTGGGATTCAACACCACTGGCAACAGGGAGCTGATTTTCTTTCAAGGCGTTTCCTAGTAACTGAGTTTTAAATGTTTTTGAACAAACTAGTATCCTCTGTCCACAGCAGAAAACATATTTAGCTACCTTGGCTTTTGAGTGTTTCATTTGTATCGAGGTGGACACCTGATTCACTGAAGGGCCATTTATAGCAAAGTTAAGGACATTTTAAGATTCAACTTATTTCAAGTGATTGAACCCCGTGGCAAGGGTTTTTAGGTACCATGGCTTCTAGTTAGAAATCTTGCATCCATTCTTTCATGGCTTATAGGAATTTAACATGTGATGTTTGGAAATGTTCTATAGTTTTTTTGTGATGTGAATTTTTTCTGCCTTGAGAGGTGTTAGTACAATGCCAACCAAGGTCTCACACATGGAAAGAACTTGACCTCTTCGCTGTGAGTTAGAAAAATATTCAGCTAGGAGGATTTGACAGATATACTTAATTGCATAAAAACCCAATCTTGTAAATCAAATTCTAAATTAGTTATTTTTTTCTCTAGAGATGTATTTAAAATTTCCTTACTTGTAATCTTAATAAATTGATATCTGTGATCACTTGGCATGGATTGGATATATTCTTGAATTTTAGAAAAACAATGAAACTGCTAAGTATGTTAATAATGTAAATATAATTGGAAGGATGATGCTTAATCTTAAAATAACACACCATTGTCGAATATCATTAAGTACTTTCAGTAGGATCAGTGTCATTTTTGTCATTATCCATGTACACTTTACATGTTTGAAATAACAAATTATATTTTTTTTAAAAAAAAAAAGCCCTCTTTGATGAGAGGGTTATTACTCTAAGACTGACATTGTCTGTAAACAGGTTGTCCCAAATTTGTGAGGCTTCACTTGTAATACCAAATTTATCAGTAAGATTGGAAAGCACCTGTGTAGAATGTAACATGATCATCATGGACAGAGCAAGGACATTAGTTCCATATCTAAACAAATAAGCAAGATGATGTTAAATTTAAGAAGGTAACATTAGGTGTCAGATATAGAATATAGCATGGGATATTTTCAGAAATGTTTTTTTTAATTCAAATATGATATGTTTTAGCCTCATTATAATGGAAAATTAGTCTTGACAATGTGAAAGATTCTTGAAACACTAATTGAAAAAGAAAAACAGACCTTGAGACTACAAAATATAATTTTATTGATAATTTACTGACAATCTTCAACAGGCAATTAAGATGACAGGGGATACGTTTTCAAGTAATATTATCATCTCATGTCAAAATTATGGTTCTTCATTTTTTTATGTAAAGTGAGATGTTATCTTTCAAATGATTTAGCTTTTGAGGTTCACTGTTTTCTTACAAATGGTTGAAATGGTTTTGGTTGACTTCCATTGCCCAGACCTAAATGACAAGTTTACAGTGTTTATTTTCCAAATTTTAACATGCCTTTTTATTTAAAAATGTGTTTATGAATCTGTGATGGATTAGCTTGTGGAAATCAAAATGATGAAAGTTGCTCCATCCAACAAAAAGAGGAAACATCCTCCCAGGAGAAGCAGTTGCTAATAAACCAGAAATCAGTCAATCCGCATTTCTGAATCTTGCACCGATATACTAGTGTGTTATATTTACATGGTACAATGTTGTTACTAGACCTTGGAGAGATTCTAATTGCTTACTCACATCAGGACTTGGTATTTGAAATATTTCCTGGCAGTAATCATAAAAAAAGGAAAGAAACAATAAACCTTTTAAGGCAGAATTAAGATTATTTACGACTTTAATTAAAAATTGAAAACTGGCATCATTTCAAAAAAGCCTTTACAAAAATGTGAATTCATCAAAAATAACCATAAAAATTCCAAGGTGATAAAGGCACAGTGGAGTAATGGTCCCAGCCCTAGGGAATTGTTTTGTTGAAAAGAATAAAACTCTTTTCTGTCACACCCTGTTAGTCACGGACTTGTTTAATATACCCTGCCTGCCTGCCTGCCTCTAATCCTCTTTTTAACCTCCCCTAGACACTAAATGACATTATTTTGGTCTTAACGTTGCCAGCTTTATGTGGCCCTACTCTGAAATCAGGGCCAGCAACAAAGCATCCATAGCCATAAGATTAATATATATCAGGAGAGCCCGAGAACTCATAAGTGATATTCTAGCCATGGGCATGTGGCCCTTTCCCACACCTGACAGATCCTATTGAAAACCAAGAAGAACCTGAAAGCTCAGCTAAACATTATTCAAGCTGTAAAAAGAAAGATGATGATGGAAAAAAGAAACTCTCCTCCTGCAAAAGAATTGGGATAATTTGGCTCATTGCATGCAGAGAGTAACTTTTCTCTTTGCATAAATCATGCACACCCACACATTCCATCAGCCAGTGTACAGACTTCATCCACTGAATGCACTTTGCAGTTTTCAAGTCCCTTGAAACAGACCTACACAGATAAATGGGTAGCGAAAGACTTAAGTCACCAGCAATGGTCTCCACTGAGAATAAAATTTAGCCTATAGAGCAAAGACAGAACCTGTCCTCCAATTCTGTCTGATAATGAGTGAGTGAAATAAGAGAAAACTAAGGCAATAAGCCACTTGAAATTTTCCTCAAGGCTGTGAGCTTTATCAGAATTTTTCATTTTCACCTTGGAAGTGTCATAAGAGGGGTTTCCTTCAAATCTAGCCTGTTATCAAAATGGACTTTTAAAAAAGTGAATGCAAGGAATGCCTAGCCAAAAGTTAGAGGCAATAGGAATCTTTCATCCATTCTATACTTCCACAAGATCCCGAACTTTAAGTGTGATTTGTTCAATATTTGTTACACATTCACCTTTGGTTTGCCATGGTGGATGACTTTCATCTTATGACCTCAACGCAGGCTCTTATAAACCAAGCTTAGCATTTGAAATGTGTGTGAATGCAGCATGTATTTATATTTCTGACTTAGAGGACAGCTCTATATAGCATTTTGGCTAAGGTGGAGTCACTTATTTAATGCAACTTTCTTCATGTAGAACTGGCAATTCTTTGGAATCTGTTCAGAGACAACACCTCTCTCTATATATTTAAAACTATAAACAACATCATTAAGTACCACATAGGTTCACCTTGCTTTATGAAAAGTTATGTGAAAAAAATATTTGTCCCTGAATCAAAGCATGTATTAAAAGGACTAATGAGGTTCACTTTTTCTATCAGTTGTTTTCTGTCATGGTCTATATGGCAGGTGGCATGCACAAGTGAGGTATGCAATCAGGTGTCTTAATGGATTTTGCAATGCCTTTTCACTTTTCTTTCTTGTTTCTGCTCAGAAATAAATTATACCACTCCCACTAGTAGCAGAACATTAGTAATAGGCACATATCACAGACATATCATCTCAGGAAGAACTAGCCCACCCCTTCCTCTCACATTTACAAAATTATATGGAGTGCAAGTAAGTGAGAAGCAGGCTATTGTAGTGAAGATGTTCAAGCAGCACAATGTTCTTTAAAAAAAAAAGAGTCACAAAATTCTGTACTTTTAACAATTTGCTGGTGACAAATTATTTACATCACACTTCAAAATGATGGTGACACATACCTAGATATCCTGATGCCTGAGTTAAGAGGAACTTATTTCAAGTAAGGCACAGGAAGATGCTTTAGTTAAACAAATATTTTTCAGTAAAAATAGTGGTGCTATTAAATTTAATTATTATTTCACCTTGGAAGTGTCATAAGACACTTATTAAATTTAATTGAAAGAAGTAATCTCAACTTTAACCCTAGGTCAGTAATACTGATTTGAACTTGATACCGGTTACCTGGAAGTTTGCATTTTAAGAAAGCCCAATAGAAGTCCAGCTTTGCTTTTGAGAGCATTTTGAAGCTACAAGGTGATGGGAATTATTTTAAAAGAGTTGAGACTCCAACTCCACATTTGAAAAAATTGGGGAAGGTTGTCAATGAGAGTGACCAGTGAATTAGAATAAGCTTCAAGTCCTTTCTTGAGTCATCAGAAAAACTCTTTCCACCCTTGTAAATACAGTATAACACCCACCATCTCTGGAGAGATGACCCAGGGTCTTATTTAGGGTGAAATTTGTTTCCTAAGGTATGTCCTTTGGAACACATTTCATAAGATGTTATTAGATATTTCCTTTTGCGGGGAGGGGTACCTGGGATTGAACTCAGGGACACTCGACCACTGAGCCACAACTATTTTGTATTTTTTTATTTAGAAACAGGTCTCACTGAGTTGCTTAGTGCCTTGTTTTTTTCTGAGGCTGGCTTTGAACTTGAGATCCTCCTGCCTCAGCCTCCTGAGCCACTGGGATTACAGGAGTGTGCCACTGTGCCAAGCTAGACATTTCTTTTTAAAAGTCATTTATTTCGTATAAGTTTAGTAAAAATGGTATTCAGTGGTTTCCTTCCTGCAATAGTTCTCAGAATCTTGGATATACCAATATTCCTTAAGAAAGATAATGTTAGGCATTGCCCCAAATTATTAGACAAGGAAGCCGATCTTTGTCATCCAGAGCATCTCATCAAGCTATTGCTCTAGTAAATTATTTGAGAAACACAATCGAATAAAGTTTCATTTGACCCATTCAGTGAATGTTTATTAAGCACCTATTCTGTGCTAGGCACTGAATTAGACCCACAGATGTAAACATGTATGAGACAGACATGTTTTCTGCCCTTGAAGAGCCACAGTCTCTTGATAAAGTCTAATAATAAAAAGACAGAAAATGAGTCACCTACATGTAAGCAAGGAAACCATGAGGGGATTTATATTGACATTAACAAAGAGGGCTCTATTGAGGGAGATGGTCTGGAAAGGCCTCTTGGAGGAGCTGAGCAGAAACATTGAAAGGCAATTCTTCCTAGAACATGGCACATAGTTCCTGTGTGAATGATAGAGATTGTTAAGAAATGAGATTGTTTGTTTTATTATTTCCAAAGAATGGAGATAGTGGGCTTTTATATTGTTCTTGAATACAGTCCAGTGCTTTGTCATATATAGTAAGATAGTTTTATTTCTATTCTTAAAATTCTTATTTCTATCCTAAAAATTCTTAATTCCTAAAAAGAAAGAAAGAAAGAAAAGTTAAAATGAGGGTATTTGGCATAGTTCTGGCCAACCATTATAAAGAATGGGGACCTGGTAGCAAGTGCTTTAATGAGCCATTAGGGTTGTACAGTGCCTAGCACACCTACTATACAGAAGTAGTTCCTTGATAATTGCTTTTCTGATTGATGGACTGACAGAATCCTTCTAAGCTTCTCACTCGCTATCTCTTATTAAATTTTGTGCATTCTTAATGAAACTCATTTTGGAATAAAAGCATTTAGCTCAATCTCTCACCTGCCTAAATATAGTGTCCTAAGATACCGTGATGCAGCTCACCGTTGCCCTTCTCTGGTATCTGCTCTTCTCCACTTCCACAGCATTCAAGCCCCTTGTGCGATTATTGTTCTCTCTGCTAGTTCTCACTTGTCATCCCTTTTTAGCTTCAGTTGAGCTTTGTCTTTGATATCCCTGGGCAATATTTTTCCATTTGTTTGTATCTTGGCTCTCTGAGCTGTGAAGATTTATTTTCAGGGTGACTTCACTCAAGGGCTTGGATAAGCCTAATGCAGAAAGTTTTCTTGGTGGATACTGGGCAGGTGGCCGTGTCTCAGACCAGTGTTTGGATTGGACATCCGGAGGTATGGGCTTCTTTTAAGCAGTGCCACAAATCGCTTTGTGACTTAGGTTACATTCCCCTGGTTTTTCCATTTCTCCACCTTCATAGCTAGCTTGAAAGGCAAGCACAGGGCCCGGGAGGTGAAAGGGGATCTATTTTAGTAGAAAGCTTTGTTATACTACATATCTGCCATCCACAAAAACCTATTGTGACTGACAGCAAATCAACAGTGTCCTTGGAAATACTTTCCTTCTTGACAACATAGTTTTCTTGTAGGTGGAGTCATCTTTCAGTGATTACTGTAGCCTGTCTTTCTAAAAATCATGCAGGTGCTACAAAAAAAAAAAGTCCAGACAAAGGAAAGGAAACTGGGTCCCAAACCAGAGGGAATTAAAATCAAATTCGAATATGTGATATTTGATTATCTAGGGGTTCTTCCCTTTGTGTTCATAAACTATAGGGACTAGTCCATGAATAGATGGGTTTTAGGAAGCTCAAGAATTCCCAGAAATGATATGAAAAATGCATTTTCCCGGGGAGAAGCTCCATAGATTTCAGACTTTCTAAAATGAAGACTCTGAGCTTAAAGAAATATAAGACACATTGTGACTTTCTTACTTGGCTTTACTTTCGCCACCCACCCCCCCCCCAAAAAAAAAAGAAAGAAACTTTGCCTAATTAAGGATATTCTGTGCTTCTGTGCCCTGGAGGATTAACATCTACTGATACAGAATTGCAAATTATTCAAATACTTATTCGACATTTACTATGTGTCTGATATTTTGCTAAATGCTTGGATATACAAAAATGGTAAGATATGCTTCTTTCCCTTGAGGCCATCAGAGATGTTAAGGCTGGATTTTGACAAGGAGCAGGCTGATTTTGTAGACTGTGAATTGAAGTGTAGAATGGAAACAGACTAAAAGCAATTGTACCAACTAGTGCTATGTGCTCTTTTACATACCCTAATAAAGGTTTGGACAAAAGTATTGGCAGCTGGAATGAAAATGAGTGGACAGAAAGTGGTAAGATATAGAATGCCAGGGCTGAGAGGAAGAGAAAAATAAAGATGGCACCAGAGCTCCTAGTTTCTGAGTTTGGTTGTCCAGGCGCTGAAATTACATTCCACAGACAGAATCTTTTCTTCCTCAGGGAAACCTCAGTTCTGCTCTTAAGGCTTTTGAACTGATTGGATCAGGCCCACCCACATTATCAAAGATAATCTCCTTTACTTCAAAGCCAACTGTTTGAAGATGTTAATCACATCTAAAAATACCTGCACAGCAATACCTGGATTAGAAAATATTTTGTTGAATAACAGAGACTGTAGACTGGCCAAGTACACATAAAAAGGTGACTGTCACTGAAATCTATTATGTTAAATTTTAACTGAGTTTTCTGTATTTTGAAGGTGACACTAGCCACATGAAAATGGAGCATGGGAAACCCCAAACCGTTCTTTATATTAGTGAAAAGTATTCTCACTAGGAAGCAGAAGGAAATTAATTATTTTAGTTAGACCTGATCTCATTCTCTTTCATTGTAATGTTGACTGTTCAGAGCAAGCATATTCAAGACAATTAACGTAAAGACACGGTGCTGGGAGAGTGAAATAAAATCATTCTTGAAGCAAATAAGTGGATATGTTGTATTTGTAACTTATATGTTGCATTACAGTATCAGAAAATTTATACAACCATACAAGTTTATTGTAATATTTTAACTTATAAATTAGTTCTTCTTTCATAACTTTATATCATATAAAGTTTGTTAATTCAGTGTCAATTGTATCATATTAACTGAGATGATGGTAAAACATCTAATGTAGTACCTGACATGTTATACTTGCCCCAAAAGTTAGCTATAATTACTGAAAATACATGCTATCCATTAAGAGTTTTTAAGAGAAGACAAGTAATTGTTCAAATTTGAGTAAGCTGATAGTAATCTACTCCAAATTCTTCCATTCATTAATTTTCCCCTTACAAAGATTTTAGCCATTGAAAAAAATTAATGGAAACAGATCATGGTATGGTTATAAGTTGATTATATATCTACTTTGCTTTTTCCCTACATAGAAAAACATTTCTGGTCATATTTCTGTGTTTTAAAATCTGAGTCAGACAACCTGACTAACCAAATGCCTGTTTTCATCCAGAAATTGGTATGTCTTTGGGTTGGAAGTCCCTGCCTTTGTCAATTCTTCCATACCTGTTGTTACATGAGTGGGAGACATATGGTTCTAGATTTCAGGCTGAAGAGTTTTATGCCATGTTGTTGGGTTGTTTCTGAATTTTCTTTTCTAAACTGGCCAAAGGCTTACCACATTTACTTCCATGTTGACTTATCTGGTGGGTTTTTGTTTTATTGTTGTTTTGCATTTGGACTTTTGAGGCTGGATTCGCAGCCCTACTTTTTATTTTACTGGCATAAGCCTTGAGAGATGACTTCATGTTTCTGAACTTCAGGTTCTCATTTGTAAAATCAGGACAGTATCAGCCATCTTCTCAGATTGTTTTAGTGATTAGTGAGGCAGTCTGTACACAGTGCCTGTTGCAGCCCTGCACATAGATGGAGCTTCGGCGTTGGAGGAGGCAGCAGTGGCTTTCAAGCGGGTAGTAAGGTGTGGGTTATTATTAGAAGGGGTTATAATGCACAGGAGAAGGCTCACCACCCTCCATTTCTGCTGAGAAAACTGCATTTAATTAGTGGAATAAGAGGTGAAAGGCAGATAAAAGCAAGCATTTTCTAAAGGGAAAAAGAGTTGGGATTTTTTTGGTTTGTTTTTTGGCCCCAGCTGACTTAGCCTTCTTCCTTGAGGGGCTGGGGAATTTTACTAATTGATTTTTGGGCCTTCTGCAGTCACCATTTGAATTGTTCAACAAGTACAGTTCAACCTCTGTGATTCTGATAGTTTAATAGTGGTTGTGGTAATAGTGATAATATTAATAAAAAAAAGGTCTTGTTTTGCCTGCGTTTAATGCTTTGACCTTTCAAAGTCATGTATATGTTATTTTATTCTTTTGGCCTTTAGACTCAGGACTTTTATTACTACTTCTAGTCTCTTCAGTTTATTCCTGAGGAATGAGAAAGTTTAGGAGGGGAAGGGAGCCAAGTATGATGGCCAAGGTGGTATGCTGCTTTCCTATGAGCCAAAAGGTCTACAGAATTATGTGCCAGAATTAGTTAATACTGCCTAATGTAAAGCCATCCATTAAGTCTTGACACACTGTTTGCAATCTTGGCGTTCCACACAGCATTTTGGCAAAAGATTATTCTTCCACTCTCAATCCAGAGCCCTCTTTACAAACTCAACAAAGTGTCATGTGACACTTGAAATGCTTACTGAGTCCTCTGTAGAATAGGGACTAAGTTGAGTTAACTGTTAAAAGACAGTAGTTGCCTCACTAAGGCTATTCATTTAACTGGAATAGAAGTTTCTGTTTTTCTAAGAGGTTTTTTAGGATGGGTGTTTGCTGCCCTGCTCCTACATAGGGCCAGCTGTGGACATAGCTGCAGTAGAACTCTAGCACATCAGCATTGTAAAGAGCCCTTAAGTGTCGCCTTGTGTACTCTGCAGCCTAGTAAGGAAATAACATTTGAAAATCCCAAAAGATGCTAAAAAGCCTCTTCAGGTAATTTTAAGCTTTCTAACTTGTGAGACAGCCTTTGTTGTCAGTGTTATTATTTAGCGAGTCTGATATGTCGAGACAAAACGACCCTTTCTGAAACACCTGCTAGATGCTGGAGTTCTGGCTTCCATGACTGCTGCTGATTTTCCATTGAGGCTTCGCTGATGCTTGCAGAAATGCTGCAATCACTCCTGCTTCTCCACCGTTTTCTCTTATTATCCAGATTTTGGATTTTTTTTTAAGCATATGGACCCCATTGCTTTCTTTGTTTTTTGTTTTATTCAGCTAGAGAACAAGGTTTCTGCAAGGGGACACATAGAGGAGGCAAGAACTGGGATTGAAAAGACTGACAAGGGAATTGATGTCAAAGGGCCTTCTATACCCTGCTCTGATGTGAAACATGGGCTGTGGTCAGATCTATGATTCAGAGAGGTAATGATGGTGGTAATGTGGGGATGAATTAGGGATTGAGGGGAAAAGGCAATTAATTGGATTGACATATTCCATTAATCAGTATTCGTTAGATACAGTGGCTCATTTCACTGTGACTACACCCAGCTGTGCTAGCATCAGTTCTAGGTTTCTCAGTCTTTCAAAATGCTGCCATGAGAGACTGCTAAATATCCTGTGAATACTAGGCTCATCCTGTGTAGCATCTTTCCTTAAAGGCATCTAAATAGGAAATGATTTTCTGTTTGTTTTCCATAACCCAGTCCTTGCTCCTACTGACTTTCTTCCTTCTTGACTGCTTACTGATTGTGTAATTCTTTCTAGAGTCTTTCCATGCATCAACTTTAAGCTTTCTTCTCTTCCTTTCTTGGCTTCGTACATTACTTGGCTTTATTTTGCCTTATTGAAATTTGGGATATGGATATCTCTTTTATCCATTTTCTGGCCTTATCTCTTTGTACTTTCTCACGGCATGCTCTTATAATCATATTTGCAAGTGTCTTTGGTGGCAGAGTTTGTTTGAGCTTAGGACCTTGAATTCCCTGACTAGCTAGGTGAGCCTTCTTGCTGTCCTCTTTCCTGTCCTGGGCTTTATTCTCCTTCCTATCCTACCTCCAGCAATTATTTTTTCCAACATTTCTCCCTAGGCATTTTCCCCATTAACAAACCAGGTAGTGGAGGAGCTTTATGTAATTCATCATGCTCAGAGTCTATCCTCGTTTTAAAATTGCATAATTATTTATATTTTTATAAACAATGACTATATATGTACACTCCTTGGAAACAAGACACCATGGATCATAACACACCCTGATTTGTGATGTTAAAATATTTTATTGTAGAATAGCAATGAATCACAATGGCTTAACAATGGGGTGCATCTTCCCATGTATTTTTTATGTCATATATAAACATATTATGGGGTATCTCTACTTTTATTTTTTTTTACTACATAGGATGTAGTAAATATTTTGCTTTGTCAGCAGCTATACTACTAATGGCTTTATTTTAAGGATATATTGCCTTTCATTCAATCAATCTACTATTTTAGACATTTAGTTGTTTTAAGAATTTTACTATGATGGATAATTCTGTGATGTATATCTGGTGCATAGATTCTTAATAAATGTCCTAAAGTAATAAGTTCCTAGCAATGTACTGCTCAAATAACTTCCAAAACATTTGTAATAATTTACTCAAATCCCTGCTAAGATGATAAAAAAATGAAATTTTCTTATATTTTTTTAAAAATATGAGGTGAGTATGTACATGTTAATATGATAAATAACAAAAGAATTTAAAAAAAATTTTAGTTATAGATAGACACAATATATTTATTTTATTTATTTATTTTTATGTGGTGCTAAGGATTGGACTCGATGCCTCATACGTACTAGGCAAGCACTCCACCACAGAGGTACACCCCAGCCTCCTAGATGAATTATTAATGTAAGAAGTTTTTCTTAGATTAGTGGTAAATTTGCTTCTCTCTCCATTATTTATTAGCCATTTGTATTTCAGTTTTACGAATTGTCTGAAATCTTTTCTCATTTTTTATGAGAATTTTATATTGATTTGAAGTAACTCTTTACATATAATAGAAATAAACAAGTTTATTATCATCCGTATTACAAATACTCTCAGTAGTCTGCCATTTTTGCAACTTGGTTTGTTATGTGGAATTTTTATTCATAGAAAATTTACTATAGATATATTTTAATAGAATCATATTTTTAGATTTTTTTTTCCATTTGAAGGCTTCTGTTTCGGTATCATTCTTACAAAAGGCTACCTGTCATCCACCATTTTGATTAAACCTAGCTTCCCGTGTTTTAATTAAACCATTCTTTTCTGACAGTGTTGGTTCTATCTTGTTTCTTGTAGAAGAACAAGAAAGGATTTGGAAGAATGCCTTTCTGAATTTGAAACTCATCTGTGATTTGGGGGGAAAATTGTTTACCTTCTCTGAGCTTCAAGTTGATGTTCCTACCTCCTTGGAACTGTTCCATGATTCAAATGTGATCATGCATGTGAATGGACTTTGCAAAAACTCCCAGACTCCAGAATATTGGGGTGCTCAGCAAATAGTTTTTTCCTTTGTCCTTAACATGATTTTTTTAAATGAGAAGGGTACTTTATTTTGAGTGGTCTAATTAAGATTTTAAGTCTCCTCACTTTGGAAAATACATTAGAGGCAACTAGTGAACTCCACACTTTATCTTGGGAGAACAATGCATGATACCTCTGTGTATAATACGTTAGCTTTTATTTATTTTCAGACTCAGTGATAGCTATACTGCAAAATCCTACAGCATTGTGAACTAAGACCACTAAGTTTTGATGATAGAAAGTATAAATCACTGCCGTGAGTAGTCTTTTTCACCTGTGTCTGCAGGACATTACTGGGCTCTGAAAAGGTATTCCAGGTAGAGCATTACAGAGAATGACAGATAAGAAGCTCTGCACAGAGTGGTGCTTTCAGCTAGCTTAGCACACAGCACTGGCTGTAGGAATTTGAGTAGTGTTTACCACTGTGGACTTTGGATAGAAGTTGTATTCTGAAATGATAGTGCAAAAGATATCATTGGCATTTCCTCATCTGTACAGACACAAATAACAGAAATCAGTTTTCCTTTTTTTGTACCCAAAATAGCAATCAAGGGTAGTCCACTCCCCTCTCTACTGTTGTATCTAAAGATCTTTTTATTTTATGTTCAAGAATATGTCAAGAACAAATCTCCCAATTTTCAGTCAAAAAAAAAAAAACCCCTCAAGACGTATGAAGGACCCTAAATTATAACATAAATGAGCAAGAGGGATTTAATGTTTCATAGTATTTTTCCCACCTCCCATCTCTACCCCAATCATGATCCTTCTCTCCCTCACAAATTAGCATAGAAATTGATCAGAGACCTCAACTCAGCAAAAACGTTCACAAACTCAGGATCATCAGTGAAAGCAAAAATGGGTGAATGGTTATGTAAGACACATAACAACACAATGGCCCTAGTGCAATTAAGCATTTTTTATTCTCTTATGAAATAATAAAAGAAATCGGAAGAACTACAATAGTAATCATCAAATACCTGTGTAGCACTGTTCACTGAGCATTTTCATGCCTGTTTACCCCTTTGATTTTCAAAGCAGCTCTACAAGGAGCCTCCTGGTTTTGAGCTCCCTCCTTAAAAATTCTCTTAGCTCCTTCCTGGTGGTATCATCCAGTTGGGGCATCCTGATACTATTTTATCTCTTTCTGGAAATGGAAGGTCTAAGGTTCAGAGAAGATAAATGACTTTACAAAGCATACTCAGAGAGCGGAAGGGTCCCCAAGCTGAGCTTTCCTAATGCCATGCATTACTCCTTGGTTTCGCATTATCATCCTCACCAGGGCTGTCTGATATCCCAACATATGCAGATTTGTAACTTGTCAGGCGTTCTTTCATGGCCTTCTATAAAAGATGGTGGCAGAGCCTCTGTGCTTTCTCAAAACTCTCTAAGCCTCCTCCTTGGTGGCTGGGCCAGCAGTACCACTCAGGTAGGACACCCTGATCCTAGACTGGGACCCACATGGGAGCCAGCCCCCATTTCTTTCCTTCAGGGTACTCTTCAACCTATTTCCCTTGCCAAGTATCCTGTCAAGCTTATCTATGGGCTCATCCTGGGGCTATTCCAAGAGGATGATCTGGTGGGCAGATCACTCCTTATGGCCACTGTGGCTTTTCTTTAGCTAAATCACTTGAGATTGGACCTCTGGAGTGGTACTGACATGCTGATTGGTGGGACAGTACTCAAATTGATTATATAGAACAGAGTCCCCCACAAAATTGTATTTCCTAGTACTATTCACATTTCAGAGATGGTCCTATAGGTGGCAGGAAAGAAGGAGTCTTGAGATTTTACCCTTGGGTAAGCTAACAAGTTAGCCTGCTGCCGTTTCATGGATGCTAGCAGAAGACATGAGCTTCCCAGGTCAGAGACACACAGTTTATCACACAGCAATAGTAGGAGCCAAAGTATCATTTTCATGGGTTAGTTTTTTAAATCCCAGTTCCCACAAAGTAACATGAAGAAGACCAGGCACATTCCGTGGGTTGTGTTACAAGAAGGGAATTCAGAGCTTAGGGAATCTTTCATAGTGAACATAGCATGACTGCCTTTGATCAGGAGGGTGGCACTGTCCTGTTTTATTCCCAAGCTATTCAGTATATAAACGTCTTAGGAAAGATGGTCCAGAAAGGCAGTTAGTGCCTCTGCTCATAAGATATATACAAACTTGAGAGATGCACATTTGTTTTAGCTTCTATGGTCTTGCCATGGGTTGTATCTCGTGGTTTGATTTGGGAGTTCCTCACCCCTCCACACACACACCAAAATTACAGACAACTGATTTTTTACAAAAATGCATGAAGTTGCCACCATCATAGTCATTCTCTCTGGTTATGGGATTATCCCCAGAAGATCCTTGTGTAACTTTATTTTTTTTTTTTAATATGGCAAAAGCAATGTAATGTTCCCTGTACTCCCATTAATGTATCAATATGGCTTTAATTACCAGTTTTTAAGAAGCCACTCTCTTCATCCTGTGGGGGTTGATACAGGAATGGTGATTTAAATAGCAGTATGGGATTGGAAGAAGTGAGAAATAATGTGCATACATAGACCATGATGAGGTCATTTCAGTGGGTCCCTGTGGACTAAAGGAATAACTTGAAACCACTGCATGACCAGGCAGAGAAGGACTAAGCAGTAGAGAGCATGGGGCAGGGGGTAGCATGGAGAAATGTTTTAGAAGTCACTTCACAATTTATATGAAAGCTTCTCCTGCTATTGGGCTTTAAGACTAGAAAGTACAATGGAGCTAAAATAGAAAGTAAAACTGCATTTTTAAAACCCAATTGCAGTCTCCTCAGTTTTCCTTGACTTTTTAAAGGAATATAGGAAGGATAGTCTAAAGTGGGTGTTAGTAGAGTGTTTTTAAAAGAACAAGTCAAGTGCAGTGTAGTTGTTCACTTGCCAATGTCACCTGTTTTCCTGGACACCTGACTCATCCCCAACCATGTCCCCTGCTCACTGGAGATGTTGTCGGTCTTGACAGCATGTGCTTTTCACAGGTATTGCCTCTTTGGCCACACTCTTAGGGGTTGCTGCCACCGGGAACACCAGCAACTTGGATACAAAGCAGTGATATTTACATTGATATGGTTAAGTTAACTTTGTGGTGGTGAAAACCTCAGATTTTCATTTCCTGCCTGGTATTTCCAGTTTGGAATTGCAACACTGCATTTACGTGCATTTTTGCCTTTTAAATGTTATGTGGTGTTACAACATTTGAGAAATTCCCAGGGACCCTTAATCTTCCTACAAACACTGGTTTCTAAGCTAAAGACCAACTTACTATCTCAGTTCTCTCTTTGTGCCCCTACTGAATAATTCCGATTTTGCATTGTTCATCTTTAGATTATTCCTATACTGTCCTTTAGTTCAAGATTCACTCTTGAAGTTACTAATGAAGGGAAAAAGAGAAACAATTTTTTAGAAAATTCTAGCTGCTTCTTTCAAGAGCAATTGAACTTAAAGCTACTTTCCCTATTGTTTTTCTATGAAGTCTCATTTAAAATATTTTAATAATGCAAAGAGACTTGCATTCAGGGCTAAGGACCAGTGAACAGTAGCCATGGCAACCAGGAAGCCATTTGGGACAAGAAAAAAAATGCAGTAAAGAGTAAGTGTTTTAATCCTTAACTTTAATCCCTTTACTTCCTGTTCTCAAAATGAAATATAAATCAGGCACCATGCAGCGCTGCAATTTTTCTCTGAAAGGGATGTTGGCAAAAGAGGATTAGTAATGGACAGACGTGTTTAAGGAATTTAATCACACAATTTGTTGTAAAACTTTTGAGACCACGAGTGACCAGTTCCTTTGAGTGGCGTCAATGAGAACCAACAAAACATACTTTGAAACTGATTAGAGTTGGCGCAGAGGGACACCCCTGTTTGCTGTTATTGTTACATCATTTCAGCTATGGTAATGACATGAGAAACCAAGGACGTGACTTGGTTCCCCCAGTGGGAAGGCAGAAGCTGGGGGTGTCTCCTTGGTAGAATAGAGATATTCTTTTGATCTTCATGGTACTAGGGAAAAATTAAGTGGCCTATATTTCACATTCTACCTTTCCTTGATGTTTGATTACGATGGGAGTTGTACAAAGGCATGTGTCTTCTGTTATCAACAGACATGAGTTTCTGCTAAAATCTCCAGACTTGAGTTCCTGTGGATAATAAAATGGGATTCTCAAAAGGACAGATTGTTATTTCTTAGTGTCACTACTTTTGTTTCTAAGATTATTTTCTACCTGGACTAGGAGATGTGTTTTACTTGTTAATTTCTGATTTTAAAAATACCTGATTTTCTCTCTTTAAAATCAAATTTAAGAAAAAAATACGTCCTCCACGGTGACTTGAAATGTTGATGGTCTGACTCGACAGCACCTCAGTCTTCCCTAGTTCTACTTTGGAGGATTGTTGGGGAAGAAAGAGAGACATGTCTTTTTATGGCACTTTGCCTTTCCTCAGCATATATAGAAGAGTATTTCTTTGATAAATTCATTTTTAGTGGACTGAAAGTTTCCAGCACACAGGGCTCTTTGCAGAGATCTGAAGTAGTTACAACTTCTACTAGCTTCCTGCCGTGTCAGAATGTGAAATTACTTCCAATAATAGCGTCTTCCCAAGAGGGTGCTGATAATTATGACAGACAAGCAACATGAGGCCTGGAGCATTTGAGAGTGGAGTTAGACAGAGCAGACCGCTGAGTTTGGAGTTCCTTGTAGACCCTGAGAACAAAAGTATATATGCTGAGACCTGCAAGTGGCAGGACATCTGGGGAAGAAAAAGCATCGTGTTCTTCAAATTCAGGAATAACATACAAGGCTGCTGACACCTGTTTCTGCTCTCTAACCTTCACCTGGTTTTGTTTTTCTCCATTCTGCTAAACTAGCAAGGCTGATGTGGTCTAAGACAAGGCTTCTGAGATGACACAGTTGTACCAAGAGTGGGCCCTCTAACCCCTCATCATCCTTCCTACACTATCAGTGGATATTTGGCTTTCTAGCCTGGATTTCTAGGGTGGGGTTATTTTTTTAGTTATGCATTCAATTATTGGAAAGGGACTAGGTTAATTACAGGGGGTAGATGAAGAAAAATAAAGTGATGTTAACATCCCCAAAGCAATAGTGGGTTCTAAACATGAAGACTGCTGTGACAGAGGCTACACAGACTACAGGGAGGCCCTAGGGGAGTTAGCCCCTGTCTTGGCTTTGCCTAAGGCACTTTTCTGCATTGCTCCTCCTTCTGGTAACCAAGGAACTTCATTTCACCAAAGCATTGAAAGGCCATAGGATTCATACGTCTATCTAAGATATACAGTTCTCAGACAAGAGGGGAGACCATCAGTAAAACACTTCTATCCATTCACAAAAATAACACTATGGGCAAGTTCTTATCTTCAGTATTATCTCAGAAGAACAAATTTTCTGGAGCAGTATTAAAGGCTGAGTGTGGCACAGTAGCCAGGGCAACCAGGGCTGTGTCTGGTCACTTATCCAAACAGGATTCAGAAGATGGAAGCTCTCATCTTGGCTGTGTAGGTTGTCAAAAAGGAAGACAGCATGCATAGTTTGGAGCCCACTTAGCTTGAAATTCCTGTGTTCTACTTATCAAATATACACTAGACATTGAATCTTTAAAAGCAAGGTAAAAATTGGATGTGTTCCCAGCCTTCCCAGATGAATGAGAGATATGTCGCACATGTATAAATGTAATGAATTAGCATTTCCTATTGGAAGGATTGTTCATTTGTACACCAAGAGACAGTATATAAGTGGGAATAGTATTAACCAGTGATATTTGGCATGAATGGGGACTGAGTATTAAAAGTAAATAAACTTCCCAAGTGTATAGGGTTTTTTTTTTTCCTTTAACTTCTATTTAGATTTTTCACTAGGCTATTTCCTGTTTTATTCTTAACTGATAATTTACGCATGCTTGAACTGCCTCACCCTATTCTTCTCCTCTTACTGCGTGGAAGACATTATTCCCTCTGTCTTTGAGGTCTGCCCTAAAGAATGCGCATAGATAAATGAATCCTTGGCAGTTATTGATTCATTTGTTATTCATTCATTGATTTGTTCACATATTCCTCAAACACTTATAGGATCCCTTTTGTGTGAAAAAAACAACAACACTATTTTAGGTTGCATGATCCATCAGCCAGGAGCATCTGTTTAGAAAGATCTTTTATGTCTTCTGTGATTTACATACATACATACATATTACTTATAAGTAACAACAGAGTGAGAGAGAAATAGAGAGAGAGTTTATAAGTAACTATTATAGAAAACCAAAAGTGCCATCACAAAAATGAAAAGGAATTGCTATTTTAATGTAAAAAAAGGAAGAAATGATTTGGGGAAGGTCTGAGAAAACTTCAAGGGGAAAATGGCATTGATTGGGCTTGAAGAATATGGAATATGTTGTAGATGTGTAGAGCATGACTAAAGGGGACCAGCAGGAAGTTTGTGGCTGAAAGTACAGAATGAGGCATGAATAAGAACCAACAGAAAGAGCATCTTGGCTCTGTGTTACCAGAGCCATGGAATGTGAGGGTACATGAGCAGGGGAGAGGCAGCTTGCTAAAGTTTGGGTTAACAGGTAATGTTTTGGGCAGAGTGATTAAGGGACTTTTTGATTTGGAGGGGGTGATATCGTCAATGATGTACTTAAGGAAAATTAAACTGCTAAGTGTGGGATGGGTGGGATAGCAAAAAAAGCAAGCACTCTCCAGTGAAGTGACAGCCTTCAACTGTTAGAAATAGGCATTTTAAAAATTGTCCAAACATTCATGCACATTAAAATCGGCCCTAAATCTTTTTTAGTCAATCCATTTTAATTACATGAAAGGAAGAATAAAAATGAAATCTTCCAGTTTCTGTAGTTAGTCCCTCCCCACACCTCCTAAGCTGTAGCATAGGCAGAGGCTGTAGTCAGAAATCATTTCAGGGGAAGACAATGCGGAGCTGGTAAGATGGACAGGGGAAGTAATTACCAGATAGCTGACTGCTTTAATTAAACCTGGAGAATACTTGAATAGAAAGAAAAATGCTACACTTGAATGGATGAAATGGAATGTGCATGGTCATATTAGTGCAACAAGCCAGTGTCAAAGGAGTTAGTGAAGCTATGATAGAAGTAAACCCTTCGTCTTGCCTTGAGTCTTCACTTCCCCCCAACCAGGGCCCAAAGGCTGAAGGAAGAAACTGCAATGACAAGTGACAAATTCCCTATTAATAATTCCCCATTCGTATATATATATATTGAATCTGCCCTTTGGTTTAGTGCTCTGCTTTTGAGATGTATCTCTAGAGGAAGCCCGACTTTGACCATGAAGCTCACTTTTGTGTCAATTTTTGTTTCATTTTCCAGTCAGAAAATAAAAAAGGAAGACTTTTGGTGTCAGTTTTAGAAAAATATTGACTTAGGAGGAAAATGGTGTTTTTACAAATGTAACAATACAAAAATAAAAATAAAAGCTGCATGCCTTTCTGATTTCAACATCTCTTTGAACCTCAACTCCCCAGCTCTGTCCAGGATGATAGCTAGATAGTAGTACAGATTTTGGTAAAGGGGACATCTGGATAAAGTATTAGCACCCCCAGAGTGTTCTGAAAATGTTTTGCTATTTCTAAAATATCTTTGTCTCTTCCAAGAGAGTGAACACTAGCTATATTCTTTGAGATAGAATAGTTCCAGGGTCATGTTCATCCTGCAAAGCTGTGCTCACGTCTTGATTAGAACATTGTTTGTTGCCAGCTCTGGTTCTGAGGATACGCAAGAACCCAATGTTGCTAACACAGGTGTCACTTTTAACAACCATGCAGCTTCACACTTAATTAAAAATAATAATAATTATAGTCATTTACAACACTGGCAATCATCCTTGGGTCACCTATGTTTCCTGGTAACAATCCTACAAATTTAGTGTAATCACCTCCCTGCTAAGGAAATTCTGAAATCTTTTGCCAAAGTCCTCACTAGTAGGTAGCAGAGCTGAAATTTGAATTGGGTCTATTGGACCTATTGTCCCCATCCTTTTTTTGTCCTGTTGCTGCTCTTTGGTATCAGCAAACAGCAGTGGAGCTTTAGAAAGTTAGCTTTTCAATATAAAGAGCCATCAGAAATAAAGAACATCACATATGAAAATAAGATCTAAGGAATTTACTTATAAGTGCCAGATGGGCAGAGAAATCCAATTTCTTTTCTTTTCTTTTTTTAATATTTATTTTTTAGTTATAGTTGGACACGATACCTTTATTTTAAGGTGGTGCTGAGGATCGAACCCAGGGCCTCTCACATGCTAGGCAAGCACTCTACTGCTGTGTCACAACCCCAGCCCCCTCCAGTTTCTTATGTATTACTTTATCTCTTAGACCTAGCATAGTTTGGGGGCATAGGTAAGGGCTCAATAACTATATACTAAATGAATGAAGAGTATAAGATGGATTTTAAAAGGCTATTGACATTTTAGGATCTATTAATAGATGAAATACAAAAAGAGAAGTTTAGAAAATCTAGAACAAAGAATATGTTTGTCCTCTTGTGTCTTCTCTTTGTGTGACACCTTGTTCACTCTATTAGTATTTGGATATCAATTACACAGAGTAATTGGAGTGGTGAGTAGAATAATATGCTATGTAGAGGAACAGAGACTGGTGTTTTACTAAGCACTATTGTGTGCCAAGCATAGTGTTGAGTTCTTTCTGTGTCTTACCTCGTGTAGTTCTTAAAACAACCAAGAGAGCTATGGTACTGTCCTCATTTTACAGAAAGGCAACTGTATTCTGAAAAGTGAATTCACCTTCCCAGGGTCTTGAAGTAGTTAAACCATGGTTTGTTAAAGGTCCCAACTTTTCCTACTTAAACTTCCTTTAATTTTTAGTTAAAAACTGACAACGATGAGCCTGGAAAAACCCTGCTAAGGGAGAACTGACAATCTTACTGCAGCTTCCTTTTAGGGGAGAGAACTTTCTAATGACTAGACTTGTTTAGCAAGGGAGGGTACTGAATGGTAAGGAAGCAACTTGTCTCTCATGAAAAGGATTTAGACCAAGGCTGAACTGACATCATGGTAGGCAGTAGTGCTATGGAATTCAGTACTATAAATTTAGATTAAATTTAGTTTAATTTAAATAAAATTAAAAATTCAGTTCCTCATTTGCTCTAGCCTCTTTTCAAGTATTCATTGGTCACATATAGCCAGTGACTACCAGTTAACAGGTGTGGAAATTTTTTTCCACTGTGGAAATTTCAATTGGCATGTAGGATTGGTGGGTAGGATCATTGGACTCTAGTTCCTCTTTACTCTGAAATACCACACTTCTGTGGAGAGTCCCCACTGATCATCATTTTTTACTACATAACCATTCATTTTGTCATATCTATAATAAATGATTTTCATGTATCTTACTGAGATATTCCTTGGCATGTGTACCCAGTCAAATATATTGGTATGTTCATTAATCAACCGTGGATAAGATCTTTCGCCTGTAGAATCACTGCTAACCCAATAGCTATCTTCTCTATAAAAGCTCAGGGTACTCAATTGGATGCTTATGTTCCGAAAGAGATTTCTTCCAGTGCCATTTTTCCTAAATCTTCATTCTGATTTCTTTTCCTCTTTGCAAATGGGTCATTCCCAAAGGAAACAAATCTGATAGCAGATTGTTGGAGATTAATTACCTATGATATGCCAAAGCCACTTCATAAATGTCAGTGCGAAGGAATCCCCTAGAGATGGAATTCTTAGATTCAACTGAAAATTAATTGTAATTAATATAATAGGTTAATTCATTGTAATTATTTTTAAGCCTTTTGGCAATGAGTTAATTCCCTGAGATCCACATTGCTCGAAGTGTCACAGAGAACACTTGATAAGAATGTTCTAGTAATAAACCTTAACCCTCTGGGAGGAAAAAAAAAATCTTACTTCTCTATCCTTCTGGCCGAGTTTCTTTAGAAGCATATTTTGGTGACATTTGATTTCTGGAGAACAAAGGAGTCCCTACAAGGTGATGCAAAAACATGCCTGGCCCAGATGGACTGTGCTCATTGGAGAGAGAGAAACAAAAGGCCTTTGATTGTTCCTCATTTTCTTTGGAAATATGTCTTGCTCCAGACTAACAGAATGTCTTTGCTCCTGGAATAAAATGTAATGGAACTGAAAATTGAAGACTCTGGGCCTTTTTCCCTTTCCTAATTATTTCCACTTGACTCACTTAATCTTGGACAATTATTCAATCATATCTGAAATGAGAAAATGACAGGAGTAGAATTTCTGTCTCTTGTTTCGAGGGATTATAAACATTAACAGAATAATCTTGAATTTTTTTAAAAAAAACAAATACAAATCACAATTGATGGTGCCTTGTTTTTATATACTAGGAAAAAATCCCTGCATTGTAAGGGAAGCAGCTCAAATTTCCATATGCAGAAACCTTGTCAAGCTTTGATGGGTGATTTCATTATTGGGGTTGAAAAAACTATCATTTGGAATAAATATTTAATAATGGGAGATTGTACAGAAGCTAAAAGCCAATTTGTTTACTTGCACCTGGATAGGCCAGGAAATTAAACCCTAAAATGGTTCCTTGAAGATCAGGATCATTAACACCCAAAGATTCACAGTTTGGTTTCCGAGACTCAGAGCTGTCTCCTGTCTTCGTAGTATGTCCATGAATCTGATGATAGGCTTGAGTGGCAGGGTACAGGCTGTCTTAATAGTTGCTGAGAGCTTGACAAGGGTACACTATACAAAAATGTTTTGACAATTGGATGGAATGGTCTGAAAGGGACACTCACTGCCAAAGAGAAGAAGTTGCCCTTTACTTTAGGATATTGAGGGGCAGATCCTGAAGAGCTACCAACTGGGGTTGCTGTCAGGGAGAGTATACCTGAGGTTTGGACTCAGGGATATCTGAAGCCCCTGTGCATGCTGCTCTTTGTTCTTATAAATCAGGGTTTTGTTTTTAATTTAATCTCCATAATTATGCTTTGAGTATTGCCCATGATGATCCAGAATCACTTTCATTAAAAATCTGGTTACCATACTGCTGTGGTTTAGATGAGTGTCCCCCAAAGGTCCATGTGTTAAAGGCTTGGTCCCCAGGCTGGCACTGTTGGGAAGTGGTGAACCTTTAAAAGGTAGAGCCTTGTGGGTGGTCCTTAGGCCCTGAGGGTACCCTAAAAGGAGATTGTGGTAACCTGGTCCCAGCCTCTTCTTCTCTGTATCCTAACTGCTGAGATGAGTAGTTTTTTGTTTTTTTTTTTTCTGCTATGTCCTCCTCTTATGATGTGTCACCCTCGCCAGAGAACCCAAACAATGTGGTCACTCAGTCTTGGACTGGAACCTCCATACCATGAACCAAAAGTAATCTTTACTCTTTATAAGTTAATTGCTTCAGGTATTTTGTTATAGTAACAGGAAGCTGACTAACACACCCTGGTGTGTGGGCTGAGCCAGTCTAGAAGAAAAGATGTATCATGTATCATTTTAAGTGCTCCTGATAGGCTGTGGGCAGCCCTAACCCAAACCACATTGAGTTAGGAATCTCTACTAAGTTGGGTGCCCCAGAAGTTGACTATGAGCCAACAATTCATGTACATGCACATGATTTATTAAGGAAGTGCTCCACAGAGAGGAGCAGGGAAGGGTAATATGTGGTAATATGTGGTCTCTACCTCAGCTCCATACCACTCTGAGACATAACTTAGATCTCAGAGTTTGTCCCACTTCAAGGCAAAGGAGCACTCCAAAGTCACTGATGTTGGGGAAGGATAGAGGACAGGCACCAGTTTTGGTTAAAAAGTACACAAATTCTGTGGAATGAGTTTACCAAGGCTGAGGGAGGGGTGGTACATTGCTAATCACAGAGATTAGAGGGGACCTGGGGAGGGTATCAGCAATCTCTGCACTGCACTTCCTCTCTCCTGCATCTCTGAAAAACTTGCTCTCTTTGAAAATTCTCCATTAGGAGAGAAAGTGAAGAGATGACACATTATTTATTTTAGGTATATCACACACCATTAAATACTGTTATTTCCTTTAGATAAAAGATTACAGCTCATTCATATTGAACTGGTCAGCAGTTAGTGACTGAGTAACTCACCATGATGCTCATGCTAAGACCACACTGTTGAGCACTGCTGGGTTGAAAAGGTCAAGGCAGGTGGTCAGCCAGGTTCTTGTGGATGGTTTCACACAATTGTGCAGACTCAACTCACACCAAGAAATAAAGCCCTCATTTAACTTTTCCAGTCACAGGAATGTGAACAGCAGACTCTGCACCTCTCCCTGTCCCCTATGAGGCCCAAAGTGGACTGGCCTGTTCAGGGAGGCTTCATACAGGAGACAAGATACAAACTGGGTCTTATACTGAGAGGAGAGAGGCCATTCGTGGCAGGAGGAGTGACCATATAGGCTGTTTGCAGAAAGTAAGACAGGCTCTTATGAGACCTAAAGGAAATATCCATCCTTCTGATATGGTGTGGTCACAGTATGGAGGATGCTAATGTCTTACTCTGTGGAGTCTGGTGTGCTAAACAATCCATGAGGATGTTTTCTTGAGCATGGCATGATAAACTCTATTGTAGGAGAGTCCACATGGAATCCCAGGATGGACCAGGGAAGGAAGAGCACCAGGAGGAGTTGCTCTTAGTGCCCTGCCCCATTTTGCTTCCTGGATCCCTCCACCCCTGCTCATGTGCAGGTGCTTTTAGGTTCTCTCTACTCAGGGTGCAAGATTTACCTCCATTCTGTGCCGTCTCTGTTCTCTGCTACTCCCTGAGCCAGAACTTGGAGCGCATCTTTGATTCTTATCTTTCTTTCATATTCCTGACTGCATTCAACTCCACCTTCAAAACAGAAACTGACCACTTCTCTGCATTTCCAATTATAAGCATCAGCATCTTTGATCTAGGGAGTTGTAACAACCCCTCCCTGGACTCTCTTGCCTGTTTTCCACACTGAAACACCAGTCCTTTTACAATGTAAGACAAACCACTCGCTTTCCTGCTCACCTCTGCTGACTTGCCATTAGAGAATATTGACTGCTAAGCCTTCATGTGCCTGAAAGCCTTACCTAGTGTGACACCCCCAACATTTCTCTAACCCTACATCCCACCTCCTACTGTTCCTTGCGTGCTCCTCTCCATCAGCTATTTTTGGAATCCATCAGTGACTTCCTTTTGCATGAACTTCTGTAGCTACATATCTGGCTCCCTCGCTTCATTCAGTTCTCAGCTCACAATGTCCTTTCCCCACAGAGGCTGCCCCTGACCTCCACACCTAAGGTGGCATGGAAAAAGCATGTAGGTTTGTTTGTTGTCCCCACAAAGTCTGGCTGAGCTCTCTGGAGACAGAGGACAAAAGAAAACATCTACCAGGGAAGGGAGTGGGAAGAAGAAGAGCCAAGAGAGGGCTAGGCAGTCAGAATCTAGAGGAAGACATAGGGAGGTTTCTTCTGTTAGGGTCAGGGACATCTCTTGGTCAAGAACATCTTGTGTCAGGATCAAAAAGTCACCATGAGAGTGCCACCATCCCAGGCTCCACCGTCACCAAGCAAACAAAGATGGTGCTCTGGAAACCCTGCAGATGTACTCAGATTGCAGAAGGTAAGCTGCAGGAGCACTTGCTTTATTTTTTCAACTGCATATACCTTGCTGCTGAGCCAGGATCAAACCAGGTGACAAACCTGCAGGGCAGTGGACAAGGAAAACCAAAAGTAGTGGTCCATTCTGTTTTGTTACTTCCATCTTCAATCCAACAGAAGAAGCCCCTTTCCCTAAGGGGCATGGCATCAGAATTCACACAGCAATGACAAGATATGCTAGGGACTATTCCAGAGAACCTGGGGACCCTTTGTCCTTACTCCTTCTTGATCAAGATCTGAATGATAGGCTCCTGGCTAAAAACTGAGAGTCATAGAGAAAGGGGAAGTGTGAGTCTGTGCCATGTGGTGGGGGACAGGAGGAAGTTATCAGACTAGATTCAGACACACCAGGACGCAAGCCTGACAGACACCAGCTGTGTGATTCTAGCTTCTCATCCCCAAAATGAAGTTCACAGTAACACATACCTCCTAGAGCTGTGGCGAGGTGCACAGCATCAAGTACGTTGCAGGGATTCTGTGTACACCCCTTGAATTGCAGTGCAGTCTTTAAAAGTGTGTCCCATTGACTGTTCACCTCCAGCTCTTTTCTGTGGGATTCGTCTGCACGATGTTCTTTCCTTCCCAACCTGAAATAAATCATCCTATGGTGGTGATTTTACACTGTATTGTAACAGTATCTGTTTCAGTCAGGGTTCTCCAAAGAAAAAACAGCCAGTCCAACATGTCTATTATGTGTTATGTGTGCCCGTGTCTGTCGAGAGCGGGGAGGAGTTGAATTTAAAGAAATTGGCTTATGTGACTGTAGGACCAGGCAAGTGACAAGTCTATAGGAGAGGACTGCAAAATGGACACTTGGGCAGGAGCTGATGGTGAAGACCAGAGACAACATTTCTTCTTTTCTAGTCCAGAGACAATTTCTTCTTTTTTCAGTGAAACTTTTGTGATTTTCTGCTCCCTTAACGTCTTTCACTGATTGGATGAGGCTTACCAAGTTTCCATAAAGTCAACTGGGTGTGGACATTAACCCCAACTCCTTCTCAGCAACATCTAGGTTTGTGTGTGATAAGACAAGTCTTCTAAAGCCTCATGGAGATGAGAAGTAAACCTGGCCATCACAGCTGCCCTCAAAGAAGGAAAGTGCCTACGTCCCAGTGGATAAATGAGAGAGTCTCTAGGAGCAGGTGGTGGAGATGCTACAAGGTTTCCCTACTGCACTAGGATGACAGCCAAAGCTCTTACTGAGGGTTAA